>NC_138382.1:63121499-63177488 GCF_054177405.1 Leptonychotes weddellii
GCGAGGAAACAGTGGCAGAATCCCAGGGGAGGGGGGTGGATCGTGGAGACCGCCGCCGGAGTCCCGGGCGCGGGAAGACGGAGGGGTCGCGATCCTGGAGTCCGAGGGGCGCAGAGACGGCGGCTGGAGTCGGGAGGACAGGGAGACGGCGGCCGGAGTCCGGGCAAAGCGGAGACGGCGACAGGGTCCTGGGGGACAAGGAGTTGGCGGCTGGAGCCCGGAGGTCGCGGAGACTGCGGCTGGAGTCCGGGGGGGAGGGGAGGGACGCGGAGAGAGCAGCTACATTCTGGACGGCACAGAGACGGCGGGTGTCCGGAGTGGGGGGCGCAGCAAAGCTGACCGCCCCGTCACACCATGCCCGGGGCTCCCCCAGCCGGGCCGCCCGTTCCTCTCGGGCTGGGGGACCCCAAAGTCATAAGTTGGGGTGGGGGGCGCTCTAGTCCCAGAGCCCCCCGAACCGCAGCCGGTGGAGCCGCGCGGGCGTCCGCGAGGGGCTGCGGGGCATGTCCGGGGAAGCAGCAGTCCGGGGCTCGCCGCGCTCCTGCGCCGCCCGAGCTCAGACGGAGCCGCGCCGCCGCGAGCCGGGACTTTGCGAACTGTTGAGCTGCCCGGGGCCGATCTTCCAGCGAGTTCCGACGCCGCCGCCGTCGCCTGCCCAGACTTGGCCCCGCCCCCTGCCCCTCCCCCTCTCTCACCCCCCTCCCCCCACGGGCTCTTCAGGAAATGACGTCCCGCCTCGCGCCTGGCGGTTGCCTGGAGACGGGGTGAAACAGTCCAGCCCAGGGGAAGAAAGGGGTGAAAGTGGGGGTTGGGGTGGGAGGAGCTCCGGGGGCACTGCGAGTCCCCCCTCCCCCACTTCTCCAGCCCCAAGTTGAGATGAGGTGGGCTCCAAACCTGTGCTCTTTTGGGATCGAAGCCTAAGCCTCAGGACCGCTTTGGAGCAATTAGCCAGCTAGCTAATTCACAATTATGGGGGGAAATAGCCAACTTTTTGCCTCTAAAATACTAAACGCTCCAGGCTCGGTTTTCTACCTTAAAACGTTGCGCTCCCCTCTTGCACGCCCTGACATACGAGTTCAAGTGTTTATGTGGACGATCGTTGGGCACCTACTGTGTCCAAGAGTATATACAAGCGTATACTGGTGCCTGCCTACTGGACCACTGCCTGGTAGGCGGGAAAGCCGCTTTCAGAAATAAAAGTGTACACAACTCGCGTACACACATACACAAATGGGTGAGTGTAAAACTGGTGAAATCTGAACAAGGTGGGTGGATTGTATATCAATGTTAATGTACTGGTTGTGATCTTGTAAACACAGGGGAAAACATGGGATGTCTCTGTATTATTTCTTACAACTTCATGTGAATCTACAATTATCTCAAAATAAAAATTTTAAAAATTTATATAAGGGATTGGGAAGAAAAGTATTCTGCGTCTTCCCATCCCAAGACGAAATGGGAAGATATTCCAAGGTGTGGCCTAGAGCCCTCCTGTCCCACCCCACTCCCCCAAATGCGATCTAAATTCAAAGGTGGCTTTCTAAGGATCACACACACACACACACACACACACACACACACACCTTCCAATCAATTGACTCTCCTAAATTGTTCTCCAATAGAAAGCTTTATTTTCCCTAAAAACAGCGTGGAATTGCCAGTGAAAACTTATGTCCGTGGGAGAGATCAAATATCACCTAACAGAGTAGTTTGAGCTAGCCCCAGAAAGATGGAGCATCCATTTATCTATTCACTTACTTATTTGGTCACTCTTTATTCAGTGTTTTCCAAGCACCTATTCTGTATTGGGTCATGTACTGGGTGTTGGAGACCGTGGTTAAAAAAATGAAATCGAGGGGCGCCTGGGTGGCTCAGTCGTTAAGCGTCTGCCTTCGGCTCAGGTCATGATCCCAGGGTCCTGGGATTGAGCCCCGCATCGGGCTCCCTGCTTGGCGGGAAGCCTGCTTCTCCCTCTCCACTCCCCCTGCTTGTGGTCCCTCTCTCACTCTCTCTCTCTCTGTCAAATAAATAAATAAAATCTTTAAAAAAAAAAAATGAAATCGAGGGACACCTGGGTGGCTCCGTCGTGTAAGCATCTGCCTTTGGCTCAGGTCACGATCCTGGGATCAAGTCCCGTGTCGGGCTCCTCGCTTGGCGGGGAACCTGCTTTTCCCTCTGCCTGCCATTCCCCCTGCTTGCGCTCTCTCTCTGTCTCTCTGACAAGTAAATAAATAAAATTTTAAAAAACAATGAAATCGCTGGCCTCAAGGAAGTCACTGTTTCGCAGGGGAGAAAGACCACATGAATAAATAAAGTTAAAAAGCAGTATGGTAAGTGTTGTGATGGCTGAGAGAGCCCAGGTTTAGAGGAGGGGAATATTTGAAGGACTTTATCAAAGAGGTGACACCTGAACAAGGTCTCCCTAAGGAGAATGGACTTTCTTTTCTGGGCATTGGGTAATCACAGAAGGATTTTCAGCACTGTTAGGTCAGTGCATGCCCAAAGCTGAGGCTGGGAATCGAAGCTAAATTCCCCCTCACCCCCAATCATCAGGTGTCTTATTCACTTCCCTAAGACAGATCTAGGTTAAATTAATACCCAATGAATGGGTATTTGACGGAGTGTTTTAAATAACCTATTAAGCTACCTTTGGACATATCTCTCACGGCCCTAAGTTTAGCAGTTAATGATGTGTATCATTCTTCCCCTTTTAACTGCCATTGAAGCCTTTGATGCAACAAGCCAAAGGTATTTAGATAAAAAAAAAAAAATCAATCTCCCTCACCCCCCCCCCAAGTATATTAATGGCATATCTCAAAATGACACCAAGCAGGGCTTAATTATAGGCAGTCCAGGTTTTCTGCAAATGTATTTCATGCTCGGCTTTCACTTAGTTTGTGGTTCTAATTACAATTACTGTGATTGGCTTGATAAATGCACCTAGGAGCTAAGATTCTCCATTCCCAACACTTTATCTCTGTGCAAGGATGCTTGCGAAAAGGTATTTTGCTTCAGGCAGTAGAAACTACATCACACACACGTCTTAGTATAGAAAGAAACACTTTCCTCTGCAAACATCAGAGACCATCTGGGATGCCATGCTATTGTTTAATTTCTTAGAGGCCAGTTTCGAGGTGGGGGGGCAGACAAGTACAAGAGCATGGAAAAAGAACTCGTTGGGGCTTCTTCCATCCATCTTGCATAACCGCCTTAGTATCAGTTTGCACTGTGTACCCTCTGATGAGAGGCAGTGTGTAACTGTGCTCAAACCTCAAGAATCCTATTTCATGTCGGAAGATGTGTTTGTCCTTCAGAAATAAGCTCTTGGAAACCCAAGATGCCTGGGCTCCTGAGGGCTACACTGCCTCAGGGCTTCCAGACCTGGAAGGAAGCCCTGACTCCGGGAGCCGACCTAGCCTTGGTTGCACACTGCCCTCTTCAGAAGAAAAGCATTATTCTCTCATGTATGCTGCAGCTTCCCTTGGCTGACTTCACCAAAGTCACTTTCGGTAGTGCGTTATTGTGCCCCAACTCTGGCGAATCAATGCCCTTCTCCTATGGATGTTTCTGGAACCTTGAAGACACTGGAGCAGTTGAAACACAGAGGGAAGAGTGAATTGTATTCAAGTCCAAAGTGCTTTGTGTCAAACTGGACGTTTGGTTGTTTGTTTATGTTTTTGTTCTAATGAGGAGAGAGCATACTGAGTTGCACTCTGGACATCAGGAAAGAAACCATTATTCCAGTCCAGAACGTCCCTTTACTAGCGGAGTGCCCCATAACAAATGGCTTCCCTTCTCATCTGGAGAGTTTCTAAACCTTTCCTGTGTCCCCAAAAGGCCACGTCCTGTCCAGCAAAACAGCAAGCAGCAGCTCGTGGAATAGCATGAAGGTGTCGGTTCTTTTTTCCTCTTTTTTTATGGCAATCTTAAAAAGCCTTTTTCTGTTGCATAGTCATTTGGAACTCCTCCTCTTTCTTCTTATCCACTGGAATGTATCTGTAGAAGACAATAGAGATTAATTTAATTTAAGATGCCTTTCCTGTGGGACATATAGAAAAATACAGCTAATGTTTATTGAGTGCCAGACACGGTTTTGAACACTCAATCCTCCCAACTATTCTGTAAAGAGAGATACAACCACTATCACCACCATCGTCATCATCACCGTCATCATCCTGGTAAAACAGACAGAAAAATCAGGACATAGGGATGTAACTGTCCCCAAGATTGCAGAGGTAGTTAATGGAAGGGTTAGGATTTGAACCCAGGCAGTCTGGCTCCAGAGTTCTTACTCAACCACTATGATGCGCAGCCTCCCAAATGCTTGGTTCAAAGATGCTAAAAGGTCCCAGATGGGAATGGTATGAAGACCACATTTCCTTGAAAGTTGGGCTGAAACGTCAGAGGTTAAACACAAGCCACATACTAATGATTCCCAGTTGGTAAGCTGACATTTGGTGGAGGGGAGAACGTGTGGGGGTGTGTTTAATAAGGAACACCTCATTGAGAGAGATGGGAGTAGAGAGGATTGGGATCCAGGCTGGACACGGAGGCAGAGGCTCAAAGCAATCTGATGCAAGGTGTCATAGGGAGTATCTCCCAGCTTTGGAATTATCACGTCCACTCCGGGATGTCGCCACAATGTCAAACCCCACAATGTCAGTCGGGATGGTATCAGCAGAGAAAAGGGAAATGTTTACCTCTATGACTGGTAGACAATGCAGACAATATTGATGGAAGTGCAGGGAAATAAGAGAGAGGCGAGAAAAAGAGAAAGAACAAAACATCAGGAAAGAGGATACAGGTACAGCACCCCCCGCCCATCCAAAAGTAGAGTGTTTTCTGATGAAAACTTTTGGAAGCTGAAATGAAGCAAAGAAAGAATTAACATTCATTGTTATGGAAAAACTTTTGAGCGTCCTCAGACCCCAAAAATAACCTTTCTCAGGCTGTTCTGATACCTTAGGACACATCTTACTTGTTACTTGCACAAAGTAAGTCAAGATCCAGCACAGATGCTCACAGACACAGCTCAGAGCTATGGTGGCCTGATGCTGAGTGTGGTTTCTGGGGAAGGAGCTTGGGGGGCCGCTTTCGCTGGTGGGAGGGATTGCACTGCCTTTGTAACAGCTCACTGCAACACAGACCCTGAATGCTATTTTTGCTTTTGCCTTTTTTTCCCCCTAAAAGCAAAAATCCTCTTCGAATTTCTTTGGGTTAGCAAAAACAGATACCAGCGGAGGTCTTTTGTAAAAGTGAGGTGACGTGAAGCAACCTTTTGAAAAGCGGGGGATACCTGCATTTATCTTGGCCTTGGCAAAATCTCCAAAGAGTCTGTCTCATGGTCATAAAGGATTAGGTGATATTTGTGCTAGAAGGGTGAGAGAGCTCAGAACTGATCTCCAGGTTTCAAACCCATCTCTGACATTCACTGTGTGACCTTGGGCAAGTCATGGAGGTCTTACGTGCCTCAGGGCCCTTTGCCTGTGAAATGGGGATAGTGCCATTGTCATCAGCATTGTGATTGCCTGAGTTCATGGATGTGCAGTGCTTGGTAAGGACCAGGTGTTCCCACGAGGCTTGCATCCATCGTGGTTAAAGTTCTTACCACGCAGGAGCCCCCCAAGAATAGAGCCATGGGCTTCTTTATCTCTCTGTGTCTCTCTGTGCATCCTTGACTCTCCCTCTCCCACTCTTTACAGATAGGACAATCAAGGGCCAGAGAAGGTTGCTGTCTTATCCACTGTCCCACGGGGCGCCAGTGGTGCCTGTCTCAAGGTCTCATGAGCAGCTAAAAGGAAAATGTACTGAGAGCTTGCAATGAAAGGGCTAAGCACTGTAAAGGCATCCTGTCTGTAATCCTCACAATAATCCTATGACCCGACTTTACAGTTAAGAAAACTGTGTCCAGGCTCTGAGGCGGTTCCCCCAAAGTCTGTACCGTTAATCGCCCCCCCCCCCGTACGAACCCACAATGCGCCCTCTCTGCACCTGGCATCAAGATAGATGGGATTGATGCTGACTTCTCTCATATAGCTTTGGGGGAAATAACAAATGATAATGATGGCAATAATAAATTGCTGGGAGCCAGTTTGTGGCTAAAAAGAGGCAGAGCCGTGGAAGTGACCTTATCAGGCATGCTGTGTTGTAATCCGATTGCTACGTAGAGAAGAGCTTCTTTAATCAGAGGATTATATATTGGTTACCCCCAGGTACTCACTCCACATATCAGCTTGGCTCAGATTAGAGAAGCCCCCAGAGGACACATCTTTACCATGTACACATCAGCATGGTTAACTGGGGCATCCATTCATGCATTCACTCCGTTCGTTCATTCATCATTCCAACTTTACTTAGTTCCTCCTCCATTCTGCCAGGCAACGTTCTGGACATTTAGCAGGAACGAGACCAGCAGGGTTCCTGCCCTCCTGGAGCTGACGGTCAGGAGCTATTGTGTTGTGAGCCTCAAACATACTAATGGTGACCTCTGATGTCAGGGTCCCAGGCAATGCTCCCCGGCTCGCATCCCCTTCTCTGAGCCTCAGCTTCCCAGGCTGTTTGGCATCTTAGGAAAGTGCTATCCATACTGCAGGCAGACTTGGTGAAATAATTCCTGGTTATGTAACCTTGGAGGAATCGTGTCATCTCTCTGAGCCTCAGTTTCTTTATTTATTAAAAAAAAAAAAAAGAACTATAAAAAGGGCTATAAAAGAGTAATGGTTGGAAAGTTAGTGGAAATAATGCAGGTAAAGCACTTAGCATGGTGCCTGGGACCAGCGCAGCTCTAGGCTGCTATAAGAATTGCTTTGAGGGGCACCTGGGTGGCGCAGTCAGTTGGGCATCTGAGTCTTGGTTTCGGCTCAGGATGTGATCTCAGCGTCCTGAGATGGAGCCCCACATCGGGCTCTGTGCTCAGCATGGAGTCTGCTGGAGATTCTCTTTCCCTCTGCCCCTCCCGTTGGTGCGCTCTCTCTCTCTCTCTAAAATGAATAAATCTTAAAAAAAAAAAAAAAAGAAAAAGAATTGCTTTGAGAAAATAACTCTTAGTTTCGCTTATCTGTATGGATTCTGTAAGACTTTTTCTTTTTTTTTTAAATAATGAGGTGGCTAAATTTCTGGTTAATTGCTTCATGTCCTCACTGATCCTCAAGGAGACTTTTTGTTTTGTTTTATTTTGTTTATTTTTAACTTCAGTCTTCAGGGGATTCTGAAAAAGAATACTGTTCCCGGGGCTTTCTGTATACTGTCGGCCAAGTCCTTCCTCTCTGGGCCTCAGTCTTCCCATCTGTACAATGAGGGACGTGGAGGCAATGATCTGGAGGCCTTTCTGGCTCTGAGAACCGTGTTTTTGTTTTTATGGCAGAGGAGGAGGTGGGAGGGGAAGGCAAGGATGAGGGGGAAGCAGGAAGAGCTTTCTGGGGTTCTAGGCAGACTTAGATTTAGAATTCTGTCCCTGGCTCCCTGGCTGACTGATGACTCTTCCTCTGACTGGTTTGAAGCTCATAATGTCTCTTTGCCCCCGGGTTTCAAATAGCAGCTAATGGTCCTAGCTGCCTTTCATCAGGTTTTGTGATTTTGCCTTTGACTTTGACCATCTTTAAAGACACTCGGCAGACATCATTATTACATTTACAGGGCCCGGTGTGCCCAACTGCTTGGCAAATTGTGTCAAAGAATCTATAACTGTTACAGAAGAATGCTTGCTCTCTGAATTCTTCTTTATTCTTTGGAAATTTGATATCCTCATTGACCTTCTATGAAGGTAACAATAAATGGAGTTTCAACATCCTGGAATTGTAGTGACGTTTTTTAAAGCCGGGTAGAACCTTAAAGATCATATTCATTTATTCATTCAACAAACATGTTTCGAGTGCCTACTGTGTGTCAGGGCACTGTGTGGGGGCTGAAAGAGTTGACCTCTTGTCCTTGTTCTCATGCCTCCCATCTAGCTGGGAATAACATGTGACAAGTAATGCTGACTCTGTGTTATAATAGAGTATATTAGTTATATATTGCTCTGTAATGAATTACTACAAACTTGGTGGCTTCAACAATACACATTTATTACCTTATAGTTTCCATGGGTCCGGAGTCTGGGCATGGATTAGCTGGTTCCACTGGCTCAGTATTTCACAAGACTGCAATCAAGGTATTGGCAGGGCTGTGTTCTCATTTGAAGGCTTGACTAGGGAAGGATTCACTTCCAAACTCATTCAGTCAACGGCAGAGTTCATTTCTTGTGACAGTATGACTGAAGGTCCCGCCTTTTCACGGGCTGTTGGCTAGGGGGCCATTTTCTCATCCTGGAAGCCAGGCACAGTTTTTTTGCCATGTGGTCCCCACATGGCAGCTGACTTCTTCAAAGCCAGCAAGGGCATCTCTCTCTCCAGTCTGCTAAGATGGAGTCTTCTATAATGTGAAATAATCTTAAGAGTGCCATCCCATCATCTCTGTCATATAAAGTAACCTAATCAAGGGAGTTGCATCCCATCACTTTTGCCTTATACCATACTTAGAAGCAAGTCCCTGGTTCTGCCCAAATGGAAGGGGAGGAGATTATGCAAGGATGTGACTCATTGCACGGGTCACTGTAGGGTGTGTGTGCCACGCAGGAAATGGACAAAGGGTAACAGGTGTGCAGAGGAGGAAGCCCCTGCTTCTTCCAGGGGGAGGTCAAGAAGGCTTCCTGAAAGGGGCGCCTGGGGGACTCAGTCGTTAAGCGTCTGCCTTCGGCTCAGGTCATGATCCCAGGGTCCTGGGATCGAGCCCCGCATCGGGCTCCCTGCTCCACGGGAAGCCTGCTTCTCCCTCTCCCACTCCCCCTGCTTGTTTTCCCTCTCTCGCTGTCTCTCTCTCTCTGTCAAATAAATAAATAAAATCTTAAAAAAAAAAAAAAGGTTTCCTGAAAGAGGGGACATTTGAAGGGTGACAACTGAAGGATGAGTGGGGGGGCACCTGTTGGACAAGGTGGAAAGGACACTCTGGGCAGAAGGAACAGCATCGACAAAGACACGAAGGCAGGAAAGACTACAAATTGTTCAGGGAACTGCAAGGAAGTTCTGCATAGTTGGATCCAGCAAGCATGTAGCCAGAATATAGCTGGAGAGAAGGCGGGCAGCAGTGACTCATGAAAGACATGGAATGGTGGGCTAAGCACTTTTGACTGTATTCTACAAGCAACAGAGAGCCATCAGTTTGCAGGTACGGATTCGGATTCTTGGCACCTTTTCTAACAGTTCTCGAAGATTGATAGAAGCGCTTGTACTTCATAAAGAATCCTCAGGGAGAGTGGCACCCTTTTAAGAGTATGATAGACACCAGAGCCTGCTAAAAATATGTCTGAGCCTCCATGGCGTACCAAGCCACAAACTGTTTATGTAGGAAGGAACTTTTAAACTTCCTGCCAGCCAGTGACTGTCTTTTCTCCTCGCCTCAGTTTGTGCAGCTCGGTCGTGTGTGGCAGGCCTCAGAATCAGATCGACCTGGGTTCAAATCCTGATTCTGCCACTTGCCGGCTAGGTAAGACCTTGCACAAGTAAGTGTAGTGAGAACCAAACGCAGTTATACACACCAAGCGCTCCTCTGGTATGAGTGTGTTAGTCTGTTAGGGCTGCCCAAACAGAGGACCACAGGGGGCTTAAACAACAGAAATTTATTCTCTCACTGTCCTGGGGGCTGGAAGTCTGAGATCAAGATGTCGGCAGGGTTAGTTTCTTCTGAGTCCTCTCTCCTGGGTTTGCAGATGGCCACCTTCTCCCTCTGTATCTACATGGTCTTCCCTTTGCCAAATTTCCTCTTCTTCTGAGGGCACAAGTCATATTGGATTAGGGCCCATCCTTTTAACTTAATTACCTCTTTAAAGACCTATTCTCAAATATGGTTTGTCTGAGGTGCTGGGGATTGGGACTTCAACATAGGAATTTGGGGGGGAACAACTCAGCGCACAGTAGTATATTCTTTAACTAACTAACGTCAGGTACGTCTTCCTCCACCTCCGATGGTGAAAATTTTCATGCTCCAGTTGCAGGCATGATTTCTCAGCCTCTCATATTCTAGCTCTTCCATAAGAACTGATTTGTCTCGTCAATCACCTTCCAGAAGGACGTGCGTTCACGCCTCGCTCTGTAACTAATAGTACCAGCAACACAGGTCCTGATGGGACCCCAATCCCACTGAAATATGCCTAACAAAGCAGCTGAATAACCTTTCTTTAATTTAATCCAATTGCAGTAATTTTCCAGAACACACCATTACAAGGGAGCAGGATGATCTCCAGGGCTTTTGATGCCTAATTAAAAGGCACTGTAGCAAGAAGGAGATTGCAGTTACGTCTCAGAATCACATCGTTCTGGTTTTGGAGTTGTAGAAAATGAGGAGTTTTTACCCAGCTGTGAGGAGGTTGGGCAGGGTAGCTCAGGGAAACTGTGGGGGCCTCTGCTGGTCACATGGAGAAGGATTTGTGGCATTGTTTCTGAACAATGTCAGAATAAACCAAGGTCATTCCTCTTTCTTGTAGGTGATGGGGCCAGGAAGACCTGACCATGGGCCGAAATGGTCGTTGGCAGAGGAATCTCAGGGATAGCTGATCCATTTTCAACATTAGCTTATCCAGCAGCACCTTCTTATTGAGCATGCATTAGGCGCTGTTGATGGTGGGCATGATCATCAAGATAACGGACACAAATATCTCAAAATCATGGATTTGTAACTTGGGGCTCAGGCTCCAGCACATTTGTGAATTCTGATCTCCAAAACTGTGCAAGAATCAATATCTGTTGTTCTAAGCCACCCAGTTTGCAGCCCTAGGAAATTAATACCCATGGTTAATAATAATTACCTGAGGTTGATGTATTTCAAGTATTACGTTATTTGACTCTTCCTATTTTTGTGGTTGTTTTGAGACTTCAGTGAGATAATGCATATAATGTGCTAAGCATGGTTTGTCCTCCGTAAACTCCATATAAATATAAAATTAATTTAATTATTAATACCATATTTATCTTTTTAAAAAGATTTTAGTTTTAAGTAATCTCTTCACTCAACATGGGGCTCAAACTCACAACCCCAAGATCAAGAGCTGTACGCTGGCTTCTTTCACTTAGCATAACGTTTTCAAGGTTCCTCCAGGTGATAGCATGTGTTAGTTCTCCATTCCTCTTCACGGCCAAATAATATTCCACAGTGTGGCTACACTACACTTTGTTTGTCCGTGCATCAGTTGAGGTACATTTGGGTTGTTTCCACTCTTGGCTATCGTCAACAACGCTGCTTTGAGCATTCATGTACAGGCTTTTGTGTGGATATAAGTTTTCATTTCTTTCAGGAGTAGAATTTCTGGGTCCTATGAATAGCTCTGTGTTAAACCTTTCCAAGAGCTGCTAGATTGTTTCCAAAGTGGCTACATGGAGCCTTGGAGTTTTACAGCCTTGGGGGCCTTCTAAGCTAACATTTATACATGTAACTTTTAGTTCCCTCTTTGCTGTTGTTGTTTGCTTTGTTCCTTTGCTGGCTTTTTATAGACCAGGATTCAGATGAGATGTGGCTTCAGGCCCAGTGAAGCCGACAGGGTTTGGGCAAGCTCTGCCTGGGCCTCCTGCAAGCCTCTGAGGCTCTGGTAGGATTTATGGCCGGTGGCTCCCTCACCTACCTGCTTACATCGGACTTGTGCAGAAGCTTTACTGTTCTTGGTTCTATTTCATTCCCGTTTTCCTCTTCTGTAGAGACTTCCATGCCTCCCCTCCTCCACCAGGCCACTGGGGAAGGTTCTGGGGGTCATCTCACCAGCCCCTCACTTTTTCTGGGGACTGAGGCAGGAGGGCGGTGCTGGGGTTGTAGGGGCCCAGATCAGCAAATAAGTTGATGGCAGAACTGAAATAGAAAACCAGGGTTTCCCCCCCCTTATTACAGTTATAATGCATGCTTATTGTATAAAAATGAGAAAATAGTTATAATTCAAAAACAAAAACAGTTTTAAAAAACCATCACCCATAATTTCACCACCTACAGAAGACTAACGTTAACATTTTGGTTTATAACTTTTATTCATTTAATTATTCATTAATTTATTTAATAGATGTTTTTATGGGTGTCTACCAATTGCCAAGTACTTTACCAAACCCTGCATATGTATATATGTGAAAA
The DNA here is from genome assembly GCF_054177405.1 of Leptonychotes weddellii. NCBI lineage: Eukaryota > Metazoa > Chordata > Mammalia > Carnivora > Phocidae > Leptonychotes > Leptonychotes weddellii. The sequence goes on from NC_138382.1 coordinate 63,133,641, forward strand.
TATATACATCATTTCCTACAAAAACCAGGATCATCTTACATATGTGTTTTATCATTTAAATTTGTCTATCATTCCAATGATTTGTTATACATCCCTTTTTATGAAGCTACATATAAATCTACACTCTCATTCTTAATGACTGCATAGAATATGCAATGAGTTATTTTAGCAATCCCCCGTTGTTGTACACACAATTATTTTAACTTGCCTGGATATAATTTCCTTGATAATTACAGCTATTATCAATATAGCTGTAATCATCTTTTTGTCTTCTCGGTTCTTCAGATAAATTTGTAGAACTATAACTGCCACGTCCAAAAGGCATATAAATATTGTTAAGGCTGCTATTGATACATTTTGCCAACTGACTCATCAAAAATAACTGGACAAGTCTGGTCTCCCTTCAGCCATGCATAAGAATGCCTGCGCCTCACCCCTCATCAACATTCTACCAAGCCCTGGGTAATTTATTCTTTTCCAATTGGAAAAATAACAAATGGTTTTATCAGTTTCTTAGGGCTGTTCTTACGAAGTACCTCAAACGGTACAGCTGAAAATAGCAGAAATTTATGGTGTCACAGTTCTGAAGGCTAATGTCCCAAATCAAGGTGTTGGCGGGACCGTCCTCCCTCTGAAGAGTGCAGAGGGATCCTTCCTCCTCTTCCTGGCTTCTGGTAGTCTTCTGTGTTCCTTGGCTTGCACAGCATAACTCCAGTTTCTACCCTCATCATCACATGGCTTTCTCCCTGGGTCTCTGTCTTTACACGGTCGTCTTATTATACGGACACCAGTCATAGTGGATCAGGGACCCAGTCCTAGAGCAGTAAGACCTCATCTTAGCTAACTACATCTGCAATGACCCTATTTGCAAATAAGATCATATTCTAAAGTACCAGGGGTTAGGGTTTCAGTATACCTTCTGTTGCCGGGTTGCGAGGGGGGCACCATTCAACTTAGAACGATGGCATTACATACTTGAATTTTTGACTGATTGGCAGTTTTTGATTACATACTTGAAATTTTGATTCATTACTGGTAAAATTGAGCGTTTTCCCATATGTACCTTAGGTCCTTTTTCCACAGGGGTATTTGTCTCTTCCTTATTTGTTTCTAAAGCTTTTTATATAATAAAAATATTCACGCTTAGACTCCAGGCTTTTCTCTTTGAGTTTCAAACACAGCAAGATCTGCGCAGACTTTGGGGCATTTGTAAAATTGGCAGAGTGTGTAGCTTGCTGTGGGTGCAGTTCTCTGCCCACCGGCGCTATGAGAGAATCCTCCCCTAGGAGCCCGGCCAGAGGACGATGTGACTTCGCGGCTTCTGTGTTAGTCAGGATAGGCTAGACTGTGCTGCCTAAAAGAATGACCCCAGAAATCTTGACAGGCTGCAGCACCCAGGTTTATTTCTCACTCAGACCATGTGTCTACTGCAGGTTGGCCGAGACTCCGCCACATCATCATTGCTGGATCGAGGCTCCCAGAGCAGCTCCCATGTGGGACATCACGGTCAGGGAGACAGAAACAGCTCTGCTGTTTGAACAGAGAATTTTTTTTTAATTATTTATTTGAGAAAGAGAGACAGAGAGAGTGACAGAGAATACAGGTGGGGAGGAGAGGGAGAAGCAGGATTCCCGCAGAGCAGGGAGCCCGACGTGGGGCTCAATCTCAGGACCCTGAGATCATGACCTGAGCCGAAGGCAGATGCTTAACCTACTGAGCCGCCCAGGTGTCCCCTAACAGAGAGAATTTAATACAGGGAGTTCTCCTCATGAGTGCTGGAGGACTGACAAGTCAAAGGGAACCAGGAGGTTTTGCAGAGAGCCCTGCAGGTAGCAAAGACCACTCTGGGTCTGGGGGACCAAACGGAAGACTTGCTCTGAAGCCAAGTGCACAGAGCTGGCGCGCAGAGAGTGGACATGGCCGCCGCCGGCTGGTGCCTCACCGCGGGCGCAATGAGCCTGGCTCTGGGAGGGCTAGAACACCTGGAAACTGGGAGCAGTGGCTTGTGCAGGACAAAGGGCTGCTGCTGTGGCAGCAGACAGATCAGCAGGCAAACAGGCACAAGGAGAAGCCTTCTCCCCTCCTCCGGCCTTGTAGCCTCCCCCAGTGCCCACTGCTGTTGGCTTAGCCGGGGCTGCGATTACCTAATGCCCTGGACCAGGCGGTTCAGACCCCAGAATTGTACTTCTCGCAGTTCTGGAGGCTGGAAGGCTGAGATCATCAGGGTGCCGGTGTGGTTGGGTTCTTGGCGAGGGCCGCCTCCCTGCTGTGTCCTCACACGACAGAGAAAGCCAGATCTTGTTTCTCTTCCTGTTTTTATAAGGAGGCCCCACTCTCAGAACCTAATCTAACCCTAGTTACGTCCCAAAGACCCCCCCCCCCACCACCTCCCAGTTTCATCACATTGGGGGTTAAGGTTTCAACATACGAATTTGGGCGAGGACACAAACATTCAATCCAGAGTAAATGGCGGAACCAAAAGGAACCATTCGCTAAAGAGCCAGCACTGAAGAGCAGAGTAGAGCCGCGTGGGTCTGGGATTAGTAAGCGGCACAGCCAACCGTTCAGCAGAGGGACAAGGGAGCATGCGATGCTCTGAAAGCCTTGATCAGCCTTGACCACCACCACCCTCAGCACCCTGGCCGGAGCGAGTCATGGGGCAGGACGGTAGCATTCTCCTGCACGAAGGGCCATCCGATATTGCGGACAGTAAATACGGAACAGTCGACCACAACTTCAGGTCAGCTGCCGGGGTCCAGCAGGCCTTCCCTGGTGAGCAGCCCATCAGGGGTGATTGGATCTTCCTCCCAGGCCCAGTGCCTCGTTCTAACACAGCCTCAAGCCTTGTTATCCAGGCGTGGTCCGGCTGCGTCAGCATCACCAGGAAGCTCCTTGGAGATGCAGAACCTCAGCCTCACCCCAGACCTGCTGCATCAGAATCTGCATTTTAACAGGATCCCCCAGTTGGAGAAGCTCTTCTCTGCGGTGCACCATACCTGGCTGTCTCTCTCTTACCTTGACTGAAAGGAGGGTACACCTTGCAGCTAAGCCTGGGTAGGCTTGCCCCAGCTCCCCTGCGCTAGTATCCTCAAATTAGTGTCAGTTCCTCGCAGACTCTGGCCTTAATTTGAAGGCCCATCTTAGTTCCCCACATGGGTGGGAACTTTATGTCTCTTTTTTCCTGCCTCGTCATAAAGATTTAGTGAGAGACCGGCAGGGACCCCATCCGGCTTGCGAGTCAGTTGTCACTTTGTGCGATTTCTTGATGCCCAGTCCGTGGTTTTGACTTGCTTCTCAGGTTCCAGGTAGACAAGGATTTGGGGGACACCATTCCACCCACTACAAGGGTGAATTTGGGGGGCTCTCTGAGGCTTACCCCGAGACTGGAATCCCTGTGCTGACTCCATGGTTCCTCTGCACGGAGGCCTCAGAACACCTTAGCTTCGTGCCCGATCTCTACACGAAGGCACTCTGGGGACAAGAGGCACATGTCCCCCCTGCGGCTGGGATTGCGCTCAACCTCAAATCCAAATACTACAAGATAATTTCATTAAGAACAAATCTCTTTGCCTTTAAAGCATGCAAATCCGTGGATGTCTGCAGCAATTGACTGTACAAAGCCAATTATTTTTTTTTTAAAAGATTTTATTTATTTATTTGACAGAGAGAGACACAGCCAGAGAGGGAACACAAGCAGGGGGAATGGGAGAGAGAGAAGCAGGCTTCCCATGGAGCAGGGAGCCCGATGCGGGGCTCGATCCCAGGACTCTGGGATCTTGACCCGAGCCGAAGGCAGACGCTTAACGACTGAGCCACCCCGGCGCCCCCAGAGCCAATTATTTTTTAAAAAGTGTTTTAATTTTCCATATGCTGTGATCCCCCTCAAAGCAGCAGGCTGGGGCAGCTTTAAGTGACAAGGCAGTTGAAGCCGGTAAATGGAGCGCTTGGGCTGAGCTTCTCCCTTCCTCAGGACTACACCCAGAGGCGGCACGGTTCTTTGCGGAGAGAGGGCCTTGCACCATGTGGTCCCCGCAGAACGTGAGCCCTGCGAGGGCAGAGACCAGGTCACATGCCTTTTTGTGTGTATCGGACCATTTCCAGCACATAGAACTTAGTCAACTTTGGTCAGGCTTCCATAAACAGACCCTGAGAGGAAGATGTGCAGACAAGTGGGTATCATGGAAATGCTCCCCCGGGAAGTCCGTAAAGGAGTAGGGGATGCAGACCGGAAGAGGAGGAGGGCCAGCAAGCAGGGCAAGGGCGGGCGGAGCTGAGGGAGGCACAAGGGATGCAAAAACGTGAAGGTTGGTGCACGGATCTCAGGGTGAGTGTTCCCTTAAAATCTGTGCCCCAGTACGTCACTTGCTTCATCCTAGTCCCAGCCTCCTGGGCAGGAATGTGATTTCAGACAAAATCCCTCCCAGGCAGCTTCAGTCTGATCCCGTGGGGCCGCTAGAATATAAGTTGCATCCACGGTTTTCTTGATTAGGGTCAGGATCTGGGGCTTTCTGACTCCTGAACTCTGCAGTCACTGGTTAAGGGCACCCTGGGAATGGGGAGGATGAATATTCCCCAGGACAGGCCTGGCAAGAGTCACAGGTGTGGGCTGTTGGAAGGGAAGGCCCATCTAAGGAGGGGGAGTAGGGCACAGAAGCAGTAAGAAGGGATCTGGGTGCAGCATTAATAATACACCTCATCAATGTTTGTTGGGTGAATGAAGGAAGAAGGAAATTTATGAGTGAATTAACAATCAAACAAAAAATGAATTCACTGAAAATTGAGAATGCTCATAAAAATCCTGTTCTACAACCAACTCTGAGCTCCAACCCTGCTCAACCTGTAGGGCTAATGTTTATTTATTTATTTATTTATTTATTTATTTATTTATTTTAAAGATTTTATTTATTTATTTGACAGGGAGAGACAGGGAGAGAGGGAATACAAGCAGGGGGAGTGGGAGAGGGAGAAGCAGGTTTCCCGTGGAGCAGGGAGCCCGATGCGGGACTCGATCCCAGGCCCCTGGGGTCATGACCTGAGCCGAAGGCAGACGCTTAATGACTGAGCCACCCAGGCGCCCCAGGGCTAATGTTTATTTAATGCTGGGTGGCAAGCATCATGGTGGACATTCTTACAGCCAAGTCCAAGTCCGAGAGCAGAGCAGAGTGTCCTTCCCTTCCCTGGGAGCATCCCCTGAAAGAGAGGAAGGGAACGAGGACCCTAGTTACTGGTGTGTGAGTGCCTTGGCTGATGGACTCTTGCCTGCCTAATCCCAGTCCTGCCCAGTGACTATGGCTCCTGAAAGCAGCTTGGCATATTGTATCAGCATTTAAATCCCATCACATCTCCCTGCTGACTCTCATTGCAAAATATTTATTCATTTGATGGCTCAGAATAATTGCCTCAGTCCCCAGTCTCGGACCGTCCGTGCAGAGCAGCAGAGAATTCCCATCCTTGCCCAGCTCTCCTGCTACCAGGGGAGAGGAGGTGTACCGTCCATCGTGGGGGCAACCTGAGATGCTCAAGCACTCTGCGTGGTATAGCCCCTTCACCCCAGAGCCACTTTTCCTGTCCACATTCTCATTTTACATCAGGGATCCTATCTTCCTAGGGACCCAGGCTTAAGACTCAGGTCATCTATTAATCCATTCAAACACTTACTGAACACCTACTTTGGGCTAAGCTTTGTGCTAAGTCCAGATCCTGCCCATTACTGTGTGGTAGATGAACTGACATGAGTGCCCGTGCAGTGCCAAGCATAGAAAAGTCTCTAAAAAATGCTTGTTAGATGGAAAAATGGATGGATGAAAAGATGGAAGGATGAGTGGGTGGGTGGATGGATGGAAGGATGGATGGGTGGATGAAAGGATGGGTGGATAGATGGATTGTTGGATGGATGCGATGGTGGGATTTGTTGGTTATGTCTCTTCAGTATCCTGTACACATTCCCTGTGACAGGAGGGGCTGAACTTGACCCCTCACATTCTCCACTCTGGCCATGTATCCCAGGGCAAGCTAACCAGACTATTCCAAACTTTTCGCCACAGAAATTGGTTTCAAGCAGGGACACATAACATGAGCCAGATTAGCGTTCACCTTGGGACTTTTTTGGTTGCTTCTAGCAGTAGACAACCTCTCTTCCCTGGGTTGCTAAACTGCTGGGATGTTTGTTTGAAGCTGCTATAGCCTCCTTTACTTGCCACAAGGAAAGAGCCTGACTTAAGGACAGGAAAAGGAGAGGCAGGAGAAAGGAAAAAGGAAAATGAGGAGAGAAGAAGAAGGAACAGAGGAGGAAGACACATTTGGGGACATCATTTAAGCCCCCAGGGTGGGAAGCCAGTTGAACTCTTGGACCGTCCAGGTACAGGAGCCAATGAATTCCCTCTGTCTGACTTAACACAGCTTGAGTTGTGTTTCTTTTATTTGTAACCAGGAGAATCTTGTCAGTGCAGTGTAAGGGAGTGACTAAATGAGTGAATGCATATTGAATGAATGAAGGCACTCTATAAATATCGAACCAGTCACATGTTTTTTCCTCCCTTGAGAACTAGACCTGCAAATATAAGGATTTAATTAGATGTTCCTGGTTTCCACCGGAGCCTATCTGATTGCTTCTATTATGCTTGGTGTTGACTCTAACTCTCAAAATGTAAATGAAAAGTGAAAAGGAGAGAACAGCCCACTAAAATTAATAATTTTCTGAGGCAGGCATTCCACTCTGGCTGCAGATCCCAGGGCCTAGGAGTTATCATAAAAGAAGAGCTGGAACTAAAACCAATACAATTTACAGTCCCCACCCTCCTACCTCCACATTCAAACCAAAGCAGGGGGAGCAGGTGGCCATGCCAATCTGACTATACAAACATATCCTCCCATTTCTTCCCTCCCCACCTTCTGGATCTTTCTCTCCATCCAGAACCTTTCAAGGGCTCCTCGGTGATTGACAACAAGGACAGTCTGAGGGTTCCTGGAAGGCTTCCCAGGTACAGACTTCCCTAAGCTACATCTTGTGGTCTGGGAAAGGCCCAGGTCCAGAAAGGTGGGAAGAGCTTCGTAGACATGGAAATGGCACAAGTCAAGTCACTAAATGGTAAGTTCTGGGCAAGGACAGCAGAGGGAATGGCCAGAGATGAGACCGGAGAAGGTATGGAGGCCAGCTCATAAAATTCCTTATAAACACAGAATCTCTGTTTCCTTCCTTAACCATCTAAGTGTAATTTCCAGGATTTGGTGTTTTTCTAATTGTTCTACATGGAACATCAGTAAATACCAGTGGCAGACCCTCACTGCAGATCCACTTAGAATAGAATCCGGTGGGGTGGGATTCCCACCCTGAATTTCTATCAGGTGCCCCAGCAATTTGGACGCTCACTAAAGTTTGCAAGCTGCCCCTCTAGTTGATGAGAGAGTAGATCCGTTAAGGCTGAGTCCAACTTCTGTAACAGGAACCAAGATGCAGTTACTTAACCAAACAGAGATTTCTTTTCCTTGCGTAACAAGAAATCTGGAGCTGGGTGGTCCCGGGTGACTGTGGCTGGTCCAGGAAGTCATCAAGCCAATAGGCTTCCTCTAGCTTCCTGCTCTACCAACCTAATGGGTGACTTTCATCTTCCTGGGGGCTGGCTGACTACTCCCAAGGCATCAGTCTGTGCGCCAGAAAGAAAGAGGGAAGAGAAAAAGGTGCTTTGTACCAGTTGAATCCCTTCCTTTCTATCAGGAAAAACATAATTTCCCTAGAAGCCCAGCCCACAGACTTTTGCTTATATCTCCTTGACCAGAACCTGGTTGCAAGCTTCAAGGAATTCGGGAAAGTAAAATTTTTAGCTGAGCATATGGCTGCCCCAAGCAAAATTGGGATCTATTAGAAAAGAAGAATGGGGAAGAACATAAGGTTAGTAGGAAGAAGTTTGTATAGAGAGCCATGGAAGACTTATCAGCAGGATAGACCCACAGGTGGATTTCATGCATCCTTCCCATAGCATGAAGAATGGGTTGACGATGGGCAAGGCCAACAGGAGAGGCACCAGGGGGAGGCTGCTGCAGCCCATCAGGGGAAGGGGCACGATGACCCGCAGAGGACCGTGGCTGTGGGCATGGATTCAGGAAATACTTAGCAGATCACACTGACAAGACTTGATTGTATGGGATCAGAATGGGGGAATGGGCAAGAGAAAGGAGAAAAAGGAGCTACCAAGGGGGTCAGTAAGTTTGCCGGCTTCAGTCCCTGGAAAGATGACGCCATCATAAGTGAGTTTGCAGCCACGGAGAGGGGAACATTTTGTTTGGGACAAGCTGCATCGTCCAGAGATATGAAATCTTAGGGTGGGAGTTCAAACTCCAAGAGGAAATGAAATTTTCAAGGAGCATAAGGCAAGAAAAGCAGTAGACACAGACTTACTAACCTACACCAAGGCTGCTCTGGCCTCCAGATGGAAGTAGAACCATTCTGAATTTTCCCTGAAACCTGCAGGGAGCAGAAGCAGAATGCTCCAGCTTCCCAAACCCCACCCTCTCTCCCGGTCCAGGGGAGCCACGAAGTGGCTGCCACACCTTATGGGAAACTGTTTAAGATCTTGTCTTCTTTTGGACTAGGAAAACAATAGTATTAGCTAACTGACTGCGAGCAATGTTTTAACTACTTTACATATCTCACCTTGTTTGATTCACGCAACTGCTCTCTTATCTCCAATTTATCAGAGAGGAAACCGATGGGAAATACAATGCCTCAGGAAGTAAAATGACTTGCCCAAGGACACACAGTTCGTCAAGGACAAGACCAGTAGGTTAAATGCAGGTCTGACTCCACAAATTTCTAAATCTTAACTACCAAGTGATAAACTTCCGAGCCCTAAGCATTTTTTACCATGAGTTCCGATCATTTATGTCTTTGTCTTATGTCCCCTATTGAACTGCAGCCCTCTGAGAATAGGTGATTATCTCAGACCTTTTCTTAATAACTGTTGAATAAAAGAATCGATGCAAGCCCTAAAGTATGGCCCCAGGTTTAAGGGCAGACATGCTCCCTGAACGTCACGGATCCTTCCATGCCCCATCAACCCTAATATACCCTTTGGGACCAGACTTCATCTTTTTTAGTGCATAGATATTTGTGAAAATTATCTTGCTTTCAGAGATGAAAAAAGGGCAAATGCCAGTTTGTTAATGAACTGTGAGTACAATTATGAGAAACCAGTGTACCAAGACGTCACCGCTGATTCGAGCATAAGGAATTTAGTTCTTATGACATAGAACTACTTTTCTTAAACAAGATAAAACAGTACAAGGGGGCTCCTGCTTCATGTCTGGGGCATGAGTAAGCCATGGAGACGGAAGTCTCTGCACCACCTGGGTAGATGGAAAAGCATGGGCAGCCCCTATTTCTGGTGGTGGAAGCAGGTGGTGGGGAGAAGTCTCACGGGAAGACTGAGATGTAGACTTTGTCGGACGCTGCCCTGGAGCAGGTCCTACTTGGTCAGGTGACACATTGTCACCTGCTTCATGTGCTGGCTTTCCCAAGGCCTCCAGGAGGACTCAGTCAGATGTCTGGTCCATGAAGAGTTAGGAACATTGCATCTGACCCCAATCACATCAACACTGAAGGAAAGCCCGGATGGGAGATTAAGGGGACTGAGGGCCTGGAGTCACTGTATCTTTTGATTTAACTGCATATCCCAAATAGCTCGTTTGGTGTTTTTTTGTTTGTTTGTTTTGGGCTTTTTTTTTTTTTTTTTTGAGAGCTGAGTTTTCTATCCCATTTGCCCAGAAGGGCAGCCTGGGAAGGATTGGAATCGACTTTTTCTTTCCTACCTTGAATTCCTCTAGCTAACTCAGAGACTGACCTCCAGACTCCTACGAATTAAACTCTGGTTTGCTCTTCAGAATATCCTTGTTACATTAATTTAGGGAGCATAATAAATCTGGAGTGAGGTATGTTTGCTGCAAATGCTAATTTGCTCGATGAGAATATCAATTAGATCTCTGAGGCATAGAAATTATGGCTGTTAAAGATCTCAAAGGTCATTCTTAGCCTGCTCCAAAGTAAGAGGATGAGTAGTTACCTGCTGGAGAGGTCTGGGGTAGAATAGTAGAAGTACAAATATTTAATACCAATGAATTGTCAAGTCCTACGCTTGAGACTGAAAATTCAGGAGTTTCGCAGATCCCAGCAACCCATCTACAGATATACAGTAATAATAATAACCACCACCAACCACAATTAGAGCAATGGCAGCTTCTACTTGCTGAGCAATTACTATGCATTAGATTCAAGTATTCATGCATTTAATCCTCACAGCAGCTCTGTGATGTAGGCACCATTCTTATTCTCATTTTATAGGTGAGGAAATGGAGTCATAGAGAATTTAAATACACAGCTTTCCTGGCGTCTCTTTCTGGCCAAACTGAAATAGCAGGCAGGCATGTCTCCTCCTTGAAATAACTGAAAAACCAAACGACAGCTCTCGAAACATTGGTGATCAGTGAACGAAGGAAAGTGAGCCCTGAGAGATGGGAAGCAAATGAGGTGAGCCTTAGGCATGATCCAGCTTGCGGCCTGGAGAGTTTCTAGTCCACAATGCAGATACAGGGAATCGAGCAGAGCCCAGCACATTCTTGAGTTGAGGACGCAGCACCTGGACATCCAAGGAAGTCAAGGCAGCTCGGGTCTGCAGGGCAGAGCACCAGGGAGAGGGGAGCTTCATGGACAGAGAACTCTGGAGCTCTGCAAAGGGTTACACGCGAGTATCCAGTTCACTGATCACTGCTTGTGTGTAAAGAAACCGAGTCCGAGGAAGGAGAAAGACCCAACCAAGAGAATAAGAGGACACATTGCTTGCTGAGAGCTCACCCAAGACTGAGACTAGTGCCTGTGTCTTACCACCAGCGTGGGAAACTCTCATCATGTATGGGGTTGGCTAGAGGACTGGGAAGGGTATTGCCTCGGTAGTGGGGAAAATCAGCACTAGACTAGATACTGCTCCAGCCCTGCCTAGGGAAACTTAAAAGGAAGCCCTCAAAGGATCAAACTGCCTCCCAGTAACAGAACCACATCCCAGAAAAACAGCTCAAAGATACATTTTAGAAATATATAACTGTGGCCTGGCCAGAGATGTTTAAGTGGATGGACTAAATGTGTAAAAAGTAAAAAAATAAAATAAATAAAATACACTAATTAATTAAAATAGCTATACATTTTATCATTCGCAGTTATAAGTATACTAAATTAAAATGGGATCTATTCAAATTTGTTTGTTTGTTTAATACAACAAAGTCCAGCACACAACAAGGTAATATCTATAATGTCTGGCACCCAGGAAAGAAATGACCAATCACGCAGGAGCAGCAAAATAAGGGGAAAAATCAATCACACTTGACCCAGAAATGACATCGATGATAGAATTAGCAGATAAGGACAGGAAAAGAGTCATTATAACTTTATTTCATATGTTCTGGAAGCCAGAGGAAGGATCAGACGATCAGACATGTTAAATAGATATAAAGAAGAGGGGCGCCTGGATGGCTCAGTCGATTTTAAGTGTTGGACTCTTGATTTCGGCTCAGGTCATGATCTCAGGGTCGTGATCTCAGCGTTGTGAGATGGAGGCCCGCGTTGGGCTCCTGGGCATGGAGCCTGCTTACGATTTTCTCTTTCCTTCTCGCCTCCCCACCTTACTCTCTCTCTCTCTAAAAAAAAAAAAAAAATACAAGGAAGATATTTTTAAAAACCAAAATACCCAAATTGAGGTTCTTTGAGATGAAAACTGCCATGTCAGAGATAAAAATACATTAGATGAGATTCATGGAACATTAGACGTCAGAGATTAGTGAACTCGGTGACATAGCAATAGAAACCATTTGGAACTAAACGAAGAAAATGCAACCTGATCTGTAGAACAGAAAGCAGGGGGGTGGGTCCCTGGAGGTGAGGACACCGGGAGGCAGGAGGGGCATCAGGAAACTTGGGGGATGGATGTGTTCGTTATCTTGGCTGTGGTGATGGTTTCACATGTGTTTATGCATGTCAAATCTCATAAAACTGTACACTTTGAACATGTGTAGCTTATTATATGTCAATCATGCCTCCATAAATCTGTTACAAAACAAGTTTCCACAGGTCATACAGCTAATAAATTGCAGTCTGGCTCCAGATGCTAAGCACTTAAATACCACTTTATACAGCAAGGTAGCTATTGCTATTCCCATTTTATAGATGAAAGAGAATCAAAAAGATGACAGGACTTCTCCAAGGCCACACAGCGGGTAAGTGACAGAGCTAGGATTTATACCCATGTCTGGCTGACTCCAAATCAAGTGCTCTTTCTGTCCCATTCTCTATGCTTTTGCCGTTGACTTGAAGTCAGTAGACACCACGCGCACAGCCTCGGCCCTCCCCCGTGTCTCTGGGTCACCTCCTCTCACCCTGTACCTCTTCCTCCATATACAAATCCCACCCTGGACTCCCTGTCCTCACCCATGGATCATTACTCAGCTGCCTACCTTCTGTACCTGGAAACATGGGAACAAATCAATTTGTAAACGCCTGGACGAGAGCAGGGCTGAGTAATTGCCAATGCATCTTTGTGAAAGCAAGAACTTGCTGGGCACTTGGAAGGCAGCCCCTGCCTGTTTTAAAGAAGTAGGCACTCTGAATCAAGACAAATAGACCAGCACGCATGCAGCATTTAGCATCTTTCCCCTCTCCCATCTCTTTACAACTTAGCTCAGTCTTCTTGCTGCCCCCCTCCTTTTTTTTTTTTAAATGAAGCAACTCGTGCTGAAATTGGTTATGAGGCATGCCAACACATAAATAGCTAAGCCTGCGTTCAAACTCAGCCTTGTTGGGGGAGATCTGAAGTCTAGATCTCATTTAGTTCACCGCAGAGTAAACATCTGACCACGTTCTACATCATAAGCATGAACTTTATGCAGCCAGGGCTGTTGAAAACAAACACCCAAACCTAACCACCTGGTTCCTAGAGTGGGACGGGGCTTTCCATTATGAGAAAGGTTCCAGTAGAAGCCTCATGGCTGCTACCAAACCTGATACCAAGTAGACTCCTGCATGGGGTGGAGGGCCGCCCTGAGACTTCTGAGGTCCCTTCCCCATCAGGGGCGCTAAGCTCACACTCAGAACACTGGTGCTATTTATTATATGTTAGGCTGAGGGTAAGACGTGTTCTCTGCCCTGTTTCCTGCCCTGCTCCATCCTGACTAATTCAGCATTTCTCAACCACTAGATTGTCTCTACCCGTCTGGAGCAAAGCTTTAATCACTATGTAAGAAACGTTTTGGTTATAACTGAGAAGAGATGCTACTCTGTATTCTCTGTCCAGGGGACACTGAGTGGTTATGAGATGCAGGGCAGAGCAGGACATGCCTCTCCCTGTCCTCCGAGTAAGTCTGAATTTGGTGAACTCTAAATGGTGTGATGTAAAACATATTCATTAAGCTTTCAGGCTGCATGTAAAATTTGAAAGGATGCAAATTCCCCTAAATTGAAATTTTTAAAAAAAGCACCATGGAAAGAATGATTTCCAAACTGGAAAGGGGCTGGGATGCATTGTATTCTGGGTTTATGCTATTGATTCATGGCTGCACATCTTTAGCAGGTAAACTAATGTACCCATTTTCCTTGCTCAGGATTTGTCTTGAATCCTGTGAGATCTTCAGGAACCATGTCCCTTGCACTGCCCTGTTACAGGTAAAAAAACAAAGGGCAACATCAAGCCAGCTCTAATGAGGTGTTCTGTATTTTCCGGAACATGGGAGAACTTGACCTCCAGAGCTGCACGGTCCAACAGAAATATAACGTGAACAATATATGTAATTTTAACTTTTCTGGTAGCCATATTACAAGAAGTTAGAAGGAACAGGTGAAATGAATTTTAATATTTTATTTAACCGAATATATTCAGAATGTTATTTCAACATGCAACCCATAGAAAAAATTATTTTTGAGAAATTTTACCTTCCTTCTTTTGTACTCAATTTTCAAAATCCTGTGTGTATTTTACACTCACAGCACATCTCAATTCAGAACGGCCGCATTTCAAGTGCTCAAAGGCCACATGGGGCTGGTGGCTGCCATACTGGACAGTGCGGGGCTAGAATATCTACGGGGCACCGTCAGGGTACTGAAGCAGTGTAGTTGGTGAGGTCCATAGTTGCAGGGCGTGGTGCCTTCCAGGAAGTGGTGTGGTAACTGTCTCCTTTAATGATGCTCTAGAATGCTCTGGAACTCTGGCATTTTAAGTCTTTTCCCTCCAAGTGGCCTGCCCCAAACTCCAGTTTTCAAAGGCATCTTCTCCCACAAGGAGACTGAGAATCACTGGATATATTAGACAAGCCGTAAGTCAGTTAACTATTTTTTTCAATAAATTCCCTATCTGTAGAATGGGGATAAGCAGGAATACCAAGAGGATGGACGAAGACAGCTGATATGAGTGGTACCATTTGGTTTTATTATGAATGCTTACAATGATATCCCTTGGCTTTATTGCTGGGTGTATGTCTGTGTATGATTTTATATTTTATCGTACCTTCGAAGCAGGTATTTGAACTTAAAGCAAGCAAAAACAAACCTAAACAAATTAAAAACAAAAACAAAAACAAATTGATTACATGTATTTGTTGAACCTCCAACAAACCAAATCCAAGTATTTTTTGAAAGTTTAACTGAATTGAACCAATCCCCCCAAAACAATAACAACAATAAAACAAAAAGACCCCATAAGTCATTTCTAACTAGTCTAATATTTTCTTGTCCCTCCTCTTTGCTGCGGACCCCAGTCTCAGACCCCGGTCCAGGTTCTGTACATTCACCACAGGGCGCCTTGGAGGTAAGAAAAACCAATACATATGGCTCGGGTGGAGGCATGAGGCATCAGCCAAATACTCATTATTTGCTTATGGTGTGGATGCAAATGGACATTTAGGGCTTGCATGTTTATTTTACAGAATGTACAAAAAGGAATAATTTCAAAGGAACTTACAAGCTGCCAGGGCAGGGCAGTCTGTCCCCAGTCAATTATCACAATATAGGGGCACCTGGGTGGCTCAGTCGGTTAAACGTCTGCCTTCGGCTCAGGTCATGATTCCGGGGTCCTGGGATCGAGCCCCGTATCAGGCTCCCTACTCAGCGGGGAGCCTGCTTCTCCCTCCCCCACTCCCCCTGCTTGTGCTCCCTCTCTTGCTGTGTCTCTCTCTGTCAAATAAATAAATAAAATCTTAAAAAAAATGATCACAATATATTCAAGTATCTTGACTGAGAACTTGCTTAAAAGAAAATGCCCCACGTGAGAATCCATTCAGTAGCCTGTCCCACTCTGTCCTGCTCCGAATCAGATTATTTCCTTCCCGTTTGAATGATAGGTTATTATTATGTACCTGGGAGATGATTTGAGGCTCCTGAACGTGGATGTCGTACAATATTTCACTCAGTGCCATTTAATGAAGAACAACCAGAAAAGCTATGTTCAATCTCCTTTTCATAAACAACGAACAGAATGCCCAAGGGCTAAATTTTTAAGGATTATTCCAGGGGCAATTTTCATGGGCTTTGGAGTGGGGCGTGCCTGGCTCTTATTTTAGTTTTCCTCCTCACACTGTATCTTTAGTTTTTCTATTGGTAAAATAGGATAATCCTGACTGCCCAAGAAGAGCTAAAATGAAGTCTTTTTTTTTTTTTTTAAGATTTTATTTTAAAATGAAGTCTTATAAGTAACTTCTTGGCACATAGAAGATGTTCAATAAATACTTTTCCTTTCTAGTTGCCAAGCTAGAATTCCATGCCCGAACTGATCTTTCAAGTCATTGCTAGGTGTTTTCCAACTGGCCCAGCAGATGCAGGAACTTGTCAGCCCCTATATAAATCATGACCAACTTTATTATAGCAACCTTAGAAATGCTTCCCCCAGGCTGGTGTCCAATAATTGAACCACCACCAAAGTCGGGGAGTTTCTGCTCTTGGCCCTAAATTGGTATGATACTATCACTAGTAAGATTCTATCAGCACCTATGACCATAATGTCAGCCTGTTGAGTGATCCATCCGAAAATATTGAGGAATGAATAGGACCTGTAGGTGATGATGCACATGTATTACCAATTAACTCCTTGGAATTAAAATTCTAGAAGTAGAATGGTTGGTTATGAGGGGCTGCACATTTTTTTTTAAAGATTTTATTTATTTATTTGAGAGAGAGAGAATGAGAGAGAGCACATGAGAGGGGGGAGGGTCAGAGGGAGAAGCAGACTCCCTGCCGAGCAGGGAGCCCGATGCGGGACTCGATCCAGGAACTCCAGGATCATGACCTGAGCCGAAGGTAGTCGCTTAACCAACTGAGCCACCCAGGCGCCCGGGGCTGCACATTTGAAAGACTTTTAGAACATGTGAAAATGAGCCTAAGAATAGTCTACCAGCAGTGGATGAAAATGCTCCCTTCCTCACAACCTCATGCCAACCAAGTATTGCCACTTTTTGTGTTTCCTAATATGAAACATAAAATGGTATAATGTTTAATTTGAAAGGCTTTGTTGGACATTTTTTCCATATGTTTATTGGCCATTTGGGTTTATTCTTTTCTGTTCTTCAGAGGTTAAGTTTTTTCCTTATTGGCTTATAAAGGATCTTTGCCATATAGATATACTAGCTCCTTATCATATCTATAATGATTGTTTAGTTTTTTCCCCAGTGTGTTATTTGACTTTTAAGGTTTATTAGTCTGTTTTTCAAGATTGTCTAAAAAGTAATGAGCAAACATTTATCTACCCAATAAACACTTGCCGAATGCCAAGTATATGCCAGGCTCTGTGCCAGGCATTGGCATTACAAGAGGAAAAAAAAAAGCCCAAATTTCTACCATCTAAGAGATCAGAGTCTAGTGGAAAACAGATATTTCTGCAAAGGTGCCATGAGCACAGTGTGAGAGTTGCTATGGCCAAGGGAAGCCCTGGGGTCCCTGGGTGCAGAGTGAGGGCATCCTAACCGGTTGGGAGGGGAGGAAAGGATTGAGGGAAGGCTTCCTGGAGGTGGTGGCATTAGAGCTGAGTCTCAATTAGACAGAACAAGGAGGGCATTCTAGGAAAAGGAAAGAACACAGGCAAAGGTCCCAAGGCAACGAAAGGCTCCATCTTTTCAGAGATTCCAAATAATTCAGAGCGGGGCACCTGGGTGGCTCAGTCAGTTAAGCGTCTGCCTTCGGCTCAGGTCGTGATCCCGGGGTCCTGGGATCGAGCCCCGTATCGGGCTCCCTGCTTAGCGGGAAGCCTGCTTCTCCCTCTCCCACTCCCCCTGCTTGTGTTCCCTCTCTTGCTGTGTCTCTCTCTGTCAAATAAATAAATAAAATCTTTTTAAAAACAAAACAAAATAACATTCTCTTTAAAAAACAATAAAATAATTCAGAGCGTCTGAAGTGTGTCATATAATGGGATGGGGGAAGCTGATCCAAGGACAGAGATTTGACAGCAACAAAGAGACAAGTAGGCGAGGGCTAGATCGTGAAGGTCCCGTGCCGTATGAAAAGAACCATACAATTAGAGTCTAAGCATTAGGAAAAGCATCAAGGGGCTTTAGGAAGTTGGCTCTTTTCAGCCTGAAAGAAGTATTCAGAAGTAAGGCTAGAAGAGGAAGTGGAACCCAGTGTGGTAGGAGGGAGTCACTGACGATTTTGACTAGGGAGCACTAGAGAAGTGCTTTAGGAAGACAATTCTGGAAGCAGATGGGGAGAGCCTGGGAACCAAGAGACTAGTTAAGAGGCCACTGCAACATTCAGGCTGCTCTGAGTGGTGGTGGCGGGGAGGGAGAAGAGGGATAGATTGCAGGGACATTATAAAGGTCGAAGGACCTGAGGGATTCAAGTATGGGGGACGGTGATGCTCTTACAGAGTCAGTTTAGGGAACTGAACAGTGGTTCCTGGAATCCAAGGACAGCCTAAGCCCTCAAACCATGGGACATCCAAACTAAGCAGAGCCCTAAGAGTTCACTATGGTAGATTGTAAATGGCTGCACATTCTTTGACATTCTTCCTTTTGAGAAGAGGCAACTGTGTGTCCTCCATTTGAATCTAGGTGGGCTCTGTGACTACTTGACCAAGAGTCCACCACTGTGTCAGCTTCTGAACTTGGGCCTTGAGATTCTGACAGCTTCTACTTCCCATGTGTTGGATGAGAACAACTTTGGGGGCCCAAGCAGCCCCACGAAGAAGCCCACACGAAACAGTATCAAGCCCCTGGCCAACTACCCCCTGGGAGTTCCCAGCTGACGGCCAGCACCAGCTTGCCAAGCATGTGAGTGAACTGTCTTGGAACTGGCTCCTCCAGCCTCCGTGGAGCTTCCTCAGCTGAAACTGCCCAGAGCAGAGAGGAGGTGACCTGACAAGTCTCCCAGATTGCAGATTCACCGGCAAAATAAATGCTCGCTGTTATTTTAAGCTGTTGGATGTTTGAGTGGACTGTCACACAGCAATAGGGAAAGCAAAGAAAGAACCACATACTAGAGAGGTGCCAAACTATGGCTAGATAGTCAAATGTGGGCCACCACCCGTTTTTGTAAATGAAATGCTATCGGAACACAGCAATGCCTGTTCACTCACATACGGCCTTTCTCTGCTTGTCTGCTTTAAAGGCAGAGCGGAGCAGTTGGGAGCCCTGTGGCCCACAAAGCCTAAAATATTTACTCTCTGGTCTTCTACAAAGAAAAGTTGCTGACCCCTCATCTGGTATATCAGAAAGAGGCCCAAGGAGAAGAAGGCACTGGTCACAGTTTACATACAAGTTAGGGACAGAATCAAGATAGAACCCCAGTATTTTTAAATCCCTGTTCTGTGTTATTTACACCATTCTACTAGGATTTATTAAGCACCTCCTATAGAATAGGGGTCGAGCGGGGGCGCCTGGGTGGCTCAGTAGGTTAAGCGACTGCCTTCGGCTCAGGTCATGATCCTGGAGTCCCGGGATCGAGTCCCGCATCGGACTCCCTGCTCAGCGGGGGGGGTCTGCTTCTCCCTCTGCCCTCTTCCCTCTCGTGCTCTCTGTCTCTCATTCTCTCTCTCTCAAATAAATAAATAAAATCTTTAAAAAAAAAAAAAAAAGAATAGGTGTCGAGCGACTAGTGTCAAGATGATACCCCCAAGGCATATTACCAGTGGAGGAGAGTAAAGAAATAACCATCTAGAAAAATCTATAGTAGAAATGAGCACTGCATGTGAGAGAAGGCAGAGCATGTGCTTTTCATTCCTGCTCCTGAGTGCCTTCCCAGCATCTGGCACCCCCCCTTTTTTTTTTTAAGATTTATTTATTTATTTGAGAGAGAGAGTACATGAGAGGGGGGAGGGTCAGAGGGAGAAGCAGGCTCCCCGCCGAGCAGGGAACGCGATGCGGGACTCGATCCCGGGACTCCAGGATCATGACCTGAGCCGAAGGCAGTCGCTTAACCAACTGAGCCACCCAGGCGCCCATGGCACCCCCTTTTTTAATAACAGCACCCTGGTTTCCCTTTAAGAAGCCTTTGCCATTCTGCTAGTTCACGTGGTTTGAGTGGAGCTGACCTCACCTTTTGGCGTCAGGCCTGACCACTGACACACCTGCCAATGAGATCCCACCCTCAGTCTGTTGTTGGATGTTCTAGGACAAAGAGGAATTCTT
The DNA here is from genome assembly GCF_054177405.1 of Leptonychotes weddellii. Classification (NCBI taxonomy): domain Eukaryota; kingdom Metazoa; phylum Chordata; class Mammalia; order Carnivora; family Phocidae; genus Leptonychotes; species Leptonychotes weddellii. The sequence continues at coordinate 63,153,279 of NC_138382.1, forward strand.
TCCCTGAGGTGGCTAAGCTGCTAGCCCATGGGCCTGGAGCCACAGGGACCATCTCTGCTGCCGTATTGGGCAGGCCTGGCCAAGACTGAAGCCCCCAGAGAGGAAAGCAAACCCAGGAGCCGGAGAAAGATTCCTTATGACATTGAATCAGATATAACTCTGGGCCATTCCATGAATGCTAGTAAACATGTTTGCTTTTCTGAAACCACATAGACTCTGCCATTGCAACCAAACAATTCCAGCTGATACTGGTTTTTCCCTAGGCAACCACCACTCAGCCCGCTTCTGAATCCTTCCCTTCCCCACACCACCTCGGCTGTCTGCTATCTGCAGCCCTATCCTCCATCTAGGAATGCAAATCTCAGAACCAAGAGTGCCAAAGGCACGTCTGAGAGGAGCAGAGCCAACTTCGATAATGAATTCCTGCACACTGTGTGAACCATTCCGTGGCTATTCAGAAACCCATTCAATTTTCTTTTCCTCCAGTGATAAATAAGTACATTGTTCTTGGTATTGTGTCTATCACCAGCTAAACGACAGATGTATTTCCACTCAGGGTCTTGATAGACTGGTGGCTCTGGGAAGGATGCCTCTCAGAGGGGACCGGCAGTGCAGGGCGACAGATGTGCGTGGGCTCAGTGGGCTTGGAGTAGCTGGAAGCAGATGTGCGGCCCCAGAGAACCTGGCTGAGGTCTGGAGCCCATTGCTTTGAGAGAGTCCTGGCTTCAGAGGCTTTTCCTTTCCTTTCGAAGGGGGGACCGTCCCTGGAATGGGCATCTCCAATGCAGGCAGTGGAGTGGCTAGAAAAGGGATGGTCAGCAGCTTCTTGGGGTTGGCTCAGATCTTGGATCTCCACCACCAGCTGCTTCCGAATTTCGTGGAGAGCTTTGTAAAAGTCCAGGTGCTGGTCCCATCCTCTGCAAGATTCTGAGTCAGTAGGTAAGGGGTAAGCAATCCTGATACGGACAATGCTCTCTGATTGGAGAGAGCAGCCTGGTTGGAAAACCACAGGTATCAGATGTCCAGAGGCCAGGGTCTGTCTCTTTCCTCCTCCCCGGGGGCCTCCTGTTAGTCCTCCTGGTCTCTCGGGATCCTCACTGGAACCCTTCTAGAGTTACCTCATGTGATCAGAGGCTGTTGGAAACAAAAGTAAAAACCAGCCCTGCAACTTTCTCTTTAAGGAAACCAACCAAGAACCAGACATGTGTCCCAAGATCACATAACAAGTTCAGGGCTTAACCAGGGTGCGAACCAGGGAGGCTGAACAGGGGAAACTGTCCTGGGTCTGGTCTCACTCTGAATTATGGGGTGGGGTGTTATCCTCCAATTAGCTCACTCAGCCTCCCAAAGCGGACTCAGCAGCAGCCTGTTCTCCATCCTGATTGGTGGGAAGGAGCTGCCCACTGAGGGAGGAGAGGAGAGGGGGCTTCTTTTAGTTCCCCACTCCCACATACAAGCTTTGGGCCATGCAGAGGCTGCTTGGAGCTTAACAGGTAGCTCACCAGCCTCCAGCAGCTATAGGTAAATTTCCGTTCCCTCCGAACAGGTAAGGTAAATCTGGATGGTGGGCACCGGCTTTACCTCCACCCCACCTGCCTCCCTCTGCCCCTGCCCTCAGTATTCCATATACCCACACAACCAGTCACTTAGAATCAGCTCTTTCCAGTCCAGGGTGTCAGCAAGAGTGAGTGACAGAGCTCACAGACCATTGTTCCGGGGAGGATGGTGGTGAGTCACAGTGAGAGACTCTTTCCAGGCTGTGCTGGAAGACAGAATAATAACCCATTTGGACTGGCCTCTTTAAAATAGGACAGATGTAGTCTGTGACCTGGGAGGAGAGGTTGTAGGAATCCAGGGGCATCCTGGGGGCTCTGGGTGCTCTGCCCAGTCAGGTTATGGTTCACCGTAGGACGCTGGCTCCTGGCACGCCCATGGGGGATTGGACAGTGTTGTCACAGGCCACTGAAGGTGGGGCTTCCAAGTCTTTTGGTGGTTGCAGAACCTTTCAGGATTCCATAGAAACCAAGGACACAGCCCACCCAAAATTCATACACACATTTATGCAGATGCTTCATACAGTTTCAGGGGTTCAGGGAACCCCCTGACACTCAGGCATGGTCTCCTGGCAAAGCGCTCCTGGTCTATGGGTTCCATTTGTTCACCAAGTCTATGAAACAAATTCTTCTCCCCATACCCTCCATAAAATCAAACTTTTTTTTTTCTTTTTGGTTGTCATTTCCTTACAAACATTTATTGAGTGCTATCCAGCTCCTTATGGGAAGTGCAGTATTCCTGGGAGAGAGAGGAGAGGAGGGGCCGCCATTTTAGATGTCTGCAAGAAGGATGCAGGCATTGTGGAGGCAGAGGCCCTGAGGGACTGACCAGCCAGGGAAAACACATGGTTAAGAGCCCAGTGGCCACTCCCCGCTCTCTACCTCCTTCCCTGGGGTGTAGGAAGGACAGAGATCCCTCCCCAGCCCCGGGGTGAGTCACCATATGTCTAAGGCAGCCCTGGCAATCCCATCCCTCTTTCTGAGTGTTTCTGGCCAAAGACACCAGAGGGGAGGTCTGCTTGCAGCCCTCATTTTCTAGAAAAAAAGGCTGAGCCTCAGAAGGAAAAGGCTTTTTCCTTATGCCCCTTCTTTCTTTTTTTTGGGATGTTGGTATGAGGACTTACTCCTGTTATGGCCATAGTGTGATCTTGAGATGATGACTGTGGAAATGAAGAACAAAAAACAAAACAAAACTGGGGCGCCTGGGTGGTTCAGGTCATGGTCCCAGGGTCCTGGGATCGAGCCCCGCATCGCGCTCCCTGCCCTTCGGGGAGCCTGCTTCTCCCTCTCCCACTCCCTCTGCTTGTGTTCCCTCTCTCGCTGTGTCTCTCTCTGTCAAATAAATAAATAAAATCTTTAAACACACACACACAAAACAAAAAACTCTAACAACTTAAGAAGGATGAACCAAAAGTTAGGAAGAGACTGGGGCCTTGAAGGATTTTACTGGACCTCTGACCTGCCCTGGATTCTCAGATTCCTTGTCTCTTTAGGTACAGTAGTAAATGTCTGCTTTATTTAAGCCACTGCTGATGTGGGTTTTCTGTTACTTGTAGCCAAAAAGTATTCCTGAGGGCTGAAAGTGAAGCCCTGAAGTCTTAGGTCTCTATTCCACCACCAAGGCTTGGAGAAGAAGGTGATCTCCTCTAGCTGGAGGTGAAGGAGGGATGGAGAAAGGCTCAAAGTAGGCAATACCCTTGAGCCAGGCCAGAAAGATCGCCTCTTCCTTCTCTCTCATTAGATTAGATTGAAATCACCAGTGCCTAACACAGGCACGTGCTCCCTAAATGTCTGTTGAATGAACACACAACTATGTATATGAATGAATGGGTATTTCAATTTTTTTTTAAGGATTTTATTTATTTGACAGAGAGACACAGCGAGAGAGGGAACACAAGCAGGGGGAGCGGGAGAGGGAGAAGCAGGCTTCCCGCCGATCAGGGAGCCCGATGTGGGGCTTGATCCCAGGACGCTGGGATCGTGACCTGAGCCGAAGGCAGACGCTTAACGACTGAGCCACCCAGGCGCCCCGGTAATTCAATTTTTAATGCAGGACCCCAGAGCCCGGTGACGTCTCGTCTCACCTAATGTTTCTTGGGGGCCCCTGTGGAGTCTCACGTGTGCTTACAAATGAACAGAGGCCTGGTTAGCTTCAGCCCTCCTCCCTGTGAGAAGCAGGACTCCGTGGCAGATGTTTCAACCATGTTGCCGTGATAGTGGATACATGTCCTCCTCAGAGCGTGTACGGCCCCACAGATATTACTGTGGATTGATCCACACCCTCCCCGAGAGATGGAAGAAGTAGACTGAGGGAGGTGCATGTGTCTGGCCTTGTGCATAGCGTTGCATTCAGGCGGGGAGACCCTCTTGTTCCCTCCCAAAGACTGAGACAAGCACAGGGCTCCAGTTGGGGTGTTTGCAAAAAAGGGCACCGGCATTTTGTTGCACAGACATCTATTTAGCCAGCTGGTTTGCACGACTTCTCATCTACTACCTGAGCTGGGGAAAAGAAAATCGTTAAAGAGATGCCGAGTCAGGAGTGATCAGACAGAGAGCGTGCCAGAAATGTGGTCCTGAGTTCCCCCTTCATAGGAGCGAAAGAAGATGGGGTCCACACCTCCACATGAAACACGGTGAATGGTGCCCGAGGAGCAGCGCAATATGGCAGCCCTGTTGCCTATCAGGGAGGCACGTGGCCCAGGATCACTGCCGCTATTGTTGACGGGGAGGGGCGATTTTCGATTTGGCATTTGCCACTCAGATCTGTCCCGAACCATTTGTCTGGGACTGTAGGTCTTCTAGAGGGTGCTAGAATTAAACCTCGAAATGGTTGGGTCTGCTTCTCAGAGAGCAACTGGGTGTGCAACATTTCAATCTTCTTCTGACACTAACTACCCACAGCTAGACTGCATAGGTTTCAGTGTTCAGTCCCATGAGACTGCCTTCACTCCAGACACCAGTCACAAGTCTGGGGGGCCCCAGGCTACCCCCACTTTTGTTTGGCTTGGCTCCAAATTCAGAGGCTCTCTCTCACAAGCTCTCTCCCTTCAGGTTTGTTAATTTGCTAAAATGACTCACGGAACTCGGGAAAATGCTATACTTAATGTTATTACTCTTTCTTATAAAGGACACAAAGAAACAGCCAGATGAAGAGGTATATAAGTGAAATTCTGAAGGCTCCAGAGTGCAGGAAGATGGGGTGTGCCACCCTCCTGGCACTTAGATATGTTCACCAACCCAGAAGCTCCCAAATTCCATGGTTTTGGAGTTTTAATGGAAGTTCCCCTTTCCAGGCATGATTGATTAATCATTGGCCACTGGTGATTGAACGTAATAGACTGCCCCTCTCCCTTTCCCAGAGGAAGAGTTCCAACCTGAGGGTTCCCAGGCTGAAAGTTCTAACCCTATCATCACATGGTTGGTTTCTGTGGGGACCAGCCTCCAACTGAAGCTCTCTAGGGGCCCACCAAAGACTCACCTTATTAGCATAAACTCAGGTATGGTTGAAAAGGGGTCATAATGAATAATAAAAGATGCTCCTATCACTCAGGAAATTGCAAGGGGTTTAGGATCTCTATGCCAGATACCAGGGACAAAGACCAAACGTATATTTCTCATCATACCACAGTTTTGCCAAATATTTATTAAGGAGTCTCAACTTTTTAGAATATAAATAGGGTGAGTGGAACCCTTTAGAGAATAAAAGGGGTCACATTAACCAGGACTATGCTGGCTGCATTGGGATGCGTGGTTACCTTAACAGAAACAGCTTTATTTCTTCAAGTAGGTGCTTCAATGTCACATACCTCTCTTTCCCTCCCCCTCCCCCTTTCCCATCTAGTCGTGGTCCCATGATTTCACTGTGGTAAGATTCTTCGATTTTACCTTCTCTTTGGGTCAAAGCTGTCCGTGGCACACTGGACTCTGAAGGCGCAGGGACACTGGGTCCCCTGAACCCTCAGTCCATTTTCCCCAAATCGAAAATGACTGGGTGGGGTCTGGGGCAGTCAGAGCTCCTGGCCAGTTGCCTGGGGCCATGAGTGATTAATAAATATCATCTTTTGGGAACAGTTTGAGAAGACTGGGAATTAACTCTACGGGCTTTGGAAGCGCTTCTTTAGGTTATTAGTAGGGTCTCATTTTGGTGCTTAAGATATAATCTTGTTCATTTAATTAACTCACTCCAATTCCAAATGCAATCAAAAACTCTCCTTCTGCTTTTTCGGGGAACTCCCTCTGAGCAGACAGAGCGATGGGCTTGGCAGGCAGAGCAAGCTCTGGATCTCAGCCCCCACCCAACCCAACTGTCTTGAGTCATGACAACCTTCATGGCCCCGGGTGGAGAGCAGCTCCACAGAGAATGTGGGAGACCCACGTTCCCTGGAATGTGCTTCATTCACTCCAGAGCATTGCTCTGGGTGCTTACCCTCCTAGGAAGCTCCTTGGACCCATTGCCGACATGGTCAGTTCCGCTCTAACACGATGTGAGCTCCTGGAAATCATCGTGTGATGTAAAATTGTGCAATGACGAACCACAGGCTGATGGGGAAAATGGACTTAGGGCACCACACTCAAAAACTTTTTCAGTAACACGTTAAAAAAAAAAGAAGAAAGAAAGGAACCTAATAAAAATGATGTCACAATCTTGCACATACTAAATGGTTAAGAAATACATCAATACCACAATACACATGGCCCCTTACCTTGAGAAAGACCTGAAGTCTGCTTGTACAAGTGGGGGAAGGTTACAGCTTGTGAGTTATGGTGAAGTGGTGGGAGGGGGTTATCTGAAGTCGGAGAGACCGTTGTAACTCCAGATCCGGGGAAGAACTCAGGCAGCTGATGACGTATGAGGTGTATGTATGTGTGCATTTTGTGTAATCCTACTGGCAATGTTGAATTTAACGGGAGTCCTACGATCCTGGAAAACAGGGAAGACTAGAGAACCCCCTTCTCCTTTTTGTGTTCCAGAAGCAGCTTACTGCAGAGAACCACACTTCCCATGTGACCTAGGTAAGTAAGACCCACAGATGACCCCTTGTTAACCTATGGTAAGGCCAGACACAGATCCTCCGAATTCCCTTTTTTCACCTTATAAATGATTAGTTGAGTTGTTTTGTCCCACTGATCAGTCGGAACACAATGCTTGTTAACCAAACTTTGGTTAAGCTCTCTCTCCTTCCCCCAGGTCCCTAAGCTTTGTTGGCCCACTCTCAACCTGAGCCAGCACACAGCCCCTCCTTAGGGTCCTCCTGAGTGTAGGCTGACATCCTCTGAGCTACTTGGTCTTGAATATGCCAGCCTTTCGTCCTTCTCTCCATGCTTGGCTCTTTCGGGCCTTGGTTACTTCTCTCCGTAAAAGAAAAATCCTTTTGCTTAATCTTTGAGCCTTGCAGATCTCACAGTGGGAGTGTCCTCCCTAATGCTATTGTTCCTTCACCACCCTTGCAAAAACCTTTCAAATAAAGTGTCTGCTTGTCTCGGTCCAGATTTGTGTTTTATTCGATACCACAAAGTTGGTTCAGGAGGGTGCAGAGTTCTGCCTTCACCCAGTGTTTCTTTTGGATGAAATAAACATTTGTATTATGCTCAAATTATTCACCAATGTGTCAATGGCATTGGGACAAATTCATATTTCAAAGCAAATGTTAAAGCTCAGCTGACTATGGATGTCTGGCCCAGACATTCCGAATCTCAGCAGTGGATGCAGCTTATTCACATGCTAGGGTCCCAGTTATGTGATCGTCTTTTAAATTTAGGGGAAGATTCTGGTAATATTTTAGATTCTTTGCAAAAACCCATGATATTTCCATTATCTCCCATCCTGATCTTTATCTTCAAGTAAAGCCTCTCTTCACAGGCCTTCCTCCTAGAATTGCCCTCATAGTCATAAAAAATCACAGAATTTCAAGATGAGAAGGGATTTAAAAATCACTTGGTCTAATGCCTTCATCTTATGAAAAAGGCAAATGATGTCACGGATGGTGAGCCAATTTCATATCTGGGACCCTCCTGCTTAGCTCAGGACCTGCTATGATCAGGTACTCAAGAGGAATCGAAATGAATTATAAACCCAAAGGGAAGGCAGAATGAAAGGCAGGCAGCTAGCTTGGTGGTCTCTTGAATTACACCAACTGACCAAAGGCTGATCTTCCTTCTAAAACCAACCAACAATTATTCTCATTCCCACCCTCTAGGTGTTCCTTGAACCATCTAAAATATAGAGGCAACTTTGTGCTCAAGGAAGACTAAATTGAACCCTTTCTATTTTTCCTATTTGACTGTTTTTGCCCATATCACAGTAAGTGATGTGGATTATAAGTGGCCAGACTGCATACTCAAAACTGTGACTCCTCTGGGAGTTTTTAATCTATCCAAGACACAGACAAGCACAGCAGGGAAAAGTGAAAATATCTCAGCTTCATTAGAGGAAATTTATGAGCTTGTCTGGGGTCGCCATGGTGACCAGAAGACAGGAACTATTTGTAGATGCCAGTACCTGTGGAAGATCTCAGGTAAGGGACGAAGCTATGTTTACTGACAATAAACTATGTCCCGGCTTGCTTAGCATCTGTTTATCTAATACTCACAAAAACCTGCAAGAGAGTTAGTATTATCCCATGCAGAACTAAAGAAACTGAGGCTCAGAGGCTCTAGGCCATCTGCTGAAGACCACACAGAACGGATCTGAACTTGGGTCCATCTGACCCTGATGTCTATGCGAATCGGACTTCTTAGAACTGTGAGGATCACCATGCTTTGACTCAGGTGGTGGAATTTGGCATAAAACTGCACAGAGAAAGGCACATACCCAGGAAATTGCAGAGCTGCCACCAGCCTGCCTCGGGATGCCACAGGCCACCTTTCCCAGCATCCAGCCCATCTATTGTTGTCTCCTTTCTCCTCCTTTAGTTTCTTTCTTCTCTGCTCCCTGAGAGAAAGAATCAGGTGGCTTTGCTTAATTGTAATCATGTGCAGAGTGGCGTTCTGGCCAAAGGTTGGTGGCTGTCTTGGATCAAGGCTCAATCTTTGTCTAATCAGTTGAACCTGATGGTTAGTGTGGGTCCTCTGGGAAGCAGACCCTGAAGCAGTGATTTGAGCACAAGATTTTATTGGGAAGGTGCAGGGCAGACTGGTAGGGGAGGACAGAAGTGATCCAAGGAAGGGGAAGTACATTATTCAGCCAGCTACTGCAGTGGGAGACTAGAGTTAATTCCCTAGGAAAAACCCAACACAAAACATTTGCCTTAGAATTAATCCACTCAAAGGTCAAGGAATGGGGGTATTTATACACCAGCTCTCCAGCGTCCCTGGATGAGGGCTGCTTCCTGGGGATGTCAGTTCCTGGTCACTTTCAGCTGGCTCTGTCCCTGGGGAGAGCCACAGTCCTCAATTCTGGAAAAGAAAAAAGTCTTCAGGCTGAGAGATGCAGATACTGACCGCTGCAGATGGGCTAGAGCCCCCTAAAAGGTCACGGGGAACTGCTAGACTAGGGTGGCAGGGTTATATGAGCAAAAGCATGATGACCTGTGCGCAAGGATCTGCCTCTGGCCACTTGGCTCATAAGCGAGCTTCGAGAGTGGCAGACATTGAATGTGATCTAGGTTCTTCTTGTAGACAATGACCTCTCCTTCCAGAAGACCAAACTGTTTTCCATCATAGTCCATAATAACAGGCTAACATTTCATGCATTATCTTTGACCACCCAACCCCACCCCTGCCACATTCCTCTAGGATAGCGCTATTATTTTCATTTCACAGAAGAGAAAACAGAGGCTAAGAAAACAGATAATAATGCCTATTTGAGGATATCATTTTCTTCTTTTTTAAAAAAGATTTTATTTATGGGGCGCCTGGGTGGTTCAGTCGGTTAGGCGTCTGCCTTTGGCTCAGATCATGATCCCAGGGTCCTGGGATCGGGTCCCACATTGGGCTCCTTGCTTGGCGGGGAGCCTGCTTCTCTTTCTGCTTGTGCTCTCTCTCTGACAAAAAAAAAAAAAAAAAAGAAAGAAATATTAAAAAAAAAGATTTTATTTATTTATTTGAGAGAGAGAGAGCACACACACGAGCAGGGGGACAGGCAGAGGGGGAGACAGAGGGACAGGCAGACTCCTCACTGAGTAGGGAGCCGGCTGCAGGGCTGGATCCCAGGACCTTGAGATCCTGACCTGAGCTGAAGGCAACTGCTTAACCAACTGAGTCACCCAGGCACTCTTTGAGGGTATCATTTTCAAAAGGTTGTTGTAAGTGCTCAATGAAAATTGTGGTGATAACAATTTACTTAGAAGGTAATTGTATATTGTTCCTGGCAGGTTTATTCATCCCACAATCTAGAGCCTCACAAAGTGCTTTGCACATAGAAGATGCTCAATGAATGGTGCGTTCAGCCAAATTGAATCCATCTTTGCTGCATCGTACATAAGGGTACATAAGATCATAGTTTCCAAACCAAGAAGTTCTGGTTTATGAATGTTTATTGGAAAGACCTTGTCAGAGACAAAATGCACAGAGGAATTAAGAAGATATTTTTGTTCAAGTTATCACAGTAGAGAGAGCCATCCTGGTGTGAAGATCAAAGTGCCTTGGCAGGGTGGCTTTACCTTAGACCTGAAGGGAGGAATAGACAAGTTACAGGTAGGGTGAGGTAGAGCTAGAATTGTTTTGCAGTCAGAGGAAGACTCAGCCAGCTGAACAGGAAATGTTTATCTTTGCGTGTGGCTGGTTTTGGAGGGACAAACGATTCTAATCTTAATCACTGGTGAGACAAAGAATGGGAAGTGGGAGGGTTGGTCTGTGTTCAGTTTTGTCACAGGTAAACAAGGGAGTCATCTGTGAATTTGTGGTAGTCACGACAACGAGTGTACAGGGAGTCTTATCTAAATTACATGGGAAAGAGTGGTTCTTTTGGGTAAGTCATTTCTAGGAACACACAAGGATGGGGGGATTTTGGAAAACAAAGGAAAAGAGATTTCTGAACAGCTGCTGTCTTCCAGGATCACAGGACTCAGAGAACGTTTAACATGGTAAATTTCACGAAAAAAAAATATAAACATTAAACTACATTTAATTACATTATTATGCCTCATTTGTTTAAAAAATAAAAACAGGGGCGCCTGGGTGGCTCAGTTGGTGGAGTGTGCGACTCTTGATCTCGGGGTTTTAAGTGCGAGCCCCACGTTGGGTGTGGAGATTACTTAAAAATAAAATCTTCAAAGTAAATAAGTAAACAAATAAATAAAAACAAAAACTACTCACACATATACACACAGATGCAGCAAGAGCAATCTTTTCCAAAGACAAATGCATCCCTGTCCCCTCCCTGCTGGCTTCCCATGGTTTTTGAAATAAAGATCAAAATCCTGATCAAGGCCTCCAGGGCCCACCTGATCTGGTTCCTGCCTGCCATACACCTCAGAGCCTTCTACCTCTCCATCTGTGCATTCCAGCCTTCATTGCTCTTTCTGGAATGTTCCACACTCTCTTTTGCCTGAAAACTGTTGCCCGAGTCGTTTTCTCTGCCTTGAAAGCTCTCCACCCCTCGTGACCTCAACCCCACCCCAGTATAGACACTTCAAGGTTGTCTGGTTACTTCTTCCTTTTCAGTACAGATCAGGTTCCTTAGTTAAAAACTGCCGGAGATCCCTCGACCACCAGAAATTTATCAACTACTTTGAAGTGACTTATCTTCATTTGAATGTTTTCTAGAATATGTAAAAAGTGATAAATAAATGTATCTTCCATGATACATGTACAATAAGAACTTCCATAACTGTACAAATGCCTTTGATGTATTTTCCCCTCAAGGTTGTCAACTGTGTGTTTGACAAGTGACTGTTTACATAAATCTGTAATCTGTTGAAATTTTGGGTTATAAACATTATAATAGAAATTGTTTCACAAACACAACATGTGAAGCACTATTAAATTTTGAGCAAACAAAGGTTCTGTAACTACTTTAATGAAAGGTTATTTTTTTTCCTAAAAACAAAAATCCATGGAGATCAAAATTCTTTTCCTTTCGAGCAGCACCAATAGAAGTACAATGCGAATCACATGTGTAATAGTAAATTTTCCCATTGGCAAATTTGAAAAAAGTAAAAAGAAAAGGTGAAATTCAAGACTTTTGTGTTTTAATTTTGCAGTTCTTAACTGTGGTGAAATGTACATAATATAAAACGTACCATCTGAGCCATTTTCAAGTGCATAGCTCAGTAGCGTTGAGCGTTGTGGTGCAACCAATCTCCAGAGCTTTTCCATCTTGCAAAACCAAAACTCTCTTCCCATTAAACAACTTCCCGTTCCCCTCCCCCCCAGCCTCTGGAAACCACAGTCCTATGTTCTGTCTCCATGACTTTGATTACTCTAAGTATGCCAGATAAGTGGAATCACACAGTATTTGTCTTTTTTTTTTTTTTAAAAGATTTTATTTATTTATTTGACAGAGAGAGACAGCGAGAGAGGGAACACAAGCAGGGGGAGTGGAGAGGGAGAAGCAGGCTTCCCGCAGAGCTGGGAGCCCGATGCGGGGCTCGATCCCAGGACCCTGGGATCATGACCTGAGCCGAAGGCAGACGCTTAACGACTGAGCCACCCAGGTGCCCCCAGTATTTGTCTTTTTTACTGACTTTTTTCACTGAATAATGTCAAGTGTCATCCTTGTAGTGGGTAGCGGCATCTCCTTCCTTTGTAAGGCTAAATAACATTCCATTGTATGGTTTGTTTATCCATTCAGGGACCTTTGGGTTGCTTCCCCATTTTGGCTATTATGAATAGCGCTGCTATGAATGGGGGACGTACAAATATTTCTTCAAGACCCTGCTTTCCATTCCTGTGGGAAATATACCCAGAAATAGAATTGCTGGATCATATGATAATTTCACTTTTCATTTTTTTGACAAGCTGCTGGACATAGGCCCATAGCTGCACCATTTTGTCTTCCCACCAACATCACACAAGGGTTCTCATTTCTTCTCATCCTTGCTAACACTCGTTATTTTTTTAGAGTAGCCATCCTAATGGGTGTGAGGTTGTGAAATTAATTTTAAGAAGACATTTTATTTATCCCAGTGTATCTAAATATTATCAAGTCTACTTATAATCAATAAAAAATCATGAGATATTTTACATTTCTGTGATACAAAGCCTTTGAAATCTGGTATGTATTTTATAATGAGAGCACATTTTAATTAAGACTAGCCTCTTGGGGGGTGCCTGGGTGGCTCAGTTGTTAAGCGTCTGCCTTCGGCTCAGGTCATGATCCCAGGGTCCTGGGATCGAGTCCTGCGTTGGGCTCTCTGCTCCGCGGGAAGCCTGCTTCTCCCTCTCCCACTCCCCCTGCTTGTGTTCCCTCTCTCACTGTCTCTCCCTCTCTGTCAAAATAAATAAATAAAATCTTAAAAAAAAAAAAAAAGACTAGCCTCTTGGGGTCCTGGAGATAAGGATGTTCCTTTCCTCTGGATATAGGGAGGGCATTTCTCACATGAAGGTCTCATGACCTGCTTCAAGGGAGAGTCAAAGAGTCCTTCCTGCACCTGCTGATTCTCAAATTCTTTCAGTGTAAAATAGTCAATATGTCAAGATGCTATATTTTGGGTTGGCGTGTCCTGAACCCTGTCACTATCACAGCAACACACAGAAAACTGGGTTCATTGGAGGATAAATATTATCTCTCTAACACCACTAAGATTTGAGAATGTGATCTTAGTCTCTTTAGAATTATTTTCAGTATAAGCCAAGGAAGAGTAAGGGTTAACTATTAATCATCAGCATTCCAATGTGAAAATGTATATGCAGAGGCCAGGAAGCTGTCTCATAGGGGTTGGGAGTGGGGCTGGGGCGTTGTGAGTATCCCATGGGGCAAGTCAGGCCCCCACCCTGGATTTGTTCCAGGACTCCTGGTTGACCACATGGAGCCTGCAAATGAATGAGAGAAAGGTGCTCCCTCTGGGTAGAGTAGGTGGAGCGCGGGCTGGATTTGAGCATAATCGCACTTCCTTATGTAGTGAACAGCCTGTTCAGCCATGGCACTGGCCCTGCAAAGTCTCTCTAGGGCAGTCACTTTGTCTGAGGCAAATTTCCATTCACTGAGTACACCAGGTTAATAGATAAAAGTAAAAGGCCCATTGATTATTTTTCTTTGAGAAGTCACTACCACAGGGATTGAGATACCTATGTTATTAGGAGTGGTGAGTACATTCTAAGCTAGTTACATATATTAACTAATGTAACCCTCACAATTACCCTATTATATGATTATTAGCTCCATTTCTAACATATGAGGAGTCTGAGGCTTACAGAGGTGAAGTAATCTGCTCAAGGTCACCCAGCAAGTAAACGACAGAGTTGGATTTGAACCCAGCTGTCTAGTTTCCTTAGGCAAGGCAATGAGAGGCCCCACTTCCTTGAGTCATTGCTGACCTGGAGCCTGTGAAGGTCACCATTGCTCCTTCACCTTGTTTCCACTTGTGTTTGAAAAGCCACACATCCGAATGGGCAGTCTTTTCTTAGATGTGCTAATACTTTCACTCATCAGGGATACAAAGTCTGGGATCCACTCTGGATCCTTAAGACGACTTTGTGAATCTTTGCTCTGGACTGCAGGCTCAAGACTTCAAGGCTTCCCTTGAAGGGTGATTGCTTCACCCTCATTTCCTAGTTATTTTGGGACATCTCCCCGGAGTACCCAAGTTCTGACAACTAACACCCACTCACATAACCAGAAAAGACAAACCAGCCTGAAAATTTCAGAGGACAGATTGTCTAGTATTGCTCTCCTTATACAATAAACTTTTGAAATGTTGCAAGCACACACACACAAAAAAAAAAAGAAAAGAGAAAAATTCTGGAATGTGTAGGTATTTCGATGCTTTCAGGAAGCTGGCTGTTAGAGGAACCCTAATGTGAAGGCTTTTGTTAAATGGAGGACCAGATTTGTAAATCAAACAATTACCCACCAGCCAGATAAAAACAACAGCTTCCATTTCCTGGCATTTACTAAGACTAGAAACTGTGCAAGGGCTTCACATCCATCCTCCTCCTCATCTCTCTCTCTCTCTTTTCGTAACAGTTTCATTGTGACATAATTCACATACTGTGCCATCCATCCTTGTAAAGTCGGCAATTTGGTATTGTAAGTATATTCATTCACAAGATGTACAACCCTCACCACTACCTCATTCCGTCACATTTCCATGATCCCAAAAAGAAACCCCATACCAGTTAGTCATCACTCCTCGCTCCTTCTCCCCCAGCTCCTGCCTAGCCACTAACCTACTTTCTGTCTCCAAAGATTTGCCTATTCTGAACATTTCACATCAGTGGAAGTGCACAGCATGTGGTCTTTTGTGCCTGTGTTCTTTCACTCAGCATAACGTTACCAAGGTCCATCCATATTGCCGCAAGTTATCAGTACTTTACTGTTTATGATCAAATAATATTCTATCGTGTGGATATGCCACATTTTGTTTATCTCATCAGTTGATAGGCATTTGGGTTATTTCCACTTTTTGGCTATCATCATCTCTTAATCCTTTTGCCACTCTTAGAAGTATGTGTTGTCCTCTGTTGATTGGTTGAATTACATTTTCATAGAACACTGACAATGACTAATCTTCCCAGGAAATCCTTGACTGGACTTAAAGTCCCAGAGACCAGTCAAGCACTGGTTCTTCTATCAGGAAAACTAGTGTTCCGGATTTCAGCCTTCTTTCCACTCCCCTCCTCTAACTTCCATCAAAGGAAAATGTCCTGAGCCCTAAATCCAGCTCCTCGAGGCAGAGATGAGTCTATCAAAAACTTCTGGCATTACTTTGTTCCCAGTGCTTGGAGGACTCCAGGAGACCATATGGTCCTTCCCACAGTCCACCAGATTCTTGCAGAAGAGCACAGTGGATCAGATGTTCCACTTTGCGAGCCTGGCTCCATTCAAATACCCCATCTGACAGTTAATAGGGGAGTGACTTTGGTTAAGTTAACTTAACCTCCCTGAGCTTCAGTTTGGTTATTATAGAAAGGAGTTAATAACATTACCTTAGAGTAGCTGTCAGGAGCAAGTCAAGTGTGTAGGGCGGAATCTGTCATACTGTAAACTCAACTACTGACTTCCTATCTACCTATTTGTGCTGGGGGATATCTCTGTGCCAAATTGCTACTCCCAAATCCACACATGCTGGTCCTTTTCCACTAATCAACCCTAACTCCCCACTATACCCCACTATCTTTTCCTGGTTAACTTCTTACCCTTTTGATCTCATTTTAAAATGCCAATTCAGTGGAAAAACCTTCACGGGCACCTCCACATTCCCCTCTTTCTTAAAGTGCTCTGCATTTTTCCTTCATTACTTTATCAGTTTGCAATTTTCTATTTTTTTTGGGGGGGGGTCCATTAACTGTGCACTCTACCAGGGACTTTGTCTTGCTCTCTGCTATTTCCTCAGTACCAACAGTAGTCTAGGATCATAGGAGGCATTCATCAAATATTTATGGAAAATAGTCCAACTCGTCCCTGAACTCGGGTACAAAGAGGGAAATCATCCTCCCCCAAATCACACAGATTAGTATCTGCCCCAAGTACCCTATTCCCAATTCACGCTCTATCCCCCGAGCCTGGTAAGTATTTTCCTAACGTGCCTCTTAATCTATTTAAGCGCCAAGGAACATTCCAGAAAGGGGGGGAGAGAGAGACAGAGACAGAGAGAGACAGAGAGAGAGTAAAACAGAGGGCAAAAGAGGGGAAGCTATTTGTGTTTTGGCCCGATTCCTTCTCTCCCGACCTTAATGCGGGCATGCTGCGAAGTGACGGATTACAGCAATAACGACGAGGCAGTGCGGCGCGGACCCAGCCATTCAAGGAGGATGAGACTGAGTGGGGGAGGGGTGGAAGACAGGCGATTGATCCTGCACAGGCGCAGCCGCGACGCTCTGCCCTTCCTTCCCCGCCCCTCCCCTTCCCGCTCGAGTCACTAGACGCCGGGCGCAATCAGCTGACGCGGCGCTGCGGTCGTCACGTGACGGCGGGCGGGGCGCCGGCGCAGGCGCAGGTCCTAGGCGGCTGGGTCAGCTGACCCGAGGGACCCGCTCAAACCGTTTTAGGCCCCTTCCCTCGGCCTCAGAGTCGCCGCCGCCATGGCCAGCCAGTCGCAGGGCATCCAGCAGCTGCTGCAGGCCGAGAAGCGGGCCGCCGAGAAGGTGTCGGAGGCCCGCAAGCGTGAGTTTCGGGGTGGGGCGACCAGGCGTGGCGCGGGTGCAGAGGTCGCGGCCAGGCCGCGGGAGGTGGTAGGTGGATGAGGCCCAAAACACTGCGGCGTGGAGGGGTGGTGACAGTCGCGGAAGCTTGTGTGTCTCGAAGCTGTCAGGATCTGAGGCTCCGGAAGGCTTGTAGGTCGGCTGGAAGCTGCGATGTGGGGCAGTAGATAGGGCGAGGAAACAATAGGTGGATGACCTTCTTGGGGTCTGGGAGGCGCGTGAAATGGGCTGTTCCAACGGAACTCGTCGTCTTTCCCCGTCACTTGCTCCTTTGTGTTGCTCTGTCTCAGTGTACAGAGCTACCATCCACGCTGTTGCTCAGGCTAGAAACAGAGCCCTCTTTGCCGCGTCTCCTCTTGTCCGCCACGTTTAGTCAGTCGTGAAGATGTTTATTATGGTTCTTCACTTTTCCCCACCCCTACAGCTAGCATCTTAGTCCGGGACACTAGATTTTCTGAGGCTCTGGTACCAGCCTGATTCGTTAATTTCTTAAAAAGAAAAAAAATTTTTTAATGTGGTTAATATGTGCCAGACGCCTTGCCCGGTGCACCAGCGTCTCCATCAACACGGTATTGAGAGTCCCAGTGAAGGAAGCAGATACTGAGTGGGTTCGTTGCAGGTGACATGAAAGCTAAAGTTGAGAAATGTAAGGTTGCTCAAGAACTTCACAGGTGGATCTAATCTAGACTGGTGAGTGGGAGAGGGCCTCGGCCTCCTTCAAGTCCATTCTCCTCACTGCAGTCAGCCCTCCCTGGGATGCAAATAGGACTTCCCCACCACCTTTACAGCCACCAAACGTTGAGTGCCTGCAGAATAAAGCCCAGATTGCTTCATAGGGTGTATACTGGCCGCGTTTTTTGGATCCGGGTCTAGCTTTCTTCCCTTATCTCATTTTTAGGTTCTCTCCTCCAGGCATCCTGAACCACTGTGATGCCTTATTTCACCTGCAAGCCTTTGCACAGCTCTCTTCTCAGCTTGGAAGTCCTTTTTCCTAGTTTCCGATCTCTTTTGTCTAACACTTAGTCGTCCTCCAGATCTCAAAATGTAGGCAGCAGTTCTTCCAGGAAGGCTTCCCTGCCTTGTCCTCTTCTCAGGCTAGGCCAGGAGTCCTTCCTAAGAGCTTATTTCTGGCATCGCTGTGCAATAACTTGTTTTTTTATATGGCACAGTCACTAGACTAAGCTCCTGGATTACAGGGACTGTGTGTAATTCAGCTGTATGTATTCATTTTCCCATCTGGTGAGATAGGTATTTCTATCCCTATTGTACAGATGAGTGAAATGAGACTTAGAGAAATGATTTGACCATACCCTGGGAAGCAGCATAGTGGCCTAGAGGCCTCTTTTCCCATGCGAGGGGATAAAATAGCAAGAACTATTAACTCTTAGTGATTCCTTGGTGTGTCTCCTGTTATGACTTACACTTTTATCCCACACAGAAGTAGATTGCAAGCATGGCTCTTGTACTTTCTGGATTAAGGGGCTGTGTGATAGGAAAAGCTTTCTTTGAGGGAGCTGGAGATGGGAACAAGCCTTTTATTCTTGCTCTGGTGACTGGAAAGTTCTGTGTTCTTCATAGACTATTTCTCATCACGCTCTTGATAAAGTATTTCCAGAATGACTTTTCAGAGTTTGTCCTGTGATGGCTCATTAGTAACAGAAGTTGTGTCTGTTGGGAAGCATGTGAGATTATTTGGGGGAGGTGCAGGAACAAATACTTGGAATATGGTAAGAATAATTCTGAATGTCTTGGAGGTAGGGATCACGTTTTACATTTTTATCTCCTCAAGCTTGGTGCAGGGTCTTGTACATCTCAGATAGCTGTTAGATATTTACTGAATGAATCTGTTTTAAAGGAGTGAGTTAATGGCTAGTATACATCTCAGAATTTGCAGTAATTAGGAACAGAAGTATTGACAAGAACTAAAATTTGAAAAGAATCACTGCCTTTGTTTGATCTGTAGTGATGGTTAACTTGCCCAGTTAGGAATTGGGAAGAGGCAGTGCATGGTGTGACAAAATGGTCCAGCCTAAATTTTTCATGAAATCATTGCTTTGGACCATAAAACTTAATCGTGTTACGGTTTATTTCACTGGAGTAAAACAAAATATTAGCTCCCTGAAAAATAAGGTTTAAAAGAAACATGATTTACTGTTCAAATATTTATTTTTGGTTTTCAGAGAAGTCTATCAGAATTGAACTTTGAAGATACCTGACGGGCAGAGAGTGGTTTTATCTTTTTTTTTTTTTTTTTAAGATTTTATTTATTTATTAGAGAGAGAGCGTGAGAGAGGGAACACAAGCAGGGGGAGAGGGAGAAGCAGGCTTCTTGCGGAGCAGGGAGCCCGATGTGGGACTCGATCCCAGGACCCTGGGATCAGGACCTGAGCCGAAGGCAGACGCTTAATGACTGAGCCACCCAGGCGCCCTGAGAGTGGTTTTATCTTAAGAGCTGTGGGAATTGGGAGTGACGAGGAGAGTGGTATTGTGAAATTATGTGGAGCTAGTATAATGTTTGAGCCATAGATGTTATTTGTAGATTGTTGGTTTGGAAAAGATCTTTGGCTCTGAAATATGGCTTTGAATGTAGACGATGAGGAGGATGGCATGTGGAGGACAGGAGTAGAAGTAGGCTCACGTGGACAGTAGTAGGCCCTAAGTAAGACTGGAGTAAACTACACTTGCAGAAATAGTCTCTGGGTGCTTAGATCTGTTGATTGTTTTACCAGAAACATCACTGAGTGTTGATGTTGTGGGGTCATTATACATCCAGAATCGTGTTCTTCATTAGGAGATGGGAGGTTAAATTCAGTTTCATTCGTCCACATGGGTTGAGTGGGATTTGGGAAATTGACATACAGTGATGTCTAACAAAGCTTACTTTTAGATACAGGATGTCTTATGTTCTAAATTAAATAAATGCCCAGGTTGATCATCTAAGACTCCCCCCCCCCCCCCCATTTTGGGTATCTGAGAAGTTTGATCAGTGAGCAAAGATTCAAAGCAAAGAATATGTGCTATTTGGTCTTGTGGTCTGTTTTCATACAGGCTCTGATGGCATCTAGAGAATTTTTTAAGCTGTATGTTTATTCTCTTCAAGAAACCAGAGCACCTGTGTCTCCTCACTCCTTAGATGCTTGTGCAGTCTTAACCATCCAGTGCTCCCCATTTAGGATTCCTTCCAAGAACCACTTTCATTACTTATTTCCTTGTGCACAAGCATGGTTTTTAGTTTCCAGTATTACATCAGATGTTTCATTAGTTACATTTTAGGTTAATGCCCCTTGGGGGCATATTAGTGTCCTTGCTCAGCTTCTAAGCAGAGCTCCAGTTGTAATCAGCGGGATACTTAGGTGTTTACTTCTTGGGAAAGGAAGAGTTCCCCAGAAGGCTAATGTCCCCCATTTTGTCTTGGTTCTTAGTAGTGGAGATTGAGAGAATATTCTGACACATTCCAGAATTTTTTCCGTCATTTACGGTCTGTAGTTATGGAAGATGGTCCTTTTTACCTTATCACTTCCTAGTTAAGTGCAGCCCAGAGGAGGCAAGAATCTATACTGTCAGTTAGTTCTGAATTCCCTCTTTCCTATGCATGTCTCTTGGGACTGTACCTTTAAAACTTTATTACTTGTTTACTGTTAGAATTTACCATCTCAGTCTCTGCTTCCTCTTCTCCTTGTCTTTTAACCACTTCTTGATGTAGCTTTTTCCTTTGAAAACAGGAAAGAACCGGAGGCTGAAGCAGGCCAAAGAAGAAGCTCAGGCTGAAATTGAACAATACCGCCTGCAAAGAGAGAAGGAGTTCAAGGCCAAGGAAGCTGCGGTGGGCCTGGTTTATATTCATTACTGCTTTAGTTTCCTGAGGCGTTCCTCTTCTCCCCTTTTCCCCAGGTTCTCAAAATATCCAGCAGAGCTCGGAGATTGTGATTCTGGTTGAAATTTGAAATTTTGGCTATTGGATGTCCAGGCTGAGTCTCCTAGGTGATCAGTTTTTAACTAACTTTGAATCCTAGTCTTCACTTAGTCATTTCACAAGTATCTATTGAACATGTTAACTTGTGCCAGATGTTAGAGAATTAGCTGTGAACAGAAATAGACATGGTCCCTGCCTCATGGAGCAAGTCATGGAGACCTACAGCTGTGAGAAGGGCTGTGGTGGTCATAACAGCCATCAGCTGGAGCCCACTCCGGTATGGTAGAGACACTTAGCAACAGTGTAGGCTGGGCTGCGCAGCAGAAGATGTGTGCAATAACAGTACAACAACAGATCACAAAGCAGGGAGAATTCTGGAAAGGGGAAAGGATGGAGGAGGGCTTCACAGAGAAAAGAAACTCTATCAGGACTCTTGGATACAGGTGACAAAACAATTCAAACTGGTTTTACACAAAATGGAATTTATTGGCTTATGTAATTAAAGACCCAGGTGAAAGGCTAACTTTATTTTGATCCAGGAGCTTCAGTAATGCCCTCAGGACATTATTTTCATCTCTCAACTCTGCCCTTGTCTTTGTGGGCTTCATTCTCAAGTTCTACCTTGTGGCCTTCACTGGTTCCAGGCACATGCCCTCCCAGGCCCAAGTCCAGCGATTAAAGGCACATGCCTCCATTGTTGCAGTAAGTCCAAAAGAGTCCTTCATCTTTGCACTGGACGGTCCCAGTGCTATTGAAACTTGAAACCTCTCTGACTCTTGAACTGGGGCAGATTGGTGCTGTCAGCTGTCAGACTGCCCACAAAAACAGTATGGAAGTCCTCTTGTCGGGGCAGCTGCTTCGGCTTATTTGTACGTCGATGCTGCAATTGCTTACAGAGGCAGGAGCAGTGCCATGCAAGCATGAGCTCTGGGGTTTCCTAGCAGTGGTCAGTTTGACCCCTTCAACTTAGACACAACTGACTGAGGCCTGGCATGTAGTTTATATTCACAGAACAGAGGTAGTGTCCCACTTCCCCTACCCCCCCACCCCCAGTAGGGTTATGGACCTTTAAGAATTAGCAGCTGAGCTAACTAATGTGAAATGCCCCTCTATTCTGCCAGTATGAACAGTTACAGTAAAGTGTGAAGAGTCCTAAGTTTGAATTCAGGAAACGTGGGTTAGAATCTTTGCATGTTCACTTTGAGCTCTTTGTGCCTCGGTTTCCTCATCTGTGAGAAGGGGAGTGAAGGCCTCCGTACAGGTTATGGAGCACTAGGTGACATGCGAGAGAAGGCTTTCTCCTTGCGCGCCGTCGTGCGTGTAACAGCTAGGAAGGGATGTAGTTAATATAGTTCGGAAAGAGGCAAGAGCAGGTTAGAAGATAGAAAGTGTCAGACACAAAAAAGTTTTGTTGTCAAGAACCTGATAGGGAGACTTCCCTGAGCCATTTCCTCAAGCTCTGGGATGAGCCCTCCCCACCGCCATTCCTGCCGGGGGACCCCTCCTTTTGCTGTCTGTGCGTCAGCTGCGTGCAGGCACCGGCTCTCACATGGACACGCGTGTCTGCCCACGCAGGGGAACACTGTGCTCTGGGCTTCCTCCGGGAACCCGTCGCCCCATCACTCCCTGCGCGGCCTCAGCGTTTGCACAGTGCCTGCCTGAGGTCCCAGCCATCCCCCCTCTCAGCGCCCCGGGCCAGCTGCTCCCCGGGGGGAGGCCCTGACCTCCGTTTTGCCTCTGGCTGGGTTGCCTTCCCTGGCCTAGTAAGTTCTGACAGTGCCTGCCTCTCCAGGGGCCTCCGAGGAAAGTAGTTTTACAGCTTTCTCCCTGTGTTACTGACTTGTTAATAAAGGGCTTGTAGTTATTTAAAAAAAACCAAAAAACAGCAACAACCTGATAGGTCTCATTCTAGCAAAGTAGGCATATACTTGACAGAAAGCCAGCCATACTGTGAAGACTAAGGATGAAAGAAAATTTATCTGTCAGTATGTGTTAAAATTGTGAATGGAGACTGAAAGGGTAAGACATGAGTATGGTAAAGAATTCAAGCAGTAAAATAGGGCAACGATAAAGTTAGTCTCCCTCCCACCCAGTCCTACAGTCCTCCTCAGAAACCATCACTATTAATAGTCTTTTGCATATTCTGCTAGAATATTTATATTTGAAAGAATAGATGTCATGTATCCGTACTACTGGGGAATCTACTGCTGAATGTAAGAGCTAGAACATGAAGCAGTAATGGTGAAACTGTGTGTTCCTCCAAAATTGCATCCCCTTGTGTTTATTTTTTTTTTTAAGAGTTTTTATATATATATATATATATATATATACCACGATTTATCTGTCCCTTCTAAAACCACACAAGGAAACACATTTACTAACCACACTGACACCATTTTGTATCTTGCTTTTTTTTCCCCCTTAAACTGCATATTATACGGTTCATTCCATCTTGCTGCATACGTCTACTTTTCTTTCTTATTATAGCTGAGAATGTTCTCTGGTATAGATGCACCATAATTTGTTTAACCAGTTGTCGGGTATTGGATCTTTGGGTTCATTCCAGTCTTTGGTTAAGACTATACATTAGACTCCGGAGAGTGTGAATATATTGATCTCTGGGGTAATTTCTGAGTCGTGGAAATGCTGTGCAATTTACCTTTTGATAGATGGTTGAAGGTTGGCCACCAAAGTGATTGCCTCAGTTTTTGTTCCCATTAACGGGGAACACCTCCTTCCCACATGCTCTTCAATCGTGAGGTTACATTGCCCGTTGCTGTTTATTTGTATTCACTGATGAGACTGGGTTTCTCCAGAACTAAGGAAGTTGCGCCAGCCAGAGCGCCGACCTGACCTTCCCTGTGTGTCCTTACCCCCCGACTCCAGGCTCTGGGATCCCATGGCAGCTGCAGCACCGAAGTGGAGAAGGAGACCCAGGAGAAGATGACCATCCTCCAGGCCTACTTCCAGCAGAACAGGGATGAAGTCCTGGATAACCTGCTGGCCTTTGTCTGTGACATCCGGCCAGAAATCCATGAAAACTACCGCATAAATGGATAGGGGAGGAAGGAGCAGCTCTGCGTGCAGATTGGCATGTTAGATGCCTTCATGGAATACGAAGCTTCAGCAAATCTTGAGTAGTTACATCCTTGTGAAAAGGCATTACATTATTTCTGTATATTATGTAGTAGGTCCCTTCACTTCTTAGAGAATAGCAAATCTAGCTTCTTTGTACAAACGTAGAGCTTATCCAAAGATTTTCTCCTTTTACCTCATATTTCTTAGAAATTAATGTGTATACATTGTCTGTTTTCCTATGCCTTTTAGCTCAAGCAACATATGTATCAGTACTTTTTCTTTCTTAGATGTAGTGAAAAAAAAAATTCTGTTTAAGAAAGACAGGGATTAAATATTTTTTTTCCCTAAAGCTTTCTTGAAGGTCAGGGGCTTTCTCTATGAAAAAGTAGTAAATAGTTACTGTAACTTGTGTGAAGCAGCAGC
>NC_138382.1:63177988-63222826 GCF_054177405.1 Leptonychotes weddellii
ATGTATCAGTACTTTTTCTTTCTTAGATGTAGTGAAAAAAAAAATTCTGTTTAAGAAAGACAGGGATTAAATATTTTTTTTCCCTAAAGCTTTCTTGAAGGTCAGGGGCTTTCTCTATGAAAAAGTAGTAAATAGTTACTGTAACTTGTGTGAAGCAGCAGCCGGCCTTAAGTCGTCCTTTCGGCTAAGGGTGGAACAGTGAATACTAGTATATATTGTTCGGGCTGCTCTTAGTTTCTCTTAATCAAAATTATTAGATGATAGAATTCAAGAACTTGTATACATGTTCTTACTTGGTGTACTGATAATCACTTGAAAGTAAAGACTTTGTCATGCATTTCCACGACTCTGGTTCATCCTTTCTGATAATGCAGAGTGCACTCTGACCCAGATGTTCTGTAGAACTTCACTTAGGAAATTAAATTAGCACATGTAGCACATACACATTTGCATGCATACTCAGAAAATGTTTGTGGTATGTATCTTAGCAGGAAGGAAATCACTTGTGATTTCACCCAGCAACCGGTTCGAAAAACAGCATCCGACCAGTAGTAAGTCTGCAGTTTGCCTTTTCTCCAGAGCACCCTGGCCTGGGGCAGCCTTGGGCAAGTTATCAAGCATATTTCCTCCCTGGCGGGCTACATGATATGTATAATACCTATAGGAACCTCACACTAGCTCTTAAGAGTGAAATGCTCTGTGACTCTCTATTAGCCGAAAGTCTTTGGCTGCAAAAATAATTACTAGTAGATACAAACAGTTGAAAGAGAACACTGGGATTTCCTTGCTTGTTCTGAAAAAGTACGAGAACATTAGATGCCCTTTAAGAAAATCACATTTTATGAGACTCAGAATGGGTTGATTTTAGGCCATGTTTGTCTCTAGTTACTGTTCCTGTTTATAGTATGATTCCTCAAAAGAGTTCCATATGAGCTTTTCCAGTTTTGACTGTGAAAGCACTCCAGTCAGGCTTGCCACTCCAATGAAAGCGAGTGTCAAGGTTAGCAATGATGACCAGATTGGGAGGTCCAATCTTCTTCCCCCTTGACCTTCAGTCCTGTTTGACAGGGTTGACCAGTTCTTCTTGAACCACTTTCTTAGCTTTATTCTGCAGTGATGTGTTACCTTGCGCCTCTGTCTCTTGCTTTAGTTCTAACTCCTCTTTTCCCAGGGATTTGTTCTTGGACTTCCGTATGCTCATTCCCTTGTTGAAACCCAGCTTCTCTTCATGGCTTTAAATAACCATCTCTGTTGAAGACCCAGGTTTATATCCAGCTTCTAACTGTAGAGCTGTCAATTGCTTATTTGCTGTTTTGGTTTGGATATCTAATAAACATCTCCACCTTAACGTGTTCCACCCTGTACCCGGTTTTGTTAGGACTTGACTCCTGGTGTTGCTGAGTGCAGCAAACTCCATCTCTCCTACTGCAAATACGGATTTCCCAAATTGGAGGACCATGAAGAAGCAACACCTGCGTTCACCACTTTAGATGCAGTATCTAACCTGTTTGCCACCAATGTTTTCATCCTGGGTTCATAGGGTTGTACTTACATACATTTCTGCCTGACTCTTCACTTCCAGCCAACCAGCTGAATATTGGTACAGTTGAAGAAGCAACATAAGTACTTCAAAAGTGTGATCTAGGGTCAGTTGAGAGGAAAGATAAGATCTGAAAGGAGCTTGGTGATCTGGGAGAGAGGAACCTAAATGGTCTGAAGAGTGAATGGAATGTCAAGTGAGTGGAGAGACTTGGCTGTGAAGGGTGGGGGGCAGAGGTGGTTTAAGGGAGGTGAGAACATGTTTAAATGTGGGGAGGGAAGGGAATAGAAGGAGTGAGATGGAGAAGGTCTTGTCTTCTGGGTGGAGTGAGATCCCTGAGGGGTCTGGAGGCCACAGGAGCTGGAGCACAGATGGGATTAGTTCTAGCCTTTAAGCTTGATGGTGCTCAGGGAAAATGGGTGTTTGTGTCCTGCTAGGCCAGTTGAATCCATCTCTGGGAATGGGGCCAGGACTAAGATGTTTTAAAATCTCCCTTGGGGAGGGCCTTCCATTGTGGCCTGACACGAAAAACTAGCATCTGTTTGGTTCTTTGACCACGAAGGCCCATGATGTTGGTTTTGACATGGAATGAACTCCAAGATCCACATATATGTAGAACAGTGTGTGATTTGTTCCCATTGAGCATAAAAAAAGATATTCACATGCCTGTATGTGTATATACAGACGATAGAAGAAACTGGTGCTAGTCGTTACTCTCAGACGACAGGGTCTGCGACGGGAGGGTTTCTTTTTGTGCTCTTCATTTACAGGGTCCTTCGGCAGTGTCCCTGGCCTCTACCCATTGGGTGCCAGTAGAACCCCTTCAGCTGTGACAACCAAAAATACTTCCATTGTCAGGTGTTCCCTGGGGGCCCAGACCATCCCCCGGTTAAGAACCACTGTCCTAAAGCAACTCAGAATTAAAAACAAAGTACCACCCATGATTCCTGGAACATTCCAGGTACTCAGCAAATGTTTCCTAATTTTCCAAAACTTGTCCTTTTCCCCTCTTAATTATCCCTGATTGGCATGTCTAATACTAGCTGTTACTGGTCAGGATAGGATACACGGAAATCCCAGTGGCTTAATAAAAAGGTTTATTTCTTACAATGTTGGATACAAGTTTGGTGACTGCAGGGCAACTGTCCTCCTGCGGTGTCAGTGACTCAGTTTACTTCCACTTTGCCGCTCTACCATCTTAGCACATGGTTTCCACGATGGCAGAGGCAGGGGAAGGAGAAGTTGGCAAACAGGCACCAGCTCTTACACGCTTCAGTCCGGAAATGACATGTGACACTTGTTTTCAGCCCATTGGCCAGCATGGGTCGCATGAGCCGACCTAGCTGCAAGGAGTCTAAGAAGGGAGAGCCCAGGGGCGCCTGGGCGGCTCAGTTGTTAAGTGTCTGCCTTCGGCTCAGGTCATGATCCCGGAGTCCTGGAATCGAGCCCCCCGCATCGGGCTCCCTGCTCCGCGGGAAGCCTGCTTCTCCCTCTCCCACTCGCCCTGCTTGTGTTCCCTCTCTCGCTGTGTCTCTCTCTGTCAAATAAATAAGACCTTTAAAAAAAAAAAGGGAGAGCCCAGGGATATTTGGATATTCTGTGAGTAAAGAATGTCTGCTACAGTTGTTAACAGCTTTCTCCATGCTGGCTGATGTTCTGTGAACTGCACTGGTATTAACTAATCCTCACAGCAACTTTATTCTGCAGGCTCTGAGGCAGGGCAGTTGCAAGGATGAACACCGCTGGAGCCTGAGACTGGCGGTCTAGCTCAGCATCTGTGCTTAACCCCTGCCTGCACTCAGCACCGAGCAGATGGGTCACCCCTTTTATGCTTCTCACCTAGGTGATCCTTTTCCCTTGATCTCTCACATCCTAGATCAATTGCTCCTCTGGGCAATTTCTTCTTTTTTTAAATTTTATTTTAAGTAGGCTCCCTGCCCAGCATGGGGCTTGAAATCACGACCCTGAGATCAAGAGATCATGCTCTACAAACTGAGCCAGCCAGGCGCCCCTCCTCCGGGCAGTTTTGTGTCATGTGAACCCATTGTCTAGAGAGAAGGATGCCCTCAGCATTGCCCATTACAAGCACAGAAACTCTTTGGTCATTCTATTTGGTGCCATAGCTCAGACCTACTTAAGTTCTTGGTAGAAGGCATAAAATGGCTTCTAGAAAGTCACACCTTGTGTGTAATATCTACAGATTCCCTGAAGATGTACCATTCCCACGTTATGGGTGGAAAAAACCCCTGAGTTTCTGAAAGGTGAGGCCGTTTGTCAGAGGCCATACATGGAATCTGCGTGCTTCAAGTGAGGGAGCCTATGTTCCAGGCACTTAGGTAAACATACAACGGCTCTGCGCTTTAGGCGTGTGATCCCATTTCCAAGCATGGGGAAGCTGAGGCCCAGAGAGGCTCAAGTTGACAGAGCAAGGAAGTGACAGAGTGGGCATCAAGTCCAATCAGATCAGCCTGAAGGCTGCAAGGGAAAACCTTCCCTGCTCTGCCTCCAGGCTTTTTCCGAGGACTAGGGTGGGTGGAGTACCCAGCCTCCAGCCTCCTAAAGCTTCAAAGCCTGTAGCTAACATTCTTGGCACATTCGGTCTTCCCCGCCAGAAGACTGACGGTACCAGAAGTCAATGGAAGCCTCTTGGTGAAAAGGACCTGCTCCGATGAGTCTGGCTTGCTCCTCTTTTGTCACCCTTTGTATCTTTTCTCTCCTTCAGGGATAGTCTGGCAGGTTTCAGAGTGTTTTTTCTCCTGTCAACTGGTCTCCTACCACTTCAGTGGCTCTGAAATTACCGAACGAGCTTCCACACAAGGCAGGCTGTTCCAGTTTTGCTCCCTCCCACTTCCCTTCCCCTGTGTAGGCTGCTCTGAAGAGCAGGAGAGGTACAGTCTTTACTGAAAGATTTCGCCAGTGGTTCTGGGAGAGGAAGCTGCCAGATCACGTCAACATCTATCATCTCAGGCTTTTAAAAAACTTCAAATGACACTGGCTGGTGGGTCAAATGTCAGCTCAAGGCCATAGCTCACTGTGTTTGGAGGGGATGAGTGAGGGGGATGGGTGGGCTTGGAGGGCCAGGGGCACACAGCCGCCCTTCTGCTCCTACTTGAAAGTAACTTACAAAGGGAATAGTGGCAGCATTCTGGAACCCGGGGCAGCAGCTGAAGATAAGATTATGGGAGAAGCCAGGCTGGTTGTTCCAAGAACACGACTGGGTTGGCTACCGTTGTGCAGTTTTCAAAGGTAAAAAAGACCAGAGGGTGGAGCTCGCTAGTTAAAAGCCTGAGTACTGGGGCGCCTGGGTGGCTCAGTCGTTAAGCGTCTGCCTTCGGCTCAGGTCATGATCCCAGGGTCCTGGGATGGAGCCCCGCATCGGGCTCCCTGCTCTGTGGAAGCCTGCTTCTCCCTCTCCACTCCCCCTGCTTGTGTTCCCTCTCTCGCTGTCTCTCTCTGACAAATAAATAAATAAAATCTTAAAAAAAAAAAAAAAAAGCCTGAGTACTTTCGATTGCTCCCCCCTCTCCCAACCAGATGTGAGCTCTCTCTCTCTTTTACCCTCTTTGTACCCGTCTGTGGCTCTTGCTTTCCTGTGCACGGCATAGAAACAGATGCCTGACACCCCAGGCCTTCCTGACAGGAATTCAGAATATTTCTTCTGGTTTTGACCCAGTTTCCTGACCAACAGCATGTGACTTGTCTTATTGCCTGCACACCTCCTGACAAGGACAGCTGTGTGTTTAGTTCTAAGCACCCACGTGCTGTTGACCTATATTATGTAGATCTCGTAGTGAAGAGCTCACTGCGCATCGTGGCATCCAGGATTTCAAATCAACGTAATGGAGTCGTTAGCCAAGGAAAATTCTGTCAGGCATGCTTTGGAAATAATTTTAAAAATAGCTCACATTTACTAACATCAGTTTTATATCAGGAAAAATTCCAGGCATTTTATATACACATCGAATTTTCCCACTGTCACTCTGAGGTAGGTATGATTATTCTCATTTACACATTAGGAAACTGAGGCGCGAATCGATAAAGTCACTTGCCCAAGGTCACAGAGCCAGTCAGTGGCACAGTCTGGATTTGAACCCGGATCTGTCTGGCTTCCCGACCTGAATCTCTGTGTGATGTAGTTCAAGCTGTTCAGGCCATGGCAACGTCTTAAGTGGTCTGTTTCTAAAAGAGTCAGGAAGTCAGTGAATCTAGAACAGGCAGACCAGTTTCAAAAACAAGATCTAATGCCTGTGCTTTGTTTTTTCACTTACTCACCTAGCGGTTCTGAGGCCCCCCATGTCCCATCTGCTGCCACACTTGAAGATCCTGCCAGGCTGGGAAGAACTTCATTCCTCCTCACTTCATCCAGGTTGGCAGAGAGTTGGCAGCCAGCCCTCAGACACGCGTCTGTAACCCTTGCAAACACGACAGGACAGATGGTGTAACTGCTGAGTAATGGTGGCTTTGGCTGGAGCTTATGGTTATTTGGATTTATCTGTAGCTGAAGTCCTGATGATTTCATTCACAGCTCTTCATTCACTACTTAAGATGCGTGGGGCAGATCCTGAGTGCAGGGGGCTGGGGGTGGGGTGGGGTCTCGCCGGGGCCTGGGACAGGAACAGGTTCCCAGAAGAAGGGCCCTTTCACCTGAGACCTGAGAGTGGGTCCGTCAGTCAGGTGTTGAGGTGGAATGGGGTTTGGGGCTACTTTCCAGATGGAGAGGAATGGCAGCTGCTGAGAACTGGAAGTGAGAGAGGGCATGGGGCTTAGGAGGAACTGAGAAGTGCTCTGTGTTCTTGGAACTTGGGGTTTTTTGGGGTTGGGGAGAGCAGGTAAACACGAGTCCGGGGTAGGCTGGGGTGGGGATGGGCTGGGGCTCACCACACAGAGCCTTGTGAATCCATCAAGATATTGCTACTGAAGCCTGCTCCCCAGAAAACTTGACTAGATTTTACTCACGTTTTCCTGGATTTTGTTCACCTTTATATGTGTGGGGCCCCTACTCCCTCATGCCCTGGTGCCAGGACTTACCGGGTGCCGAAGTTTCAGAGATGCAAGAGGAGCTTTGCCTGGCTGTCCAAGGATGCAGCTCACTTCCACCAAAGACTTCCCGTCATGCACTGCGTCCTCTGAGTCTTACCATCCCTCAGTTGAGCAGATATTGTTCCCTTCCATAAAGGAGAGAACCGGAGCTCAGAGGGGTGAGCCCACCAGTGCAAGTTCACGTGCCAGTTAGTGCTGGAGCCTGGACGGCCAGTTCCAAAGGCCCACGTCTACTGTGCTTCCCCAGCAAATGAGACGGATGTGTCCACACGGAAGTTCATGCTGGAGTGACACGCAGTGAGAATGCCGAGTCAAGGTCGCCTGGCAGAAGAGGCAGGAGTGGGCTATCCGGCCTCATGGCGGAGGTGGGCCTTGCTGGAGAGGCAGGATTTGGATGGGTGCTGACCGGGCCACACACCTGTCGAAAGATCCCTTTCAAGGTCCCATCGGCAGTTAGGAAAGCTCCAATACCCCACGGGGCTCTCGCTCCCATGCCCCCAAATCGTGTTTTAGGAAATTAGGCAAACTAAATACGGATCTTGTGTATCGTGTTCACTGCTGCCCAGTACAATGCCTGGCACTTCGCAGGCACCCAGTGTCCCCTGTTGCCGAATAAATGAATGAACTTCATCTCTAGTTACCTACTGTCTGCATCCTCACTCGCCTGGGGAATGAGGGCACCTGGACAGCATCTGCTGCTCTGCTCCTCAATCACTGCTCCCCGCCCCCCGAGCACTTCACCTCTGCCTCTGGCTGGGCCACAGCCAACTAAGTCCTGTGGCCCCAGAGGCCCCCAGCAATTTGGCAACATCTGTTGCAATTAAAAATGCATCCATTCTGACTCAGCAAGTCCACTTGCAGAAACGCAGGCTGTGGCATGGAGGCAGCATGGTGGTTCTGACCATCCTAGCGAGGCCTGGGAGCCGGTGGGCCCCCGCAGGTGTCCTCCCGGAAGGAAGGAGCCTTCCTACAATATTTGGAGGTTTATGGGCCCCGTAGAAGGGAGGCAGAGCCGAGGGTTCTGGCATGAGGTGAATGCCAGGGAACTCTCTATGGAAAAATACACAAGGTTAGTGTTTTCCCGGGGCGGGGGTGGAGGGGGGTACTTTTCACTGTGGACCCCTCTGAGTCCCAGGTGGTACAGGTGGGGGAGGCAGCCGATGTGGAGGGAGCAGCTATCCTGTGTCTGGGGTTGTGAACACTTCATACAGACTGTTTCATTAGAGCTTTACACAGGCCCATGAAATGATTGTTGTGTCCAGAAAACGAAGACACCGAGAGGGGAACTGCTTGACCGGGGATGATCTAAGAAGCCGAGATAACTAGCTTGGAGCTCAGGTAGCCTGATCCTCCAACAGATGCTCTTCATCGTGATGCGCCCAGGATTTTTCATTCAAGAGCAAGCCCCTGAGAAGTTTCTCGCCCCAGACCGCCTCATCCGCCGGGTGCCCCGCCCGTCTTAGACGGGCGGGAGACCCCAGATGCAGAGGCTCGGGAGGGGCGGCCCGGGTCCCCGCGGGCCCCAGAGGCGTGCACGTGGTCGGCGGGCGCGGAGGGCGCCCGGCTGATGCAAGGGAGCAGGTTTCCCGCTGGGCCCCAGGAGCCTGGCGGGCGGCCCCTCCCGGTGGGGTGACGGCGCGCGGCGGCCCGGCCGGGGGCGGGACCCGGGAGCGCGGCAGGCGGGGCGGGGCGCGGGCGCCGGAGGCTGCGGCGCGGAGCGGCTGCGGCGGCCCCGACCTTCCGCGTCCGGGGGCGGCGGCGGCGGCGGCGGGCGGTGAGTGTGCGCGGCTCGGGGCGCGCGCCCGGTGGCTGCGCGGGCGCGGGCGGCTGCGAGCCCAGATTGGAGCGGCGGCGCGGCCGCCTGGGCGGCCCCTCCCGGCCCGGGGTCGGCGGCGCCGCGGCCGGGCCCTCGGTGCGCCTGGGGCCGCGTTCCCGCGCGGGTCGGGCGTGGGAGCGGCTCTCGGGTGGCTCCTGGGGGCCCGGGGCCCGGGGCCGGGGGCGGGGATTTCCGGGGAGAAGGAGACTCTGGGCAGCAGGCCCCCGGACAGGACTTGAAGGCAGAGACTGGGGTGAGACAGCTGTCCAAGGCCAAGGCCAGGTGTGGTGGGACATCCCGGTCCGAAAGAACCCTCTATCGCTCAGACTCCGTCCTGGGCTGGCTGTTTGACCTTGGATAGTTCACTTTCATTTCTGGGTCTTAATTTCCTCATCTGCAAAATGGAGAGCTAGGACCTATTGTCTTTCAAGGCTTTTCCACCCTAAAACTTAAGTGTCAGGCCCTCTTATGGCCTTTTGTTGGGGTTTTCCAATTTAACAAAAACAAAACCTGATTTGTGAAAACTGTAAGCTGTTTCTCGCTCTCTCTCTCACACGTCCATCGCAGTGAGGCACACGGTTCCTGGGGAGACCGGGCGTTCTGTCTCCAGAAATGGAGACCTTTGCTCAGGGGCTTAACGATATCTTCCTTTTCAGGGGCTCACCAGCTAATTAAGAAAGAAGCATTACTGGAAGGTCTGGTTAAAATGCAGAATCAGCAAAGGAAACTAAGGAAACCGGGGAGTGGATGACCGGTTAGTTGCAGGAGCCTCGGGCTGTGTTCACTTGCTGGCTCCGTCTCCACCCTGGTGTCTGGCTCTGTCTCCCAAGTCCCCCTAGGGCTGGTGCAGGGCTGAGCACAATGGTGGGCTCAGGACACACTGGAAGGTGATGGGTCCACATCTGCCCAAGGCTGGTGTTGCCAACCCCCCTTCCACCCTCTGCAGCCTCCAGGTTGGACCAGGGGCTGCAGGGTGAGTGCAGAGGGCCGTCGCTGGGCCCATCCTGGCCTCTGGTCTGTACCTCTCTCTACTTGGCAGTCCTTCTCTCACCTCCACTTTTGCAAAGCCTTTCTCCCACATCAAGGTACTGCCCGCTCCCTCCGACTGCCTTGTTTGGTCATTGTCTCTTTTTTCTCTTTCTCTGAGTTCATCTTTCCCACCAGATGGGATCCCAGGCAGGGAGGGCTGACCAAGGACTTTAGATTTTATTTTTGGTGTTTGAGTTGAGAAAGCACAGGGCCTGACACTTCAAGGTTCTTAGGGAATGTTTGTGGAGTAAAAATAGTGACAGCTGTATTCCTTGGGCGATTCCTATTTGCCCGATGCTGCTCTGAGTGATGTACATGCGTGAACTCTTTTAGCCTCGGTTACCATATTATCACCCTTTACATGTAAAGAAACCGAGGCAGAGAGAGTTAAGTGACTTGCTCCAGGTGACACAGGTGGGAAATGGCAGGACTGGACTGGTACTTTTTAACCATTACTCCTTATTTCAGATGAATGAATGAATTCTGATTGAGACTTTGCAGGAGGCTAATTGGGCCAACTGGGGTGCTGGGATTTCTCCCCAAAGACACTAGTTGTGGGATTTTTGCAACCAATGGAAACTTTCCGCGGGGGAAGGATATCTGGGCAGCTCCAGCCTGGGGGTGGTCCCTCCTGCCTGGAGGAGGGGGTGTGGGCTCCTGGGTCCCACAGGCCTCTCTGACACACCAGTGCAGCTTCTCTGGGCTGCAGGCTGCTAGCTCTAACATCCCTGGGATGTCTGGGAAAGGTGAGTTTTCTTGTCTGGGAAATGGGCCCAAGGATTATATTTGCCTCTTGGGCCCTGGAGGTGAACAGAGGAGGCAGGGAAGGGCTTCCGAGATGGTTGAGATTGTCAAGTTCAGGGCCGACTTCCTCAGGCTGTTGTCGAGGTTTTATACCTCTTGAGGGGGGTGCAAGCTACGAGGAAGGAAGTAAGGGGTGGTGCAGTTGACTGGTTAATGCTCAGCAGTATTTGGGAATGCCTGCTGTGGGCAGGCCTCAGGCTAGGGGAAGGGGAAGATGGAATGTCAGAAACCAGCAGGAGTTTGCTGTGCAGGCACCCCGACCCACCCTTTTTTTCTTTTCTTTTTTTAGGGTGGATTAAAGAACAGGCTCAGAGACCTGGGTCCGGAGGCTCAGGGCCTAGGATTTATGGGCTTGGACTCTGGAGCCAGATGGCCTGGGTTCCCCTCTTGGCCCTCTGGCTTCCAGCCACCCCACCGTGGGCAGGTTTCTTTACGTCTTTGCCTCTCCGTTTTCTCTCCTTCTGAGGCAAGAGGCCTGTTGGGTGAGCAGGGTACTGGATGTCAACCCTGTGTCTCCTTCCATTGTCCCTGGGGCATCTGTGCTAGGTGGGGTTCCCTGAAGCCATTTTACAGATGAGGACAGCAAGGCTCAGGGAGTGAAGTACCTTGCCACAGAGCATGTGACAGGGCTGAGCAGGGATTCAGAATCCAGCCTCTCTGGTGTTCAAGTCCTTGCTTTTTCATAACATTTTGTTGCTTTCTGGCCCCAGAGCCGGGTACAGGACAGGTGTGTGATACTTGGTAGCCAACGGCTCATTTTTGTATATTCTTGGTTGGTGGACGGGGCTCCCAAGTGATCTTCTGGAGCTTACCTCACAGCTGGCTCCAGGTGCCTGCAGCCTGATCCGTCACACAGGCTCCCCACTTAGAAAGCCACCCCCTCACCTGGTGGAATGCTCTGCTGTCACCGTCTTGAATTTCTTCGTCATTTTTGAACAAGGGACCCCCACATTTTCATTATGCACCGGGCCCCACAGATGATGCAGCCGGTCCTTTTTAAAAGACTGAGAGAAATGGAGGGCGGTGGGGGTATGGGAGTCAGGCTTGTTAGGGGACCTGCGCCATGGCGGTCAGCCCCCAGGCCAGCTTGGAACCAAGCAGACGTGGGCCAACCGGACGCTTGTTTTCAACCAGCATCAGGAACCATGGCAGCAAAACCCAGTTCTACTGGACTTTTCACCAAGACGGGTAGCCAGGCCAGTGTGTCATCCCAGGGACTCAGGCATGGTCTTCCTTGGCGATGGGTGATTTGTCAGGGCCCCAAGTGGACACATAACAGAAAGAATGAGTGTGCAGGCTCCAGCCAGAGAATGTGGCGCTGGAGACTCTGCTTTGGCATCAAGAGAATCCCCATGAAGGACATTTCTGCTTTATGGACGAAAGTGTCTTAGGGTCATGATCTTGCCCACTGTGTTGTCACTGACCCAGCTCCCACGGCTTTGGAAAAAGCATTTCCGAGACCTTTTGGAGCTAGGTGCCAGGAAGATGCATTGCTTTCCTCACTGTCCTGTTTCTTACCTCCTTGTAGATAACAGGAACTGCCTGCGACTGCTTCACCGGCAGTATTTCTCTTTTAGCTTTGGCCGCCCGGAAGCTCAAAACCAAATTGTTGGCTCAGGCATGGCAACTGTGCCAAACCCCGAAACAACAACAGTGAGAGCTGTATTTGTGGGGTGCCTCCTTTGTTCCAGATGCCCTTGTCTGTGCTTTATATAGATCCTGCCACCGATTCTTTTGTAGCAGCCTGGTGGGGAAGACACCACTGTTTGAGGATAGGGAGCTAAATCTCTTGGAGGCTAAAGCACTTGCCCAGGTTTATGTAACGAGTAGGTAGTAGAAGTATTGTTTACAGTAATAGCTCATGTTCTTCAGCGCAGACTTCCGCTGCCTCTGCTAGGGACTCTGATTGCCTGAATATCTGGGTATTTTTGTTCTTCATGGTTGTTGTTATTACTCTTATTTTTTGTAATCTGTATTTCCCCCCATCCTGATTTTTTTTTTTTCCATTTGTATTTTGTAATGTCTTCTGGGAAGCTATTTGAGATCCTTTGCATAAACAAGGCTTCCCATGATGGATATACTGGTCCTGCGTCTGGTTGCCTGGGGTGCCTGGGCTGCTGTCAGTAAGGGAACAGAAATCCCAGATGCCTGGGAGCAGGGCCTGCTCACTTCTTGAGTTCCCGGTGAGTGCCTGGATGTGTCTGAGCTGGAGAAGACCCAAGACCAGAGGGAAGTTCTCAGTTCTCCCCTGGAGGAGGGTTTTATTTCTTCTTCTTCACTCCTGAGAATGCCCCTCAGTATGACTGGAAAGAGCCAAGTCAGTAGAAGGACTCTCGGTGGCTCTCTCTGGCCTTGGGATGACTTTGGCCTTGGAGGAGCCAAGGAACCCAGCCTGCCCGGGCCTGAAGTTCTTTCTTGTGCTGTTTTCTGAAGGCAAGCGAAGCGGCGTTGGCTGCTCCAGAATGAATCACAGCTCCAAGAAGGGGAAGTAGAGCCCAGCTGGCGCTCGGCTATGGCCTGTGAACCACCAATGGGCCCCAGCGGGGCAGCCAGCCCACTGCCCACCTCCTCCCCGGGCTGGAGCGCCTTGCCTGGAGGGAGTCCTCCGGGCTGGGGGCAAGGTAAGGTCATGACTCTTTTTTCCCCCTCCCCCTCTCCCCAGGATGCGGAGCTGGACTCACATAGCACAATGGAAGGAGGGGGGGCGTGGAGGGCACAGAAGGGCCTTTAGCTAGGGGTGGGCATTTTGGGATACACTTACAGTCCAGTCTGTCATTTCTATCCATTCTCTCTATCCCCATCTTGTAGACCAAGTCTCTGTCACCTTCTGCTTGGACCCCTGCCGCCCTATCTTCCTAGCTGATCTCTCCTCCTTGCCTCTTCCATTTATATGGCATGTAGGGAGAGCTTTTAAAAATGCAGAACAGACCATGTCACTTTCTGCTTCAGTGTTTCCCACGGGACTTAATGTGAAGATCTTTCCATCACCAGCTTGCAAGGCCTGCCTTAGTGGTTCCTGCTGCCCCTGTTCTCCGTTCCTGGCATGCTGTCCTGCCTCAGGGCCTTTGCATCTGCTGTTTCTTCTGCTTGTTATGCTCTTGCCTTGCCTTCTTACCTCTGATTAATTTCTAGTCCTGCTTCAGAGCTCAGTTCAGATATCCCTTGCGTGGGGAATCCTAAGTCAGGACTCCCTGATATATTCCTGCTTCTCCCCACAGCACTTACCCTACCTAGTCTGTAATTAAATAATGACCTGTGTCATAAAGTGTTGAATGTCCAGCTTCCCCACTAGAATGTCAGCTCCATGAGGGCAGGGGCTCTGTGTTGCCTTGTTCATCCCTGCATCTGCAGTATCTAGCACAGGCTTGGCCCACAGTAGACACTTACTGAGTGAACAGAATGAATGGGCGGCTCGGGGTAGGCATTTTGAATTGTGGCTGGTTACTTAGATGATTTGAAACTTGACTATTACTAAACTAAAAGGGTTTCTTTTACTACTACTGGTATTGGGAAAGCAGTTTACACACTTACACACGCGCACATGCACACACACGTGTGCACGCACACACGTACACACCATTAGAATAAAATGGGATGAAATAATTTTTCTTTAGAACTTTGAAGACATTGCCCCACTGGTTTTTGGCAAGCCAGTTCTTGCTCCTTTGTAGGAAATTGCTCCCTGCCACACACACACACACACAGGCATACACACTTGTGTGCGTTCCCACTTCTTTGGTAGCTTTTCAAGCTCTTTTTCTTATCTAGTTGTAAAAAAAGTATCTCTAAGTGGAGACTTGCTGTTCCCACTCTAAGGAACAGATGAGAGAGATTATTGCCAAGAATCCAGGAGCTTGGTTTGAAAGGCAAACAAAGACACCTCAAAAAATCTTGGCGTTGCTAGAGCAAAGCATTTTCCTCGGGGTGCAAAGAGCCAGTCTAGGGGAGCAGTTGATGTTCCGCAGCCCTGGTGCCCCGGTCCACGTGGGTCTTGTGTTTTGTGCCGTGAAATGCAGAGCTAATCTGTGGCCCCGCCTGGCCTGCCTGCCTGCCTTTTGGGCACTGCCTTGGCTCCAGCTGCTTCTCTTTCTTACTTTCATTTCCCCTGGTAGCTTTGGGCAGGCCTGTTTGCCTTTCAGAGGCTCTGTTCCCTTTTCCATGATAATGGTATCCATCTCTGAGGGCTCTCAGAGGCTGAAATGCGATTGGGACCTTGAAGCCCAAGCTCCCTGCCTCGTGCCTGGTGAGGGTTCAACACCTGGAAGCTAGTCTTATTTTACCTGATTCGGTCTTCTTTCTGCCTTTATTTTCTTCTTGTCCAGCTTCTCTCATTTGCTTATTTTTAAATCTAATTTTATCTTTTCCTGTTTTACTGTATGAAGTGACCTTAAATCCTTCCTGGAGCAGGTGTGGGAAGGTAAGAACAAATACGACTAAACCCATGCGCGTGGATTGCTTTATTGCAACTTTTGAGTCCTGACAAGCTTGCTTTTAAATTGGCAACAATAGGGCGCCTGGGTGGCTCAGTCGGTTGGGCGACTGCCTTCGGCTCAGGTCATGATCCTGGAGTCCCGGGATCGAGTCCCGCATTGGGCTCCCTGCTCGGCGGGGAGTCTGCTTCTCTCTCTCTGACCTCCCCCCTCTCATGTGCTCTCTCTCATTCTCGCTCTCTCAAATAAATAAATAAATCTTTAAAAAAAAGAAAAAAAAATTGGCAACAATAGTGGCTAGTTATGTTGTGCCAAGCCTTTATTTTCATCCTCTTATTTCTCTGTAAAGTCCTCTGTGGCGGATATGATCCCCCTCCAAGTGAGGAATCCGGCCAGGGATTCAGGTCACTTCTTCAAGGCTCCTCTGTGAGCGAGAGGCTGGGCTACACTTCGAATCCTAAAGCTCTCTAGTGTGTGCTTTCCCTGCCTTGCCACCTTGCCTCCATACCCCTCACCTCTTGCAAAGACCTTAAAAAAAAAAAAAAAAGAGGAAAGCAGATAAAGTTCTTTTTGGCAGGGGGTCGAATGCTCTGTCATTCGAGCTCATAGGCGATACCCCAGGGCATTAAAAAAACAACCCTATTGGGGTTGGGGACCAGAGTTCTCTCCTATCAATTCATTTATACATCAAACATTTATTTAGTGCCTACTGTATGCAAGTACTGAACCCAGCTCAGGGGATTGGTGATGAACAGAACCAGTATGGGAGTACATAGTCTGGTGCGGAAGATAGGCTTTAGTCAACCTAATTAAATACATATGTAAGCAAATAGTTGCAAATATATGTACTTATTCTTGATGAGAAGAGCAGTTCTGAGTAGGTTTAGCAGGATTTGATCTGTTAAGGGTATAGTGTCAGGGAAGACTCCCTGAGGAAGTGGTTAATGAGTTGGGATACCCTTGATGAGTACGGTTTAACTGTGTGAAGTCCAATGGAAGTGTTCTAGGGAAAGGGAACAGCATATGCAAAGGCCCTGGGGTGGGAGAGAACGCCACATGTTCCAAGAACAAAGGAGGCTGTTGTGGCCAGACACAGCACTGAATGGCCTGAGGTGAGTTTAGCAGGAGGCTGGTTCTAAGGGCTGGGAGAGTGGTAAGGAGGTTGGTTTTTGTCAGTAGAGCACCAAAAAGCTATTGAAAGTTTTACTCAGAGGATCGATGTCCTCCAGTTTGTGTGCTGGCTGTTGTGTGGAGAGTGCATTGTAGGTGGGAGGAGTAGGTATGGAGACGCCAATGAGGAGGCCGCCACAAGGTCACGACGGAGAGTGAAGGTCTGGCCCAGTCTTGTGGAGGACATGCAAAGAGGTGCGTGGAATTGAGAGATGTTCTGTTGGCCCAGTTGACAGGGCCCAGAGAGGGGCTGCGTGAAGGGGTAGAGAGAGTGGGTGGGCCAGGAATTTCCAGGCAGGTAGGACTAGGCATTTTGCTTTAAAGACTCAGGTATTGCCCAGAGCTAGCCTCTGAGGGGACAGGTTTGGGCCAGCAGATAACATACTGATGGTTTGATCTCTTCCGTGCTGCTTTATCTTCTGAGCCGTGCCCACAGAAAATGTGCCAGCATACCATTCCCCAGCCTTGCATGGCCGAACACCGGCATCCCCCAGCCCCGTGCCTGCTGATCTGACCTGTGGCTCATGGGGCCTCATGCTTTGGTGGAAGGAGATCTCGATCCTTCTGTCCAGAGTCTCTCTACTCAGATCAGAAGGTAGATGCAGTTTCATTCCGTGGCTGGTCCTCCCTGGGCCTGAGGGGCTTTCAGTCCAGAGCTTTCACCCCAGCTGGCCTCACTGGTCTGGCCTCTTTGCCACCCGTGGCCTCCTCGTGGTCCTGTGGGGAGAGTTTTGATAGCTGTTGTGACCAGGCTGGGTTGATGCGGAGTGTTTGTTGAGGTTCGACTTAATTCAGTTAGTGCTTTTGAAATGTTGAGTGAGTTGCAGATACCCTGGGGACGGGGTTACCAGTAAATCCGTGTATTAGGGGGTGCCTGGTGGCTCAGTTGGTTAAGTGTCTGTCTTCGGCTCAGGTCATGATCCCAGGGTCCTGGGATCTAGTCCCGCATTGGACGCCCTGCTCAGCGGGGAGCCTGCTTCTCCCTCTGCCTGCCGCTCCCCCTGCTTGTGCTCTCTCTTTCTCTCTGACAAATAAATAAAATCTTTAGGAAAAAAAGAATCAGCGTATTAGTTTTCTGTAGCTGCTGTAACAAATTGCCACCCACAGAGGGCTTGCAAAACACAAATCCATCTTCTTCTAGTTTTGGAGGTTCGAAGTGTGGACTGAGCTATAGCCCCGTGTCAGCATGTCAGCCAGGCTGCTTTCCTGCAGGAGCCTGGGGAGAGTCTGTTTCCTTTTCCAGCTTCCAGAGGCCGCACACGCTCCTCGGCTCGTGAACCTTCCTCCATTTCCAAAGGCAGCCACGTTCCAGCTCTGTGCTTCTCTTCTCCCCATCACATCGCTCCCGACATTTTTAAAGACCCTTGTGATTACATCGGGCCCACCCAGACAATCCAGGAGAATCTCCCTATTTCAGGCCAGCTGATTGGAAACCTTAATTCCATCTATACCCTTAGTTCTCCTTGCTGTGTAAGGTAACCTATTCGCAGGCTCTGGGGAGTACAGCGAGGACATCTTTGGGGGTTCATTGTTCTGCCTACCCCAGTCAGACTGAGCTCACTGTGAGTGTAATATATAGGTGAGCTTCCTTTGCGGTGATCATACAAATGTCTGATACATCACCTTTTCCGTGTAGTTGTTGTTCAGTCTCTGTTTAAGTCTCTTTTGTGATGGGGAGCTCGCTTCCTCCAGTTCTTTGTTGGCTCTCATTCTTGGCAAGTTCTTCCTTCTCTGGTCTTGCCTTGTGTCCAGATCGCCTCCACGTTCTGGTCCCAGTTCTGCCTCCGCAGGGGTTTTTTGACAAGTTCAGTGCTTCTCGCATAGGGATTCGAAGTCCCTCCTTGCCATGAGTAAGGGTCTCACGGCCAGAGGAGGTGATGCCAGCAGGCTCTGGGCTCGTCCACGGTAATTCTCACCCAGCCAGCTGAAGCTTCCAGTCTGTTTTCAGAGCTCCGCAATGGCCAGGTGCTCACGGTTCTCCGGATCGACAATACCTGTGCACCCATCTCCTTCGATCTGGGCGCCGTGGAGGAGCAACTGCAGACATGGGGCATTCAGGTGAGTGCTCATTTTATTGAGACCCTCTGCCATTTTTTCCTTCCTTCCATCCACCCGCCTGTCTGCCCATCCATCTATCCTTTCATCCAGTTGTTCACAAAATATTCGTTCAACACGGACTCTGTGCTCCGTGGGGTGGGGCAGGTAAGGAGGATGTATGGGAAGTGTCCCCTCCTCCCAGTTACTTCACTTAACAGATAGGTGTTTGGGGGCGCCCATCCTTTGCCAGGCGCTGAGCTGGGTGCTAGGTACCACGGCAGTGACCGGGACCCAGCGCCTGGGCTTGTACTGCTCATAGAGCCCAGTGCAGGAGATGGACTCACGCCAGGTACGGCAGGACAGCAGGATCTCAACACCGTGGTAGCGGACCGTATAAGGTGCTGAAGCCATTCACAGGAGAAAATGATGAACTCTCCTGGGGAAGCAGTGGTTAGGAAAGCGTCACGGAGGGGCAGATACTTGATCTGGGGTCTTGAAAGAAAAGTAGGAGTTTGCTGGGTAGACAGGAGGAAGGGCATTTCAGAAGAGGGAACTGTATACTCAAAGGGAAGGTGCCTGGATTCATTAGATGGTAATGCAGTGCTTTCAAGCATAGTGATTTGAGGCATAGGCTTCTCAGACCCGTAGGTCTGGGTGCAGATCCAGCTCTGCTGCTTCCTGCCTGCGTGACTTTCTGCAGGTGACTTAACCTCTCTGAGCGGCGGTTCCATCCTTTATAAAATGAGGGCAATGTTCATACCTATTACCTGGGGTTTTTGTGAGAGGAAGTGAAATAGTGCTTGAGAAATAGTTGCACTCTGTCTGGCACATAGTACATGTTCTATACATTGTAGGTGTCGCTGTTGTTACAAAGTAGCCATAGCTGTGACGGTCTCTGTTCCCGAAGCCCCCAGCGTCACCAGGCCCTCCCCTGCACCACCTAGGGAGGACCAGTTATGGAGGGG
This sequence comes from Leptonychotes weddellii, assembly GCF_054177405.1. Taxonomy (NCBI): domain Eukaryota; kingdom Metazoa; phylum Chordata; class Mammalia; order Carnivora; family Phocidae; genus Leptonychotes; species Leptonychotes weddellii. The sequence goes on from NC_138382.1 coordinate 63,196,820, forward strand.
AAAGACACAGAGCTAATTTTACCCTGATTTTAGAGTTTACTTCTTTCGAACGGAATTGTGTTCCTGTTTCAATCAACATCTTATCATTCAAAGGGAAACTTCTCAAATTGACGGTACTAAGCCCACACCAGCAACAGTGGCTGGTTTATCATCCAGTTTATCATTCAGCCTTTGTCCAAAAGAACATTTTTCTTAAACTGTTGTCTGCAGATGGGGTTTCCCTAACCAGGGAACAATTTACATAATATTCTACCATATTCCTAAATATCCTCTTTAATGGTTAAATTCTATTTTTTTTTAAAGATTTTATTTATTTATTTGATAGAGCACGAGTAGGCAGAGCAGGAGACAGAGGGAGAGGGAGAAGCAGACTCCCCACTGCTGGGAGGGAGCCTGATGTGGGGCTCGATCCCAGGACTCTGGAATCATGACCTGAGCCCCGAAGGCAGACACTTAATGGACTGAGCCACCCAGGCACCCCTAAATTCTATTTTCCTAAGCAGTCCACTCTTGTAGGGCTTTTATATGCTATGCCATTTTTTCTGGGGCTGGGGGGGCAGGAAGGTGCCAGTTTTCAGTACCTTGAGCTGTATACACACATCTGTCAAAGTAACACATAACCACTGGAGTAGGCAGAACAAAGGTCCCCCCCAAATGTCCATATGTATGTACATGTTATACGTACACTTATTTTATAATATACGTGTTACAATTGTATATGTGGGGGGCGCCTGGGTGGCTCAGTCGTTAGGTGTCTGCCTTCGGCTCAGGTCATGATCCCTGGGGTCCTGGGATCGAGCCCCGCATCGGGCTCCCTGCTCTGCGGGAAGCCTGCTTCTCCTTCTCCCACTCCCCCTGCTTGTGTTCCCTCTCTCGCTCTGTCAGATAAATAAATAAAATCTTTAAAACAAACAAACAAACAAAAAAAACAATTGTATATGTGGTACGGTAATTAATATGCAAGCCACCCCTTGCATATGCAAGGGAGGTATACTTATGGTCCTCGTTTTGCAGAGGAGGAGCCTAAGGCTCAGAGAAGTGGGGTTCCTTGCTCCAGGTCACATGGCCCATGAATAGAAGGGCCAAGGTTCGGACCCAGACTCCTGACTCTAGGGCCTGAGCCTTAACCGTTAGGCTGTCATGGGTCTGCCGTGAGGCCCTGAGCCTGGGGCTGTAGGATCCCCCCCAGGGCTGTCCTCCTGGATCTCGAGTTGTCCCACCTCCCCCATGGTGCCCAGCCTTCCCTGAACTGAGGGCTACATCCTGTGATCCCCAGTCTGAGTGCTCTGAGCTCTTCATTCTGCCTTCCGGGGCAGCCTGGATGGTGCCTGATCCCCCTTCCACCTGATAGTCACATGAACTGGAAATGACTTGCTTGCGTGCAGGAAGGAGGTGGGAGTGGTTCCCCATGGCTGATTGGTCTCTTTCCCTTGCACGGCCAAGCAGGTCCCTGCCGACCAGTACAGGAGCTTGGCCGAAAGTGCCCTCTTGGAGCCCCAAGTGAGAAGATACATCATCTACAACTCCAGGCCCATGCGGCTGGCCTTTGCTGTGGTAAGGAGGGAGGGGGGGGCGCGCTAACCCTAACCCTGCTGTGGCCCCCTGTGGCGTGGCTGAATTTGGCGTTGTGTTCCCGAGCCTGTCAGTGTGGGTAAGGGGTTTGGGGCTGGTGGTCCAGCTGCCTGGGATTGAGCAGTACACACAGACCTGGATGTGGTGTGAGGAAATCAATGGGAGAGAGTCGTAACCAGATCCCCATGTAAAGGATGAGAGGCCGAATTTACTTACTAAGGACAGAGCTTGGGTTTGGAAATCTGAGGACCCATCATTGTGACTTTGGACTCAATGTCTGGCTTTGGTTAAGACTTGTCTTCTTCCTGGGACTTGGTTCCCCCATCTGTTCAACAGATAGGTCCATTTCAGCTCTGATCATACCTACATGAGTGTGTATAAACATCTATGTGTATGTGCATATATATATACATATATATACACACACACATGAAGACACAGACATATGAACATCCATATCCACCTATGTATATACATACAGACACATACACATACATATATAGGTACAAATAGCAGAGCCAGTATTTGAACCCAGGCAATCTGGTTTCAGCATCTGTGCTCTTAACCACTCTGATCTGCCACTTCTCTGTACGTACACATGGCCCAGTAGCACTCTTTACTCCCATGTCCGCTGCTAGGGAAGGCAAAGGAATGGCTACTGGCATTTGGTAATTCTCTAACAAGTGCTAGGCTGTTACATACATTGTCTGATTAACCCTTATAACAACCTGTGAAGCAAGTGTTATCCCCATTTCACAGATGAGGAAATTGAGGCTCAGAGCATTGTCAATACTTGTCCAAGGCCACACATAGCTGTTGAAGGATCAGTGTGGGTTTCTGACTCAAATTTCTCTCACTCCCGGGACCCCCTGCCCTCCTTCTGCTTTATTTCAAGTCAGGGTAAGCAAGGATTCAGAGGAGCTCTCCTGACCCCTTTCCTCTACTGTTGCTTGTGGACAAGGAACAAGGGCTCCTCCTCACAGACCCCGATCATCCCTTCCTGGCCCTGTGAGCTCTTGGTCTCCAAGGAGGGCGTCGGATGTGTCCGAAGCGTGTCTCCCTTTGAATGGAGTGGCTTCGTTCGAGCACCAGTATTCCTGATCGTGCTCTCTCTCCGGTTTCTCGCAGGTTTTCTATGTGGTGGTCTGGGCCAACATCTACTCCACCAGCCAGATGTTTGCCCTGGGGAACCACTGGGTGGGTGTGCTGCTCGTGACCCTGGCCGCCATGAGCCTGACCCTGACCCTCATGCTCATCTTCGAGAGACACCAGAGGAAGGTGAGTTGTCCGGAGACCCCAGCCGTGCTCCCTCCAGAAAGGGCACACTGGCGGGAGAATCCCAATTCTGATCTTTCTCTTTTCCCTGCCCCAGGGAATTTCTCCGACCATGAAAATTCATGTGGGCCCTTGGGCCCAGTGACTAAAAGAAATGAAATCACATGTGTGATTACTTCCTCTCTGTTTTCTTTGTCTAATCCCTGGGGGTTGTTTTTCTGGAAGCAAGCTGTGTTTCGAGAGAGTCTGGGATGGGGAGGGGAGGGCATGTTGGGTTTACTGAGCCCTTTCACGCTAAGAAGGGCCGAGCTGGGATTCAAGGCCAGGGCACTCAGATCCCAGGCCTTGTTCTCAGTCAATATCCTACTGCATTGGCGGTCTGCAAATGGCTACCGTCCCCGGTGAACCAGAAACATAGTGGCTTAAAACAATGCAACGTATTATCTTAGAGTTCTGTACTTCAGGGCTGCGTCCTTTCTGGAACCTCTAGGGGAGAATGTATTTCCTGCCTCTTCCAGCTCCTGGAGTACCCCCTCCAGTCTCTGGCTAATGACTCCTTTGTCTGTCTTCAAAGCCAAAAATGGCAGGTCTAGTTCTTCTCACATCTTTGACTCTGAGTCTTTTGGCTCCTTCTTCCACTTTTGAGGCCTCTTGTGACTACTTTGAGCTGTCAGGATCATCTGGGACAAACTCCCTTTTTTTAAGGTCAGCTAATTAGCAGCGTTAATTCTACCTACCACCTTAATTTCCTGGCACAGACTTGGACTCGGATATCCGTTCTTGCCTGACTCGGGAGGAGAGGGATGCTGGGAAATGTGGTCGGAGTTTGGGGTATGAATTCCGTTTAGTTCCTATGCTCACAGGGACAGCTAGGAACTTTATGAGTTAATCATCCTGAAAAGATCTTTGTTGGGCTTTGCGACAAGGCTGATGAAATGATGCTGCCCTTGGGCTCCGTGGAAGCTTTCATGGCTCTTGTGCTTGGCATATAAAAAATAAAATAAACTGGCTGCCCCTGCAGCGAGAAACTTCTCTTGGCGAGGGGAAAAAGCAAAGTATCCTGCCTTAGCAAGAGCAAGGGAAATACCTGGCACCTGTCAGGGCCTTCAAGGATGCAGATGTAAGGAACGCAGTTCAGGGAATGCCCATGGTGGCCGTCCGCCCTCTTCTTTGCCTTCCTTGCTCGGCTGGTATTCATGGCACAGAGATGAAGAAGACCCTGTGTCTTTACTCATAGGTGCAACATGGAGGCCCTGGGTATGCAGTGGCCCTCTTGTCATCAGTGTTTGCTCATTCAGGGAACCTGAGGTTCTTTCACTCCTAATAATGACCACCATTTAATGAGAACCTACTATGTGCCTTTGGCACCTGCCGCCTATGGCCACCAACCAGACAAGGAGGCAGAATACCTCTGCCGTTGGCTAGCTCTGCAAGCTGGGTAAGGTGTTACTTCACCCCTCAGGGCCTCAGTTTCCTCGTCTGTAAAATGGGATAGTAATTGTAGCTCCCACAGGGCGCCTGACTGGCTCAGTCGGTAGAGCGTGCGACTCTTGATCTCATGGTTGTGAGTTCAAGCCCCACTTTGGGCATAGAGCTTACATTTAAAAAAAAAAGGAGCACCCTCATAAGATTATTGGGAGAATTAAATGACTTAATACGTGCAAAGTACTTATAATAGTACCTGGTGTAATGTAAATACTCAATAAGTATGAACTGTTAGGATTATTGACTCTGTTTGCCAGTGGGGATGCCACAGCTCAGAGAGGTTAAGTAACCAGTCTGTGGTCACACAGGCTCCTGGGGTCTTGCCTCAGCTCAAGGATTTCTTCCTGCTTGGATCCCTCATCACTTGAACCTTGCAGCGCTCCCTTCCCGACCACCATTGTCCCTCCTCCTGTCCCACTTGGACCGTAGCATCCTTGAGAGCCTGAGCATTTTGCACGCACTGCCTTGTTTTCCCCCTTGTTCGGGGCGTCATTAGCCCTCCTCAGGATTGGAAGGTGTGTGAAGGCATGCAAGACCCTGCCTTGTAGCACAGACGGAGTAAAAGCATGTTGCTAAAGCATGTGGGAAGTTCCTAAAAATATTCGTTTGTGGCCAACAAGATACAGGGGAAAAAGATATTTTTGACTCAGTATCCATCGAACTGATGTCATGAGCTGATGGGCATTGTGTGTTCGTTCTTCTAGGTGTTCTACGCGGGTTGGCTCATTTCATAGAATGAGGGTGTTTTTCAGAGATGAGACGGAGATGGAGAGGTGGGGGTAATTTGGCCAAGGTTATCAGGCGGTGAGAGGCAGAGCCTGGGTCTGAACTCCCCGAGGCGCAGGTTTCGGAAAGGGTGTGCAGCCCTTGCTAAGGCTCCAGGCTAAACAAAATGTACTCTCCCCATGTTTTCATATTTGTGGCATCCCTGGAAAATTCACTATATTTTAGACCCATTTAAAAAATAAAAAAACACTTTAGGTTTCCATGTCAAATGGACCTGGGTTGGCCGCTCAGAACCGAGAGTAGATTTTTCACCTGTGTTCATGCCCGGTGGGGAGCGTGGAGTCTGGGTAGGGCAGGAGACTGCTCTTCCGAGTGTGGGATCATCTCTCAGGGGACACGGCCTTCAGTGGAAGGCATCCCTGGTCCCTGTCCCTAAGTGCCAACATTGCCTGTCCCATCCCTGTGACAACCACAGGGCCTTCTTGCAATTCTCAAAAGCTCCCTGCAGGAGTCCTGCCCTCCTGGGGACCTTGATTGTCCTTGATGGGTTTGTCATCTAGTTGCGTCTCTAAATCCTTATGGGGTCTCCCAAACCAGCACTTTGGGTCCTGACACCCTTTGTCCTCCTCCTCCTCCTCCCTCCTCCCCTCCCTGGCCTGCTTAGTTAGCATCTACTTAGTCAACTAGATCCATGGTGTCTGGTTGGTTTGGGTAGGAAAGAAGGGAGATGGATTCCCAGAATCTCCTTCTGAGGGCCAGGCACTGTGCCTGGGGCTTTGGAAAGTAGGTGCTTTATTTACACAATAAGCAGCTCTCAAACCTGTCCACCCCCTCCCTCCTCCTGCAGATATCTCTGTCAGCACACCAGACTGTTTCTGGGCACTGGTTAAGAGCACACGCATAGTCATGTTCAAGCTCACCATGTTCCTAGGAGGCAGGGACACCCTGACACTCTTTCTCCTTATTCTACAACTGAAGAAAGCAAGACTCGGGGAAGGAGTGTAACTTGTCCAGGGCCACACAGCTAGGACGTAGTGGGGCTGGGCTTCAACCCAGGGCTGTCTGACACTATTGAATTTATTGTCCTCCAAACCCCGCAATCCCATTTTAGGGGTGGGGGCGATGGATATGTCTCAAAGGCCAGGCGTCTGGAGGCGGGACAGTGTGTGGGTATTGCTCAGGGCCCAGGAGCTCCATGGCAGCGTGGCGATCTGGCCTCGAGCCTGGTGTTTGTCTTACAGGCCAACAGCAACACAGACCTTAGGCTGGCGGCTGCCAACGGAGCCCTCCTGAGACACCGGGTGCTGCTGGGGGTGACGGACACGGTGGAAGGCTGTCAGAGCGTGATTCAGGTACTGTGTCTGGGAGTGACCTCGGCTTGGGTGCCTGCATTATGGCTGGGTTGATGGGGAGAGGGGGCCCCAGCATCCCCTGGTCTGCATAGTGTCTTGGAGTCTGCTAATGAGACAAGCGTGGGCAGCCCTTCCCTTTCTCCCTGCTCCAGAGCTTCTTCCCGGAGACCCATCTCTGGGTGGTGACCCGCAGCCTGGAAGCTGCACGGGGTAGGGCTGGAAGGGAGCTCGGAGACCGTCAAAGCCACGCTCCTCATTCAGCATTTATTCCGCAAACAGAGGGGGCCTCCTCTGTGCCAGACCCTTTGATGGGCACTCAGGGGCCCACGCAAGGTTCCTGGAGCGGCACATCAGACGCTGAGGCTTTGTCCACCTGGCTCGGTCATTTTCTTTGTTCCAAGTGCACAGGGGGTCAGGCAGACAATGGGAGAGACTAGTCGGCAAGAGGGTTGCTACCCTGGGTCTCATGGGTCAGTCACTGGGAGGAGGGAGGTCTGGGATCCAGAGGAAGTGGTCAGTCGCTGGAGGCGTGAGGTGTGGGCCACCAGTTTCTCACAGAACTTCAGTTGTGATGTGAGGCAGGTGTGGACCCAACCAGATGTAATGAGTGTACGTGGAGGGTGTCGGCCTGGCTGCGTTTCACCTGACCTTCTGGGGACTGTTGAGGTTGAGGAGGAAGGGGAGGTAAAGGTGGGGTGAACATTTACCCGGTTCCCCTTCTCCCAGAGCACCCAAGTTGGATCTCCTCCCGCCTGGCCTTGGGCAGTGGTGGTGAATGACTGGAGGGTTTTACTCATCTGCCTGTGGGGCTCCAGACAGCAGGGCACCCCAGCCCCTGAGGATGAAGGTGGTAGCCCCAGATGCATACATGATGTCCAGGATGGTTTGGAATGCTCAGTGACTTGGAGCAAATGGAGCTGAGGCCATTTTGAACAGGGTTGGACATTTTCCAAATGTGCACACAAAGCCATTTTTCTCCCATCTGTACAAAGGACTCTCTGCTATGTATGAGGACTCTGGGAGAGAGCAGAGAGGCACGGTCCCACCAGAGACCGGGCATAAATTTGCTTATCCCCAGAAGGGCAGACCTCCGGCAAGGAGGAGGCAGGAGGTGGAAGGTAGTCAGCGACAGAGAGTTCAATGTCGGGCTGGCTTTGAGCATCCGCCGTCATGGCTTCTCTCCCCAGCTCTGGTTTGTCTACTTCGACCTCGAGGACTGTGTGCAGTTTTTGTGTGAACACATTCGAGAGATGAAGATGAGCCAAGAGGTAAGATACCATAAGCGAAAAAACAAACAAAAATAAACCAGAAGGCCAAATTGTACAGACTGTATTTCCTTAAGGTTGGAAAAATGTCTAAGGAAACGTTACTTGGAAGGAAGAATGCCTACCTGGAATCAGTGGTTGTTTCTGCCTAGGGAATTGTTACTTCTGAGCAAGATTTCAGTTAGTGTCCTTTTCAACTAATTGCATTTTCCACATTTCCTGATAACATAACAATTATATTAACAATTAATAGTAGTAATATGATTCTGGCAGAGGGAAGTAGGGTATTTAGACAACTTTCACTTCTTTGAAATGCCTTCCTTCCATTTGTGATCAGGGTGCTCTTACTCTGATCCCATACACAAGGACACTGAGCCTCTGAGAAGTCCGGTGGCCCCCCAAAGGCATCCACGGGGCCGGTTGGTGATGCCAGGTTTGGAGTGCAATCCTCCTGTCTCTGAGCCCTCGGCTCCTTCCTTGGGATCAGCCTTTCCCTGGGCCCTGTAAGTGCTGTCATGGATCTTGAGGTCAGGATTGTGGTTTAGCCCAATCCCAGCCCATTCATCCCTGTATGGCTTTGGGCAAGGCCTTTGAGCTCTGCTTTGCTCACCTGCAAGGTATATATTAAGATACCCATGACCCAGGCCGCTTTGAAGAGCAAATGAGAACGTGGAAGGAAAAGTGTTTTGGAAGCTCTTAGAGACTGTAGGGAATTTTGTAGGCAATTATCTGACCTCTCGAATGTGGCTGAGTTCCAGATTCTCCTGAGGTAAGCATCTGAGTCTGTAGATGGATCCATCAGTCCTTTGTGAGTCTACAGCGCCGGGAGTGACTCAGCCTCTGACATACCACCCAACTTGGGACACCATCCACGTCTCCTCTCTCTTTCTTTTGCAGTCCTTGCTGCGAAGCAGATTGAGCCAGCTGTGTGTTGTCATGGAAACCGGGGTGAACCCCGAGACAGAGGAGGGGCCCGAGAACCTGTTGGAGGAAGCTCCTCTCCTGCCCGGCAGCCCTCATCCCGAGGAGAGGCCACTCATGCAGACTGAACTTCGCCAGCTTGTTCCTGAGGCTGAGCCGGAGGTAAGGGGCACCTGGGCTGTTCAGGGCCACCTTTCCTCCCAGGACATTTGTGTGGAGTCCACGTGGGGCCTCAAGTTATAAATCCCAGGGAACATGACTTCACGGAGTTGGTAGAGGCTGTGCAAATCTTCTAGCCTACTAGTTTTTAATTATTTTTTTTCCTTACTCTAGCACTTTAAAAAATAGTTTATAGGAATCATTTTCTACTTTCTGGTTTTTTCCCCCATCTTTAAATATCTTGGATATTCTTTTTTGGTAGTTCCATGGGATATCTAGTTGCATGTTGATGGGTCGTGGCCTACATAGCCATAAACATGATCATGAATATTTGGGTCATTTTTAAAATCTATTTTGCAATCAGTCTGTCATCTATCCATCCATCTACTTAAATTGCAGTCGGATATATATGCTTTTTCTTATATGCATTTCTGTTGAATTCCAGTGCCCCCAGCCCCAGAGTTCTGTCAGGTCCTGCCACCCAATTATGGCCAAGTGCTGGTAGACCAGATATCTGATAATGTGGTTTTCAGCTTGTATCTTCCATGAGGACAAGACTCACTGTCTGGGAGACAAGCACCAGGGGGTGACTTCAGGCATTCTTTGATGCAGGGAGGCACCTGCATTTTCTTTTCAGCCAACAGGTTTAGGGATTAAAGGCCCAAACCAGCCCAGACTTTCCCTTTTGCCTCGGTGAGGAGTAGGGGATCCGACAAATGGGACTCATCAAAAGAGAAAATGATAAATAGATTAATCTCTTCACTTGAATCCCACCGACTTTTTAAATTTAAATTTAATTTGGGGCGCCTGGGTGGCTCAGTCGTTGGGCGTCTGCCTTCGGCTCAGGTCGTGATCCCAGGGTCCTGGGATCGAGCCCCACATCGGGCTCCCTGCTCCACAGGGAAGCCTGCTTCTCCCCTCCTTCTCCCCCTGCTTGTGTTCCCTCTCTCGCTATGTCTCTCTCTGTCAAATAAATAAGTAAAATCTTTAAAAAAAAAAAAAAAAAATTTAAATTTAATTTGTTTTATTTTTTAAAAAAGATTTATTTGAGAGAGCGAGAGAGAGGGCACAAGCAGCAGGGAGGGGCAAAGGGAGAGGGACAAGCAGACTCCCCACCGAGCAAGGAGCCTGATTTGGGGCTCGATCTCAGGACCCTGAGATCATGACCTGAGCTGAAGGCAACTGCTTACCTGACTGAGTCACCCAGGTGCCCCCACTACCGGTTTTTTTTTTTAGAGAACTAGAAAAGATTGATAAGGTCATGTACTTTATTGTGGCCTGCCTGGGTTTATATGACATAGCCTATTAAATCTGATGGGTTTTTAAAATTATTTTTTCAAATTCATTCAAACCAATGGTAACACAATCCCCTGTCATGAATATCAAGTGTGTGTGCACATGTTTTTAAAATAGTTGTTCTCTATAACTTAGGTAGGGAAAATATAATCAGTGCCCGAGTCTCAGCATGGGCCAGACCATCATATTTTAACAGGAAACCAGCACCTCTGAAAGACAGAGAAGTAGTTATAATCACCTCTTACATTGTAACAGATTTCTTACCATACATAAAATCCTTCAGCTTACCCTCCTGGGTATGGAGTGTTTTTCCTTCTTTCTGGTTGGGTGAAATAAGCTTCCAGGAGGTCAGCTGACCTGCCGAAGGTCAGAGAGCAAGGGAGAAGGTCGCCAAGCCAGGGGCAGAAACCAGCCCTGCGAATTCTAAGTACAATTTTCTTGCCATAGTTCTTTCCTTCTTGCGCTCTTAATTTTAGAGTAGATTGGCCAGGAGATAAATCTGAGTTAGGGAGTAGTAGACTACTTGAGGTTTTCAGTATTTTTCTAGCACCAAGGGTGACTCAAAGGAAGCACCAACCCTACAGAGCTAGGTGGAGTTTCTGCTTCCTAGAATAATGATAATGATGATGATGTTGGTGACACGGAGCACGAGGTGGGGGACTTTCTGTCGATTAGTTCCTTTAATCCTCCCTCCAGCTAGACCAGATAGGTGCTGTGATGTTCTGTCTTTTACTGTCGAAGAAAAGGGCTCAGCAAGGGGAAGTGACTTGTCAGGGTCCGTCATAGGGTGCCTGGCAGAAATGCCCACTCAGGCCCTTTGATTCGGAAGCCTGTTCTCAATCACTGACTCCCCCGATGTGAACAGCCTGATGTGACCCACACCTTACTTTATTACATTCACACTGGACACAGAGACTGTGAAAAACGCTCAGTGTCGCGCCGACGGGACCGAAACATTTCCTCTGGGATCCCAACTGCCAGTCCAACAAATAGAACTTAAGAGACCAAATGTGTTAATAAGAGCATGCGTTAAATCCAATTTTTTTTTATTTATAATTTTTTTAAAAGATTTTATTTATTCATTTGGCAGAGAGAGACACAGCGAGAGAGGGAACACAAGCAGGGGGAGTGGCAGAGGGAGAAGCAGGGGGAGTGGGAGAGGGAGAAGCAGACTCCCCGCTGAGCAGGGAGCCCGATGCGGGGCTCGATCCCAGGCCCCTGGGATCATGACCTGAGCCGAAGGCAGACGCTTAACGACGGAGCCACCCAACTGCCCCTTAAATCTAATTTTTTAAATTCCTTTTTTTTTTACTCTTTAAATTTTTTTCATTACAGTAAAATGTACATAATAGAAAATTTGCCACCATAACCATTTCTAAATGTATGAATCAGGGGCCTTAAGTATACATTTGCATTGTTGTGCGACCACCAGCATGAAACATCTCCAGAACCTTTTCATCTTCCCAAACTGAAACTCCATACCTACGAAACACAAACTTCCCCCTTTTCCTCTTTCCCCAGCCCCTGAAAAGCACATTTTCTGTCTCTCTGAATTTACTACTACCTGCTTCAGATAAGTAGACTCATATATACACTATTTGTCTTTCTTGTGATAAATCTGCTTTTTAAAAGCAAACTCTTAGTCTGGTAGGAGTACTTGTCTCAAGAAATCCAGCAGGTGCCTGGTATGAATTGAAGGATCCTGCCATCATGGGAATGATCCCCTCACCCCACCCCCATTTACTAATGATTAACTTCAAGTACGTTACCTTGACCCCGTGCACTTTATAGCCTCGCGGTCATTTGGAGCTGGAAACAGTGCGTGTGAGATTGGTTGGTATAAATCAGTGGTCAGCCAAAAAAATGGCTTTTTTGTGGTTATTCTTATTGCCTCTGAGCAGTTAGGTCACCCACCTTGGAGGTGGGGAAGCTGAGGCTGCAGGCACCCCATGGGGTGAGTAGCGGAGCTGGGGGTCCAGACCAGTCCAGGTGTCTCCGAAGAGCCCCAGGTGAGGACCTGGCAGGGTTCTTCCCAGTGAGCATCACTGCTGGTCCGGGGCTGTGAGGACCACTTGGCTTTCCCGTCGTGCATGAGATGCTTCTCAGTGGCCCTCACTCTGCTCCCCTGCCTCTTCCAGGAAATGGCCCAGCACCTGCTGGCAGTATTTGGTGGCTACTACATCCGGCTCCTCGTGACCTCGCAGCTCCCCCAGGCAGTGGGGACACGACACACAGACTCTGCAAGGTTTCCCTGCCCCTGCCAGCTCGTAGAAGCCCATATCCTGGGCACTGGGTGCTGCCCCTTCCTGGCCAGGTGACCTAGGGAGGAAGGCACCCAGCTTCCTGCAAGGCTGAAGGTGAGACATCGGGAAGGCTTGGTGCCCCAGCTGGCTGCACGTGAGCCCCCAGGTGAGGAGAGAAGCATCTAGGAGCACGCTGAAGAGTGTCAGTCATGTCAGCAGCAGGGGTGGTATCGTGCTCACTCCAGGACTCTGCGCAGAAATGCCTGTTGACATCCCATGCTGACCCCTGGCCTTTTCAGAAGCTGCTGGTAGCCAAGCTGGTCCCACTCCAGACTACCCTGTGCTGCCTAGAACCAGGGGCACGGACGGAGGGCCACTCTCCCATGCCTTTCATTGTTTGGAGAGCCCAGGAAATGTGAAGAGGACCCTACTGGGCCAACCATGTGTCCAAAGCTTGGTCTCTGATGATGCTCCCATCCTCAGCTACTTCATGTCAGATGGGGAAACTGAGCCTTGGAGAGGACTCTGCTCTCTGTAGCATTACCTTGGCCCTCTAGAATTCCTAATCTGAAGGAAAGAAGTCAGTTCTCAGAATGTTCCCCCCTTTTAAGTTTCTCCTGCCCTTTATTTTATGAAAAACAATGGCCCCATGTTGTTTGCTAGCACACACACTTCCAGGGGACAGAAGAAAGAAACCAACAGCATGTAACTGATGATGGAACTCTTTGGAAAAGATCGATTCTGATTTGTGGATGTCTTTTGTTTAACGGCATGCATGCTTGTGGTTGTGGTTTTCTCCTTCAGGCCTAGACCCACAGTCCTGTATTTTCTGATACTAACACTGTCCTGGAATGAAGCATAATCTGTCACTCATGGCGTTCCATGAAGAGCTCGGGGGCTTCCAGGTTCTCTGCTCCTGAGCAAGTTTGAAGACCGATTATTCCATAGGCCCAAATCCAAAAGACGTGCCCTGGCACGCAAAGGCTCCCCAACCTCCAGGACCCAGCCCTCATCTGTAGTTTTGGCTTCATCTCCCACAGAACTTCTTGCTAAGTTGAAACTTTTTCCTGGACTAACATACCTGTTCCGTTGCGTTCGTTGAACTCCTGTGCATGCTTCAAAGCCCAGCTTTACTTACCCTCCTTCAGGAAGCCTTTCAACATAGAACATGGCCTGCTTCGCTGCCTCCTCTAAATTCTTAATGTAGCTGCTGCCTTTGTTGAGGTTTTATGTTATTCTGCTTTCCTATGCACATGTGTATTTTTCGAGCTAGACTAAGCTCCTGAAGGACAAAGATCTCACCTTATAATTTTTGTGCATGGCCTGGACCTGCTAAGGAAAAAAAATCCAGTGGATTGAGTGCTTTGTCATCTCCATAGTAACATTTGCAGATTGTGCTCTCTACTCAGTTGAATGATGAAGTTGGCACAGACCTGGGTTCTGGTCCTGACTGACATTTCTGGCTGTGCAACTTTCAGCCAGTCCTCAGTTTACTCATCGTTATATAAAAGGATATATAGTGGACAGGTTGGATGATTCTTAATTGCCCTTCCAAAGCCAAAGTTCTGGCTTTTTCTGTTCCAGTCTAGCCCTTGGCCTGTTATGTTTTTATCTACATGTAGAAGGTCCTCTAGCCTTGCATGACCGAGGTGTCCCAGACCTGATGGGCCTTTGGACAGAACACGGGCCTAGCGAGCAGGAGACCTGGATTCTCATGCCGGGTGAGAAGCTTCCTAGAAGCATGACCGTTGGCTACGTCACTTACCCTGTCCGAGGGCCAGTTTACTCCTTTATAAATGGATCTGGTGAACATGAAAGGTAATTGTGTGGGTGACTTGCTGTGTAAGAGACCAGTCTGACTGTTTTCTTTCTCTGAGCCAGAGAAGAGAAATTGTGGACATAGACCCACCCTCGGAAATGGCCATTGTAGACATTTCTCTTTAGAGATTTCTCTGAGGGCAGCTATGCTCAGTAAGAGTAACTCGTGGAGGCAGTCACTGTTCTTCTCACCTGCCGCAGAGGATATGCGGGCTGGGGACAGGATCTGTAGAAGCCCGTCTTTATCATCCACCCATAAAACCCTGGTAAGTCTCGTAAGAGAATAAAAATGTGTCTGTTAAATGACGGAACAGGGCTCCTGGGTGGCTCAGTCGGTTAAGCGACTGCCTTCGGCTCAGGTCATGATCCTGGAGTCCCGGGATCGAGTCCCGCATCAGGCTCCCTGCTCAGTGGAGAGTCTGCTTCTCCCTCTGACCCTCCTCCCTCTCATGCTCTCTGTCTCTCATTCTCTCTCTCGCAAATAAATAAAATCTTTAAAAAAAAAAAAAAAAAAAAAAGACGGAACAGCTGTTCTTCCATTTCAAGGCTGACTTACAGACCCCTCCTGGAGGGGTTCTTTCCTGCTTTTTCCTCTCCAAGTTTCTGGTGGTCTCACCTGGTGGGTGGAACACTCAGGTGTGCCCCCAGGTACTTCCTTTGCATCTGCCCCTTGGTTTTCTCATTTAGAAAATCCTGTGATCTCTGCCTTGCCTGCCTCCCAGGGTTGTGTGAGGATCAGAATCCATCAATGGACACGCTCTGCTTTAAGGCTGTGTGCCGAGGACAGGCACGGAGGTGGTGTCTTGATGGGCGAGCGGAGGGTGTGGCTCAGAGCTTGGCTTCTAGACTGACTCAGATCCAGGTTCTGCTCCTTGGAGCAGCGTCCTTCCCATCCTTGGGTGTCCCTCCTCACGTGTGGAATGAGGATAAGAGTACCTCCTTGGCTTGGCAGGTATTGTGAAGATTAAATATAAAGTACTTGCAACTTTGAGTTGCAAGCTTGAGTAAGAGCACAATCAATTGTTGCTATATATATATATATATTTTTTTTAAATCTCTCACTATGTCTTATATACCGTAGGTGCCCAGGATATATATTTATTGACGTAGTAGGTCTTTAACAGTTAATGTTTATTCAGTCTGCATAAGACCTCAGTTACTCCAGCACCGTGGGATGTGTTTATGTGAATAAAGCTTCTAGTCCAATCTCTCTGAAATTCAGTACCAGGAGGTAGCAGCAAGCTGGTGACTTTGGGCCACATGCTCACCCTCTCTATTCCTCCTATACCTCCATTTCTTCACCCATAAGGGAGGGTGTGAGGATAGGGGGATTAACTGAGGTGTTGCATGGGAAGTACAAGGTCTGGGCCATAGTATGGTCCAAAGTCAGGGCTCCATCAGTGACCGCATTTCTGTGCCACCGTTGCATGCTGTTTGCTCCCTGTGTCTGTTGGTGCCGGTTCAGACCTGCGTTGCTCAAATCTGCATCCTTACCCATTTCAGGTTGTTTGTGCTATCAGTCACTGAGGGGGGAAAATCTCCAAGCACGACTGTAGATTTTCTGTTTTGCCTTTTACTTCTTCTTCTTCTTCTTCTTTTTTTTTTAATTTATTTGACAGAGAGAGACACAGCGAGAGAGGGAACACAAGCAGGGGGAGTGGGAGAGGGAGAAGCAGGCTTCCCGCCAAGCAGGGAGCCCGATGCGGGACTTGATCCCAGGACCCTGGGATCACGACCTGAGCCGAAGGCAGACGCTTAATGACTGAGCCACCCAGGCGCCCCTTGCCTTTTACTTACGACACATTTTTTTTTTTACATCGTTTTAAAAAATTGAGATGTAATTCACATAGCATAAAACTCACTGTTTTAAAGATTTATTTATTTTTTCCAGAAGAGAGAGAGAGCATGCGCATACACATGAGTGAGGGGCAGAGGGAAAGAATCCCAAGCAGACTCCATGCTGAGCCTGTTGGGGCTTGATTTCACGACCGTGAGGTCATGATCTGAGCCCAAACCAAGAGTCTGATGCTTAAGTGACTGAGCCACCCAGGCATCCCCCCAAAATGCACCGTTTTAAAGTATACAGTTCAGTGGTTTTCAGTATATTCACAGGATTGCATGACCATGACAACTATTTTATTCTAGAACATTTTCATCACCTTCCCCATGCCTCCCCTGCCAAAACCCCATACCCATTAGCAGTCACTACCCATCCCGCCACCCCCCCCCCCCACTCCCCGCCCCCCAACCCTGACAACTGCTGATCTGCTTTCTATCTCTGGATTTTCCCCTTCTGGATATTTCCTATAAATGGAACATACAGTATATGTCCTTTTATGTCAAGCTTTTCTAGTAGTAACAAAATATTTTCAAGATTCCTCCATGTTATAGCATGTATCATTATTCCTTATGATTAATTTTTAATTCCTTATTATTCCTGAATGATATTCCATTACATGGATATATCCCATTTTGTTTATCCTTCTTCAGCTGGGTTGTTTCTATTTTTTGGCTTCTGTGAATAATGCTGCTGAGAACAATTACGTATAAGTTTTTGTGTGAACATATCTCTTAGTTCACTTTTTTTTTTAAGATTTTATTTATTTATTTGAGAGAGAGAATGAGAGAGAGAGAGCACGAGAGGGGGGAGGGTCAGAAGTAGAAGCAGACTCTCTGCCGAACAGGGAGCCCGATGCGGGACTCGATCCAGGGACTCCAGGATCGTGACCTGAGGTGAAGGCAGTTGCTTAACCAACTGAGCCACCCAGGCGCCCTCTTAGTTCACTGCTGACAAGTTTTGCTCTGCTGTCATACACATGCAGACAAATTTAGGGTTGTTAAAACTTCCCAATGGCTTGGCCCTTTCATCTTTATGAAATGTCCCTCCTTATCTCTATTAGATTATTGCCTTAAAATCTACTCTGTCTGACACATTAGCTTTCTTTGGATTAGGGATTATACAGTATATATTTGCTCATCTTTTACTTTCAATTTATCTGTGCTTCTATATTTAAGGAGCCCTTCCTGTGGACATGTGGGATTAAAAAGAATTCTCTGCTTTTTTTTTTTTTTAGATTTTATTTATTTGAGAGAGAGAGAGAGCACAAGTGGGTGAGGAATAGAGAAGCAGAGGAAGGGGAAGAGCAGACTCCCCACCGAGCAGGGAGCTCGATGCGGGGCTCCATCCCAGGACCCTGGGATCATGACCAGAGCTGAAGGCAGACGCCCAACCAACTGAGCCACCCAGGCACCCCTCAGTTCTCTGTCTTAAATCACACAGACATTATTATATAACCAGCACTCATTTAGATTTATCCCCATGTTTACTTTTTATTACTCTTTATCTGTTACCTTTTTCTTTTTGTTTTTTCCTGCATTTCCACACATTTATCCATGATTATTCTCCTTTTCCTGGAACTACCTTTGGAATTTTTCTTCAGTCCAGGAGAGCATGCAGTACATTTAGAACTACCTTTGGCATTTTCCTTCCCATACAGACCCTCGGGTGACAGATGGAGTTTTTGTTTGCCGAAAAGCCTCTGTTTTGTCTCGAATTTTGAAAGATCTTTTTGGTGCGTCAAGAATTCTAGGGCACTACAGCTATTTTCTTTAAAAATTTGGAAGATGTCAAAAAAACCCCACGACCACACCAACTTTGGAAGATGTAAAAAAAAAACCCCACGACCACACCAACTTTGGAAGATGTCAAAAAAAAACCCACGACCACACCAACTTTGGAAGATGTCCTCGGCTTGCTTTGTTTGCATTTGCAAAGTCAGCTCTCCGTCTGTTGCTGTTCTGATCTGCTGGGGGCTTCGGCAGGTGTGGTGTATGCATCTAGGTGTATCTTCCTTTAGCTTCTGCTTGGGCTCCCCGATGCATCCGGGATCCCTGACATGGCTTCTTCCATCGTAGCTTCTCCCCCGTTCTCTCTCATCTCCCTCTGAGGCTCTCATGCCATGTGTCGAACAGCTTTTCTCTGCATCTCGACGGCTCTTTGCACTTCCCATGCTTTTGGTTCTTCATGATTCAGTCTGAATGTTTTCTACTGGTCCGTTCTGCTTCATTCCTCCTGCCTTCCTTTGTGTTACAATAGGTGGTTAATCCTTTCGATTGAGTTCTTCATTTCAGCTCGCCTGGGATCCAGTCCTAAAATGTTTAATTGACTTTTTAATACAGGTTACAGTGTTCAGATGAAATTACCTGTCTCGTCGCCTGTTTTCTTCAATATGTTAAAATGCATGTTTGCTGACTCCAGTTTCTGGTTCTTCTGTGAGATGCGTTTCTTTTGCTTTTCGGTCAGTTGGTCTTTCTTATCTTCTGGTGTTCTTGGTATCTTTTGATTGAATGCTAAACTCCTTTTAAAAAGTGAACAATTGAAGGGCACCTGGGTGGCTCAGTTGGTTAAGCGACTGCCTTCGGCTCAGGTTATGATCCTGGAGTCCCTGGATCGAGTCCCGCATCAGGCTCCCTGCTCGGCAGGGAGTCTGCTTCTCCCTCTGACCCTCCCCCCTCTCATGTGCTTGCTCTCTCTCATTCTCTCTCTCTCAAATAAATAAATAAAATCTTTAAAAAAAAAAAAAAAATGGGCGCCTGGGTGGCTCAGTCGTTAAGCGTCTGCCTTCGGCTCAGGTCATGATCCCAGGGTCCTCGGATCGAGTCCCACATCGGGCTCCCTGCTCAGTGGGGAGCCTGCTTCTCCCTCTCCCACTCCCCCTGCTTGTGTTCCCTCTCTCGCTGTCTCTCTCCCTCTGTTGAAAAATAAATAAAAATCTTTAAAAAAAAAAAAGTGAACAATTGAAGAGATATACAAGACTCTAGACATTCCTTTAGAGTGGATTTACTTTTGCTTCTGAGAAAAGTAGGGTTGGGATAGATTTGATTCTAGGTTCCAGTCCTAGTATGGCCTGGTCTATTTCTGGATAACCCTGACTTCCCCTTAAGGTACTTTAACTGAAAACCTGTTTTTTTTTGTTTTTGTTTTTGTTTGTTTGTTTTTGAAACTTGTTTAAAACCAGAACTCCTCCTCTACGGTGAATTCCTCCTTCAGGGTGAGCCCTCAACTTCTAATTTTTGTTACCCCAAGCTGTGAGTCTGCTGAAAGTTCCCCCCAGTTTTTCAGCCTCTTAGACCCTGCTTAGGAATTGGCAGGTGCCTCCAGGAGGTCAGGAGACCTCAATGTGCATTTCAGCCCTCTGCACTTCCTTTCTCTCCAGGATGTTGGTCCAACTCCTCCCTGCCCTGGGAGCTCTCTGATGCATTCAAACAGATTTAAGAAAACCCAAAAAACGCAACAACAAAAAAACCCCAAACTGCAGCTTTTTGAACTGCTCTCAGTGGGAGGATTGGTCTGATACAAACTAGTTTGCCATAGTCAGAGGTCAGATCCAGCTGTGGCTTCTGTTATTATTTTTACTATTACTGTTTGAAAATCCTTCAAAGAAAGAGATCACCCTGAGGCCAAGAACCCTCTGACAAGTTCATAAGATGTGAGCCTCTTCTCATCCCTCTGCGGAGAGGCTTCTAAATGATCAGAGCAGGAAGTGACATTTCAGGAGCACCTGCTGCAGGCCACCGTTCCAGCACGTCAGAAACACGGGGGCTCTCTGGGGAAGGAAGGTGGGCCCTTGGCATGGCAGGTGGGGAGGAATGCATAGGATGAGAAGAAGCTGGGTCAGAGGGTGGGTCCTGGGCGTGCAGTGTGACAACTGGTAGGAGAGAAGGACGGAGGACAAAGGGGCCCCAGGGGAGCATACTTTCTCTCCACCTGACCGACGCTCCTGGGGTGTCTTCCCTTGCGTAGAAGAGGCGCTTGAGCCTACTGAACTGATAAGGCACACGCAATTAGCAAGCCCTCTTGCTTCCTTCCAACCATTGTTCTTTTATCCTTTCCAGCTAAGTATTTCCAACCTCCTTCCAGTGGTGGCCCCCTAGACATCCCATAGGCTCCTGCAGCTTAACCTAGCGCAAGGTGAAATGATCTTCTGTGTGTTGTCAACCTGGCCTCAAGCCCACCTCCCTTCTCAGTTCTCTGCGTGGCAGAAGAAGTCAAGAACCTCCTCTCCCAGAACCTTCTTCTCTGTATGGTTCTGAGTTAGGAACTGGCCAGCTTTGCCTGAGAAATCTACTGTAACTCGGGGCTCTCCTCTCCATCCCGGGACTGCTGTCATGGCTGACTGCCCCGGCCACCTCCTGAGGTGTTTGTGTCAGTCGGGGTCCCATCAGATGCTAAAAACTACACGGTCATTCGAATATGGGAAGTTTGATAAGAAAGAATGATTGAGTGTAACGGAAGTTGAATAATGGATTCGTAAGTAAGAAGTAAAGAGACGCCAAAGAATATAGAAGAGCCCATGGAAGGAACAGCTACCACCCCTCGGGTGGAGAGAGAGCCCCCAAGGAAGTTCCCTCCACACCCCATCCCCAGGTGAAATCTGGACCTTGTTAGGGAAGGACATAGCTGTGGCTTCCTGGATGCAGAGACATCTCTGAGCTGCTGTGTTGACAGAATGTTCTAGAAATCTGCACTTGAAGGTGCCAGGGAAAGCTATCACGGAGAGATGGAGGTACTTCCCAGTTTGTTGGTGGGCACTGGGAGAAGTTGTTCGCTGCTAAGTACTACTAACCACCATGCAGGATCTGGGTGCTGGAACGTTGTCTCCACTGCAGGAACCTGATGTTGGAGAAGCTTCTGCACAGCAGGAACTGGGTGCTTGGGAAGCCGTGTGCACTGCCAGAACCAGATGATTGGAGGAACTGGGTGGACTGCAGGAGCCTGCTAAGATGAGCGCACCGAAACCAGGAGGGAAAGCCCTTCTTCCTCCAGTGTCTCCAGCGCCTCCTACTGACAAAGCTTAACATTGTACCAGTTGCCAAAGGAAAAAGATTTCAAGGGCCCAGCTCCCTGTTTGAAGCGCAGGCAATGAACAGTCCATTTGGGAGCCAAGAGCGATAACTGGATGTCACTCTCCCGTCATTGTGAAGGGCAGCATAACTAGTTGGTTAAGAGCGTCAACTCCGGAATCAGGCTTCCTGGGTTCAAGGTTCAGCTCTGCCACTGCTTTTTTCCTGCTCTGTAAAACCAGTGTCCTAATCACACTAACCTTGTTGGGTTTTATGCTAGGTGAGTGGATATTTATAAAGCACTTAGGAGAATCAGCGACATACCAGAATTTACACATCCTTTAAATTGCAGCCAGGATGGGCTTTCCATTGTAGGTGTGAGTTTTAGTCGACAGTGCTATGGCATAAGACATCATTTTCCTTTCTTTCTCTCTTTTCTGAGGTGGGAGCCGGCACAGGGAGAGCTGGTAGGAGAAGCTGTCTTAACAACTCTCCGCGTTGTATTGCAAAAATCAGAAATAGGGCTATGTCATTTTGTTGCCTGAAACTCATCTGTGGTGCCCCCATCACCTTCAGGGGAGGGTCCAACCTCCTTCCCAGGATCTGGAGCTTTTAACGATCCTCTGCCCCGCTCACCTCCCACCACACCCTGGCTCAAGTTTGCTACCTTCACGTTGTGCCTCTGTCTTCCAACTTCGTTGATTTCGCTCCCCCTTCGGGAATACCACACCCCTCCTGCTTGCCTGGTGAGTTCCCTTTCAACACCCAGAAAACTCAAGCAACTGTCTCTTCCAGGAAGCCTTCCCCAAACCCCCGTGTTGGTTGCCGCATGCTTCCCATTCTTTTGCTCCCCCCAAATTGTCCTATTATGTTGAGGTGATAGGCTCCCATGCCTGGTTCACTGGCTAAAGGTGGAGCCACGTGGGGTCTCCGGCGTAGGACTCAGGTTTGCACGCGCTTTGTTTCGCAAGCACCGGCGGTGTGTTGCGTTACCCTAGGGCTGCTGGTCCGTTGCAGAGTTGTGCGCAACCCGCCCCACTGTTCACGATGGCCCTGAGCCCCAGATGGAGTCTTCCCAGCAGATGAGAACTGTGCCCTCAAGCTCTAGATGTTTATTATAGCATCCACTTAGAGCCACCCGTTACACTCACCGGCCTCTCCGAAGCACTTCCTCGTTAGGCTGGCTAGGAGCGGCTGAGAGTGTTTGAGAATGATTAAACCACATTTCTTTACAAGAGACGCCAGGTTCTAATTGCTCCACATTCAAAGGAATCTCAGAAGCAGGGCCGAGGGAAGGGAAAGGAGGAGGGACACAGTCCTGTGATGCAACCAGAGACTTTAATGGGATGCAGCCCCTCCCGCAGTGGCTGGAGTGACTTGCTGGTGGCACAGGGGTGGCTCAGACGTCTTCTCCTCCTCCAGGGGAGTTTCTGAATCCATCTTCATAGCCTCCTGCTCACCGCCCCCTTCCTCCCGGAGGAGCTGCTCGGGCAGCCACAGAGCATGGACGCTGCCGACTAGAATGCTCAGGGCCTCCCAAGAGTGCATCCTTTCGGTATCCAGTTGTTGGCGGGGTGGTGTGCGTATCTCTTTTGGAAACCATTCTTGTGAGAATCTGTGTTCAGATCTGAAAGAGTGAAGGAAAATGTTGATCCTCGGTAAAGGCTTTGAATTACACATGGATAAACAGTCTTAGTCACAGCCCACGTGGGGACTGCTCATGTTCTTGATGGCTTAAAAAAAAAAAGATCTGCTCGCTTAAGCTAAAAACACCCCAAACCGGGTTAAGCAAGCGAGACTTTGTAGTTTACTTGTTACATCAGCATAGCTTCGCTGGTCCTGACCAGAACACACAGTTAGCGCCTGCTGAGTGCCTTCTCCACGTGGGGCCATGTTCTAGGTACGTCTGTAGGTTGCCTCATCTCATCCTCCCAACAACCTGAAAGGTAGGTAACGTACTATCATCATCCCCAGTTTGTAAAGAAGGATGCTGAAGCTCAGAGAGAGGTTCAGTGACATGCTCAAGTTCAGGAAGGGGCTGAGGCAGAATTTAACTAGTATGCAGGACTGACACCAGTGATCTTAACTAATATCTCATATCTAATAAATTATCATTAGGCTACACTATAACGGGCTTGGGTAACTAGTCCCACACCCCCAAAAGACTGAAAGAAATCTGATGTGTCCCAGCAGGGGGTGGCTGGGGAGACCGAAGCCCAGAGAGGGAACCCCAGTGTTCTTGCCAGCTACCACACATCCACTCCAGGACCTACTGAAGGACCGCGGCTGATGCTGCTGGGACATCCTGGGACTACGTGAGACAGTGGTAGAGGACCCCTCGCCGGCCTGGCAACAGCAACAGAAGATCTTTGACGCCATGTCTTGGTGGGCTGTGGGAAGAGGAAAGGGCATTGGGGCATCTGGCTCTGCAGCCCCAATCCCAGAAGCCCATTGTGATTTAAGCACTGGGTCACACAGGGCCAGCCTCTCCCAAGGTATCATGCCCCTTCCCCTCCCATACCTCCTGTAGCTCCCTGTGGCCAGCATGTCCAGGCCTACCTATGTGGGCCTATGTCTGACCAGGCCTTCCTCTTCTGTCCACAGTTGTCTTACCTGTGGAAAGGACTTGGAGCCTCTACTCTGCCAGTCTACCTGTAGGGGTACCTTGTTGAATCAGCACATCAGCTGATAACACAGCTCAACCTTGCCGGTTCAAGTCCTGGCTCTGCCACTAATTTGCTGTGTGGCTTTGGGCTTATCCACGTCTGTCTCTGGGCCTAGGCTCCCATTAAACAGGCAGGGGTTGGCTGCACCATTTCTCCAAGGATACTTCCAAGCTCTGATGACCCAAGGTCGTAAGTCCTTGTCTTATTCCCAGACTTCTTTCTCTCTTCTCGGCCTCTGGTCCTCTCCTGTTCTCATTTCCCTTTCCCTGTGGCCAAAGCCCCACTCCGGGGAGTTTTCATCATGGTGGCTGTATTCACTCCCTGCACATTTTGGTTCACTCCAGGGCCTCCCCCTTGGGCACTGGCTTCCCACCTCTCCCAGCCACCACCCTGTCTCACGTGGGTCATTGCAATGGCCTCCTGACTGGTCTCCCTGCTTCTTCCGCCCTGGTCTTCATTAGTGTTAACAAGGCAAAATCCTCTTAGGATATCAGTCACGTCATGTCACACCTCAGCTCAAGAGTCTCCCCGTGCCGTATCATGTAGGATCAAAGCCGAAGTCCTTCTCTGGGCCTCCCCTGTAAAAAATCTATAATCTCAGCACTACCTTCACCCTCCCCTCCCTTGCTGTCTCCTCCCACCATCCCGTCCCCTCTGTCCCAGCTGCACCTTCGGCCTGGGATGCTCTTCCCTGGAGATCCCTGGAACTCATCCCTCTCCTCCTCCATGGCTTGGTGTAAACATCACCTTTTCTCGTGAGGCCTTCTCCCTCTAGTTAGGCCTATCTCCCCTATTTAATTTTCCCTATTTATTCCCCTATCCCCCCCCAAAACTATTTTTGTTCCTCCCATGTACCCTATTCTGGGATCAGGTCCCACTACTCACGTTGTGTCTGGAGTCAGAGAAGGGGACCCCCCCTCCTCCTGGCCCCTGCCTCCCCTTCCTTCCACATTCAGTCATTCATCAAGGCATTGTGATCCTACCTCATAAATATCTCCTCCATTGCCTGCCACCCTCCACCCCCTGCCCTCGCTGGGACCCCCATGACCACAGCTTCCCCCGCTGGCCCCTGGCTCACCTGCAAGCCGGTCTGCCTCCAGCGCCAATCCCATCGTCATCCTCTGCCTCGAGCTCCCAGGGGCTCCCCTGTTCTACTGCTTGGAACCACTTGGTGCTCTGGCCCTGCCTACTCTGCCAGCCTCATTCCCTCCCAGCCTCGCCCCTCGCCCTCTGGCCATCTGAGCTGCCGGCAGCGCCCCAAACTTGCAGCGTGTCACTACTGTGCCTTCGCCCACGCCCTTCCCCCCACCTCCCTCACCCCTCCCACTGGAGACTCAGCTCAGGGGCTGCTCCCTCCTGGAAGCCATCTCTTCTACCCGCGAGGAATTCGGGGCCTCTCCTGAGCTCCCACAGACCTCCAGGCTTTCCTGGGTCATGGCCATTGCCTGTCTTTGCCTAACGCTATAGCAGGTGCTCAATAGATATTTGTTGAATGGACACTATTTCCACTGCCTGCTTAGTTGTGAGACTCTAGACTCCAATCTGTGGTTCTAAAAATTTGTTCCGCATGTATTTATTGAGGTGCCAGGCACTAGGTGAGGGATATGGCAGTGAACATGAGCGAGAGATTGCCGCTCTCTAGGAGGCAGGGTTGCATCCAATTCTCCTTTGGACCCCAGCGCTGAGCACAGGGCTTTGCACAGAGTAGGTACCCTCCCAGTGGGACCCGAGTCAACACACAAGCCCTCTCTGATTGTTGGACAATATACACACTATTATCCCTACTCTCCCTTCCACTAACAGACCTTTTACTCCCTGCTCATAGAAATGGATAGAAACATCCTGACTCTGTACTTACCTCATTGTCCCCGGTGACTTCAGTCTTGGATGTTAACAGGGCAAGAGAAAGAGCCACAGTGTCCAGGACACTGTCCTTCACTGAGCTTCTTGGGCAGGCCTTTGACATCTCTGAGCTCATTTAACTTTTCAGATGGTGGAACTGAGCCCCACAAAGGTGCCTCTCAGGTCTCACAGCCAAGAGGAGCAGCTGGGATTTTAACATAGTTTTGTCTGTTACCCGAGCCTCTGCTGTCTAGGGCCTCACCTTGGCACTTCCAGGGGCAGAGAGAAGTTCAGAAACATCTTCTTCTCTCCGGAGAGTTGACAGCAGGTGGCTTTTAAACAGAAAGGCCTCCCTGAAGCTTGGCAGAGCAGTGTTGCAGTTAAGAGCGTACATTTTATTACTGAGATAACTTGGGGATGTAATTCTTGCTGCACCTTGCTGTGTCATTTAGAGCAATTTAACCTCCCTGAACCTCAGCTTTCCTATTTGTAAAATGGGGATGGTAAAACCTACCCCAGAATGTTGCATGAGGATTGGGTGGTG
>NC_138382.1:63222926-63230842 GCF_054177405.1 Leptonychotes weddellii
AGGTGTCCAGGAGTGGTGGACACACTGTCCCTTTAAGTACAGAAAAATACCCCCTCCTGCTCTCAGGTCTAACCTTTGAGGCTTACTCACCTGAAGCCGGCAGAGCAGAGAGGAGGCTGTGATGTCACAGAGCCAGGGAACCGGGGAATGTTGGGGGCAGAGGGGTTTGACTGGACCACAGCGTCAGGGAGGGGTGGGGGAGGACCGTGGATCCTCTCTCCAGTGGCCCTTCCCACTGTCCACGAGGCCATGCTCTCCACCATGCCCATCAGATCAGCTCGGTGATTCTGCCCCATGCATCTCTTATCCTTCTTAGAATAGTATGCTAGCATGCCCAGCTTCTTCTTGGGGGTGGGGGGGTGGGGCGTGGGTTCTAGACACTTAAACTAGTGAGGGAAAGTTTGATGAGCAATGGGATATTGACGGAGTCTCTCCCCAAATGACTCATTCATTCCAAAGGGAAAGATAGTCATTTGCAGTGGAGAAGCCTGGCCGCAAAAGCCACCTTAAGCAAGGGATCTAGTTAATGTCACCCATGGCAGGACCTACCTCCACCATGTGTCCCTTGATATGGGGAGGATACAATGTACTTCTGTGGTCTTCCTGCCAAACATGCAAAACTGGCATCTTAAGATAAACACAAATTGGGGGGATGCCTTAGAAGACAATCATGCCTGTATGCTTCAGAAATGTGAAGCTCATGGAGGACAGAATTGTTCCAGAGTAGAAAACACTGAGGGGACATGACGACGGCATGGGACTCGTGATGTTGGATTCGATCCTGCACGGGGCAACAAAGCAGCTGGAAGATGTTTGGGCGGGAGGGGGGGCGGCAATTGATGATAATAGTATATCAGTGTTGAATTTCATGTTTTCAAGAACTGTTCTGAAGTTATGTGAGAGAATATTATCGTTGTTTCTAGGAAATGCACCCTGAAGTATTCAGGGGTAATGGGATCTGATGTGCACCACTCGCTTTCACGTGGTTCAAAAAAACTAACAGGAAGAGAGAAAAGACAGGATAGAGCAAGTGGGGGAGATGTAAAGAATTGTGGAATCTGGGTGAAAGGTAAATAAGAGTTCTTTGTCCTATTGCAACTTTTCAGTAAGTTCAAGATGATTTCAAAATGGGGGCGCCTGGGTGGCTCAGTGGGTTAAGTGTTTGCCTTCAGCTCAGGTCATGATCCCAGGGTCCTGGGATCGAGCCCCCCACCCCCGTCCCCAATCGGGCTCCCTGCTCAGTAGGGAGTCTGCTTCTCCCTCTGCCCCTCTGCTCCTGCTATCTTTCTCTCTAACAAATAAATAAAATCTTAAAAAAAAAAAAAGATGATTTCAAGACCAAAAAAAGCTATCCATAGGCTTAAATTTTTTGTTTTAGCTTAGTTAGACGTGACAATGTATTTAGAAGCAGTAAGGCATTTGGAAGAGCTACTCCCTGGTGGGGGTGGGGAGGGAAAGAGGAGACACAGTCCTGTGATATCACCAAGGGCTTTAATTGGAGGCAGCTCCCCCCACAGTGGCTTTTTCAGGAGCTGAAGGGATTCTTGCTGGTGGCACAGAGGTGGCTCAGACGTCTTCTCCTCCTCTGCGGGAGTTTCTGAATCTGTCTTCATGGCCCCTGCTCACCACCCCCTTCCTCCTGGAGCCCCTCCAGCAGCATGCAGTCCTGGAGGCCTGCCTGGGAGCTGTGGACTAGAATGCTCAGGGTCTCCCAATGTGGCACGGCTGGAATGGACAGTGATCCTGAGAGTAGCGGTTTAGGTTTCTCTTGTAAAAGCCTCTTGGGCACACATGTGTGTTCCGTTCTAAAAGAAGAAAGGAAGAAATGATGACGCTGGGAGGAACCTTTGCATTGGGCTTGGATGGACCATTCTGGTCACCTCCAGCCCTGATCACCATCAGATTCTGGAATACTGGGTGAGCCACGTGGACCCCAGGCCAGGACTCAGAAGTTCTTTGTGACAGGGACACACATCAATAGGTTCTGTGTTTGTACTTCATTGGTGTATTCAGTGATGATCAGGTGACTTGCAAAGAGCAGTGGCCTGGAAAGTGAGAGAAATGGACCCATCCTGGTTCTAATACTAACCTTACCTCCCGGTGGACTTTTGGAAAGACCCTTCGCCCTGTGGGCCTCAGTCTTCTCTATACAACGGGAGATGGGTTTTTAAACTGTGTTCCACGGAGGCCTGTGGGGGTTGGGAGGCATGAGGGAGGGAGGGGCGGAGCTCCTGGGGCTCCCAGGCCCTACCCGCGATTCAAGTCCAGCAGGACGCCTCTGGTCTTTTATTGCAATTGGACTTTGTGTGAGATTCTGTTTGCAAGGAGGGTGTAGCTGTTTTGAGAATTCTGAGATGTCTGGGCTGAGCTGGTCTTTAGCTGTCAGCAGCCGGCCTCCAGGGTGCTCAGTGAGCTAAGCCAGGTCACCCAGGTGGTGTCTGTGCGCAGTCATGTGGTGGCCTTTCTTCTTCCTGGACTGGGCTTCTATCCTTCTTTCATGCCCCTGAGGCGTTTTGCCCGCAGCTGAACTACACTGTAGTCCACAAGCATCTTCTGGCATTGTTGACTTGCCACACACCTGGCTGGGTTTGGGGGAACACAGCTGTCTTCCTGGGACTTACCCTGTAGTGGCCAGTGCAGACATGAGCTTAGCAGAGAAGCCTGGATGTGTGTCCTTTGCTCCCAGACCTGCTGCTCCTCATGTAATTCCTAGCTCGGGAGGTCATGCAGGCAGGTCTCAGCCTCCTGGAATTGCTCCCATGTGTTCTAGAATATGACTGTAGCTTCCTGGTGGGAGTGGTCCTGTCTCTCCTGTCACCCCATTTGGCTTAGCTCACATATCAGGGGGATTTAGTCATCTGGAAAACGGGGGTTCCTGGTCAGTATGGGGACCCCAATTCGGGACTCACCTTCATACTCATTGTTGCTGGTGGAGGAGGCTCTCTTTTCTGGGTGGATCAGAGGTTGTCCCAAAGGTAAGCGGGAGGCTTCGTTAGTATCTACAGTGGAATTCTTGCTGGCCACCTCCTCCTTCTGCAAGCCTGGTAGTGATAATTCCACACCGTCAGGTGGGGAGGCTCAGGAGAGGTGACAGAAGTGAAGGTGTGTTGCATGCAGGCTGGTGGTGGTTATTATGGGGTGGGGACCACCTGGGTCTCCCTCCTCCAGTCTTCTGAGTGTTCCCGCTCATACGCACATGCTGGGTTCAAAATACATATGTTTTTTCCGAAACATAAAGTTTACCTTTTTCTCTGCTTATAAATGTGAGTGCATATCCATTACAGAAAAGCTGCGAAATATTGAAGAGTATGAAGTAGAAATAGAAATGCCCCAAACACCCATCCCTTCAGATGTGATCACAGTCCCCATCTTTTCTTATGCATATTTTTACAGGGCCCATTATACCCTATATATCATGTATACATTCTACTTTTTTTCATATATGATATATCAGAAACATGTTTCTCAGGTCACTAAATTTTAAGAAATAATGGTGGTATAATATTCTATTTTGCAGATAATTCAAGAGTCATTTAACCAATATTCTTTTTGGGGGGGCATTAGATTGTTTTCACTGCATAAATACTGTTACGGTGAATGTGGTTGTATATCAGACTTTGTTTTTATATAGACTTCTAAATTCTTAAAAGTATAGCAACAGACTGAGCTGTGTCCTGTAACAAATAGCTCTGTCCTTTACTAGATGTGTAACTGCAGCAAATCGCTCCCCTCCCATGCCTGTTTTCAGAGCTGCAAGATGACACATCCATTTTGGGTAATCATGTCCCCTTCTTAGAGTTATTGTAGGGATCAAATCATATCGCTGTGCTCCTGTGTCCGCTCTGAAACACTGGGGGACTCACCTGATCACAGCGGGTCCCTAATGCCTAGACAGTGCCTTGCATGTAACAGGGGCTCAGTCACTATCATGGTTATTATCTTGGAAAAAGGGATTGACGTTCTTAAGGCTCTGGGTTTTTATTGTGAAATTATTTCTGGGGGGAGATTTGAAAAACCCTCACGGTGGATTTCTGGCAAAATCTGCCATGGGAGTTTTTCTCCTGCTGTTGAACTGCTCCATCTCGCCTAAGGGGACTGTGCCAGCCACCTCACTGGTCTCCCTGCCTATTGTTTACCGGTTTGGGTTAGAAGCCCTCACCTGATGTTAGGTTGGAATTACCACTCAAAAGCTGAAGGAAATCTAAGGGTATCTTGGCAGAAGAGGGATGAACACAATGAGGTCAAGAGAGGCCAGGCGGGGTGTTCTTGTCTGGTACCTACTGCAGGTCGATGGTTGAGGCTCTTGGGTTTGACTGGGGACCTTGGAGTCATCCATGGCACAGGGCTCTTCACAATCTCTGCAGCATAAACAGAAGATCTTCGAGGCCAGGCTTTGGTGGGCTGCTGGAGGAGGTAAAGGAATGGGGGCCATTGGAAATTCACCGTGATGGGCGTCATACAGGGTCAGCCTCTCCCAAGATTGAATAGCCTTCCCCGCTCCCAAATCTTTCATAGCTCCCCATGGCCAGCAGACCCAGGCCCTTCTGTCTAGGTTGCCCTCTCTTAAAATTATTTTTTCCCATTCTATACAGAGTTTTCTCACCCATGGAGAGGAGTTGAAACCTTTATTTTGCCAGCTTTGCCTGCAGGGGTGCCTTGTTGAATCAGCTGATCTTGACTTTGAGCCCAGTTCCCTGAGCAGGACTGTTTCCTAAGTAAACATAAGACTATGGATAAAAAACGCTAGTCCTTTACCTGTGCTCACACTATAGATGGAATCCCCTGACCGCAAAATCCCGGCTCATGCCAAAATGCGTACAAACATGCTCTGCCCCATTTCTAGGCGCATATTCTTGGGTAGATGCCTTAACCTTCTTGAACCTCACTCTTTTCATGAGGAAAGTGGGAAAGAAGTGCCTATTTGTAGAAATAAAGGGTTAAACGTATATGAAAAGTCACCGCTGTGGTGCTTGGCACCCAATAAATGCCCAATGGTCATTCCATTCCCTTTCCCTTCCCTTCATGTGATTTGTTAGCTCCAAAATATTCCAGCTGGTCCGGGTCCCAGGGGAACATGGCAACGAAGCATAGTCTTGCGAGTTTAGGTCCTGGTTCTGCCACCAACTTGCTGACTGGCTGTGGGTAAGTGTTCATGTGGATGTCTGTGTCTCAGGAGCCTCATCAATAATAAGAGGAAGTTAGGCTAGATGGTGTCTTCAAGGATCTTTCTGGTTCTGATGGTCCAGAATTATAAAACTTTTAGTCCCAAACTTCTTTGTCTCTGGGTACGTCCTGTTCTCACTCCCTTTTCTGTGGCAAGACCCCCTTTTAGGAAATTCTTATCATGGTATTGGCTGATGTCCCTCGCAAGACCCAATTCACTATTTGAGCTGCCTCACTCATGGGCACTTGCTTCTCATTTTCTCTATTGCTCTCCCCTGGTCCCAGCCACCATTATCTCTTGCCTGAATTAGAACAATAGCCTCCTAACTGATCTCTTTGCTTCTTTTACCCATGACCTCTTATATTAATACAAAATCTTTAACTTCCGGCACATACGCTCTTCGATAATAGCAAAATTTCTATGCTGTGGCTAGATACATTCAGCAGACTAGACACATATGAATGTCCCCATTTTGCGGGATCCTTGGACCCAAGGGGTCCTCCGTGGGTCCAGTGAGCCCCCATCTCCAACAGTCTTTGGGATTTTTTGCCAAATGAGTTTTTTGACGTGATTTGAGCTCTGACGTATTTCCTTGAGCTCTCTAATGAACTTATCGTATCTTCTTAGGATTTATAAACAGATGGAAATTTATATAAGGCAATGAGTTCTTTCGTTTTGGAGATGCACCATTTAGCAAATTGCTTGCCATTAATATGCTTATTCTGTTGCTTGCTTGAGTTTCAATTTCCCTCATGTAAATTCCTACCTCATGGGATTTTGCTTTGTTCCAGATTGCCTCGCATATGTTGAATGTAGAAGGAAGTGTTTCCTAAGGAAGGAGTGGAAGCATAGGTCTGACAAGCTCTCACCACAGGTCAGCCCTGAGGACTATCGGTGGGAGGTCTGTTAGGTGCTGATCAATGTGTATAAGGGTAATTGCTGAAACTCTGCCTTGGGTCCCTCCAAACCTTCATGAGCACCTGTTCTGTCTCGTTGACTTAATGAAAGGTCCCTTTCCATAGCCCATATTCTGGAGTGAGTGATTTCCAGGTTATTGATCAGATGGCCTCGTTTAGGCTCTCTTAGGCCACGGAATTCAAGACACCACGCATAACTGTGGTCAACTGTGGTGTACCCTCTTCTGTTTGTCATGGTCTCATCTACATTAAAGTTGCTGCCTCTTCCTGGAGAAACTCTTGCTTCATATGTACACTCTTACTACGTGTCCTTTCATGTGTGTGCTCATATTAATAAATGGAAACGTTTCACCAGATGACTTGGAATTATGGTCATTATGGCAAACATTTAATGTCAAAAGTAAGAGACTTCAGAGGGACTCTAGAAAAAAGAGAAGACAAAAACACCAAATATTCAGTAGAGAGAGCTTCTTTGATTGGCATGTTCTGGCCTCCGAAAGAAAAAAAAAAAGTACTCCTACTCAAACCTTCTGAAACCTACTTTCTTTACATCTCTTTTTCTCTCTCCACCCAGCTTTATCGTTACCACCTACTTACACTCTTTCTATTCCTCCCCATGACTGCCTAAATAAACTCCCTTCATTTCTGTAGAAAAGAACAATCAACATTGCACAATATCCCCCTAAAACTCCTGTACCAGGAGGTGGGTCCAGAGAGGTTGAATTCAAACCCTGGGTAACAATGGAGTTGAGGGCAAAGATTTAGAATCATCCCAAATTTCAGAATGGCAGAAAGTGGCTGTGGAGTTGAGGGTAAAGATTTAGAATCATCCCAAATTTCAGAATGGCAGAAAGTGGCTGTATTAAACTCAGGATTTTGTTAGTTATTCTCGCTCTTATTGACCATCGCATCTGTACCAATTACTTCACTTAATTGTTGAACTTCAATGAGGGGGAAAAATGTTTAAGAGCAGCAGGATGGAAAAGGCCAGAAGATTTGAATAACCCACCTACACATAATTCAAAAAAGTGGACTTGAGAAGAAAAATAGGAAATGTACCATATAAAACTATTTCGACAACAGTGGTTGAACACCTGTGCAATCCCTGAGGGGGTCTCCCACAGCTTTGGTTGAGGGAGGACCAAAAGGGGGAGGCTGAGAATAAAAAAGAAGTTCCCACTCTCCTAAGTAAAGACCGATGGCCCTAACCACGGTTAACAGCTAATCTCCAGAACCCGTTTTAAACTCGTCTATTAATGAAACTTTGCCTTAGTGACCGTTCTCCTGAAAGTAAGAGATACACAGCGGTATGTACCCTTTCCCAGTTGCTGGTCGACTATTCCGCAGCACTTCCTGCCTCTGAAATGCCACCTCTCATCAACTCAACATCTCCCGGAACCCCTTGTATGTCAGCCCTTAGCTTTGACTTTGTCATAAAAGGTTTCTTTCTCTATGGTAGCTCATAGATACAAATAGCCTGGAGATCGTTACATATTAGCAGTGCAGCAGGGGTTTAAATGTAGGTTTGTCTGAATCTATCCAATGTTTTCCATACCTTTACTCCAGCCAGCAATTTCATGAGAAAAAGAGGGGGAGCGCAAACACTTTCTCCTTTGAGTCTTGGTAGCAAAGAGTGTTGGACTTTTGAGTCCTCTTCAGAAATGGAAAGACTCTCAAGGGAGGTGGTGTAACAGTTACAGGCACATTCTTTGGGGGATAATTCTTAAGGATCTACTACTTATTAAGCTATGAAACTTATAAGAATTTTACTTCCTTTAAGGCTCAGTTTTTAAATCTGTAAAATGGGGATGACGATAATAGTGTCTACCCTAGAA
>NC_138382.1:63230942-63238307 GCF_054177405.1 Leptonychotes weddellii
GAGACCGAAACGGTGGGGTCAAGGCAAGTTAGGGGTGGCGTCTGCTTCCTATAGCAAAGGTGTCCAGGAGTGGTGGACACACTGTCCCTTTAAGTACAGAAAAATACCCCCTCCTGCTCTCAGGTCTAACCTTTGAGGCTTACTCACCTGAAGCCGGCAGAGCAGAGAGGAGGCTGTGATGTCACAGAGCCAGGGAACCAGGGAATGTTGGGGGCGGAGGGGTTTGACTGGACCACAACGTCAGGGAGGAGGGGAGAGAACTGTGGATCCTCTCTCCAGTGGCCCTTCCCTCTGTCCACGAGGCCATGCTTTCTGCCGTGGTGTCCCATCTGGGCACGGGAACAGAAGTCCTGGTGCCCCCTATGGAAGCATCTCGAGGACTGCTGGGCCAGAAGGGGGCAGAATAGCGCTGGACATAAAAGATCTGGGTCTACCTTCTGTCTCTGTGCACTTGCTGGGTACTAACTTTGGGCAAATGGACTTCACCTCTCGGTTTTCAACTCTGCAAAATGGAAATAATGCTGATTACATGTCCTAGATACACTTTTTTTTTTTTAAAGATTTTATTTATTTATTTATTTGAGAGAGAGAGAAACAGCATGAGAGGGGAGAGGGTCAGAGGGAGAAGCAGGCTGCCCGCTGAGCTGGGAGCCTGATGTGGGACTCGATCCCAGGACTCTGGGATCATGACCTGAGCCGAAGGCAGTGGCTTAACCAACTGAGCCACCCAGGCGCCCCTTAGATACACTTTTAGGATTAAGTGAGATCAGGTAGATATAAGACATTTAGCATGGTGCCTACGTATAGTAAACATTCGAGAAAGAGTTGTTAATAATATATGCAAAAATAAAGTGACATCTTCCCCATCTATCTTTCAGATAAAAGGAGAATTGCTTTGTATTTGATT
Organism: Leptonychotes weddellii; assembly: GCF_054177405.1. Taxonomy (NCBI): domain Eukaryota; kingdom Metazoa; phylum Chordata; class Mammalia; order Carnivora; family Phocidae; genus Leptonychotes; species Leptonychotes weddellii. Next base: position 63,231,850 of record NC_138382.1, read on the forward strand.
TCTCACAAAATCTCTCACCTTAAAGGGACACTTTCAATTCCTTTATTTAGGACAACCAGGCACTATTTGGGGAAGCCAAATTAGGTTAAAGCGTTCTCCATCAGTGCTATCTTTGGATGCTTATAGAGGTCACCTGATACACAGGAAACAGAAGAAAGCAAAGCCATTCCACACAGTTTTGTAGTCATGGGGTCAGTGGGGCAGGGGCTTAGGTGGGAGGGAGATGTGACTTTACTGTTGTAAGTATTGGATGGTGGGTAAAACAGTCTTTTGAACCTCACTTATAAAGCAATACTCTTAAGTGGCAGTGTTGAAGGTTCTCAACTCTGGCTGCAGATGAGATCCCTCTGAGGTGTTTTTGAAATGTAAGAATGCCCCGGGGCCTAACTAAATTAGAGTTTTCTGGGGGAGTGGGGAGTGGCGTCTGGGCTTCAGGATTTTTACAAAACTTTCCAGGTGATACTTGTGTATAAAGAATACTGAGAACCACAGAATTACCTTGTGGAGATTTCTGTGCCTGTAAACAAGTGGTTCTCAGTCCAGGCTGCACTTGGAATCACGAGAGGAACTTGAAATAATGCCACACCCTGTGTCCACTCCAGGCCAGTAAACTCACTATGTGAGCCTTGGTAGTTTTTAAAGCTCTCCAGGTAATTCCCCCAATTAAAAAAGTTGAGATATAGTTGGCATATAACATTGTGTAAGCTTGATGTCTATAACATGTTGGTTTGATACATGAATATATTACAATATTATTACTACAGGAGCATTAGTAAACACCTTTATCACACCACGTAACTATCATTTCCTTTTTGTGTTGAGAACGATAAAATCTAGTCTTTTAGCAGCTTTGAAGTTTATAATACAGTATGATTTTTTTGACCTTTCCTTGTCTTTTTAAAATACAGTATGATTTTTAATTCTCCTTCAGTGTTGAGAACCACTGACCTCCAGAACAAATGTAAAAAACCTAAATTTTCTTGATGTTGTATGAATGAGTCCTTTTAGCTCTTCAAGGACAGCATCATAAATGGGTTCAAAAGCACTATTTTTCAAATAAGAAATTGAGATAATATACTTTGGAAAGCTGAGATCAAGGCTGATGTTAAAGATGTCTGTGAAGCATTTAAATGGAATTGTTTCAGAAAGTGGGTGAGGATAGCAGTACGTCCAAATTCATGTGTTTTATGTAATATGCCATTGTAAATACATATTGTATTGGATCCCTATAAATAGAGCTTGGTTATTTCACCCATAGCACTGAACATTTAACTATGCAAGTTGGCAAAAATACTTTAAGACCTCTTTGCATGAGAAACTGGAGGATTGTCTTCTGTTTGGGGTGGTTTACCATTCAAGGATATATGGTATGATTGCTTCCTTCCTCTTGAGTCTGGGGTAGGAGACCAGTCAGCAGGCTCCTGTACTGATTCTTGGTCTAGGCAGAGGATCATGAAATCTTGAACTAAGACACTGGTCGGCATTGAGGGGGTGGACGTTGAATTCGGTGATTCCACAGCTCATGGGCAATAGAGTCAGACCTCCAGGGTGAGAGGCCTGTCTTCTTAGCTTCCTGTATTACCTTGGCCATCGTTATTAGCCCCTGGACCCCTCGTTTCCTTATCTTTAAAATGGGATGATTTTAAAGGTAATAGAGTTGATGTGAGGAATAAATTCAGCCTGCATGCTGTAAGTAGAAGGGTAGAGAAGAAGCACTCAATAAACGTTGTTTTATTATTTTCATTGTCACTATCGTCATTATTATTATTTGATGTTGAGAGGGAAGGATGAGGAGTATGGGCGGATGCCTTTGCGTCTAGCTTTTGCTTCTGTGAATGTGAAATGGGAGAATTCAGGAAGAGGAGCACATTTTGGATGAGGACAAATTCAGCCTTTTAAAAACTTTCGTTTGGAAAATAATTACAAATTTGTAGGAAGTTGTCAAAAAATATGCAGAGAGGTCCTATGAACCCTTCACCCAGACTTCCCCAACGTTAACATTTTGCATACAAACAGTATCAAAACCAGGATATGAACATTGTTACAATCCATAGAGCTTATGCAAAGTACACCAGTTATACATGTATTGGTGTGTGCATACGCCCATCGCTGTGTGTAATTTCATTACATGTGTGGTTCACGTGACTACATCACAATCAAGACATCTAAGTACCATCACCACAAGGCTCCTGTGTATTACCCCTTTCTTGTCACACCTACCCTCTCTCCCCACCATCTCTAACCCCTGGAAATCACCAGTCCTTCTCCATTTCTATAATTATGTCATTTCATGAATGTTACATAAATGGAAACATGCAGTACTTATGTATCTTTCTGAGGTTGGTGGGTTTTTTTCTCACTTGGCATAATTTGAGGTTCATCCAAGTTACTGTGTGTATTAGTAGTTCATTCCTTAGAATTGCTGAGTCATAAACCATGGTATGGATGGATCACAGTGTATTTAACCATTCACATGCTGAGAGATGTTTAAATGGTTTCTGGTCTTTGTCACAAACAAAGCTACTATGAACACTCAAGGACTAGTTTCCATGTGAAAATAAGTTTTCATTTCTGTGGGATAGATGCCCCAGAGTGCTATCACTGGATTGTATGGTAAATCCATTTTTAGTTTTGAAAGGAAGTGCCAAATTATTTTCCAGAGTGACTGTCCTATTTTTCATTCTTACTGGCAAGGTATGAGTGATCCTATTTTTCTGCATCTCATCCAGTGGGGTTTTTTCCCCCCACTATTTCTTATTTTTGCCACTTAGCCAGGTGTGTGTTGTTGTCTCATTGTGAATTGAATGTGCATTTTTCTAATGGCTAATGGTGTGTGAGATCTTTTACTGTGCTTGCTAGTTACCCACACACCTTCTTTGGTAATATGTCTCTTGGTGCCTTTTGCCCATTTTCTAATTGGATTGTTTTTTAAATTCATGTTTAAAATGACAGCTTTACTGAGATATAAATCATATACCACAGAATTCACACTTCTAGAAAATTCAGTTTTTATTACACTCCTAGAGTCATGCCACAATCACCACTAATTCCTGAATATTTCAATCACCCCAAAAGGAACTCCATACCCATTAGTAGTCACTCTCTGTTCTCCTTCCTTCCTGTCCCTGGCAACTACGAATCTACTTTCTATCTCTATGGATCTGCCTATTCTTGACATTTCATAGAAATGGAATCCTACAACATGTAGTCTTTTGTGTCTGGTTTCTTTCACTTATCGTAACCCTTTAAAGGTTCATCCATATCATAACAGGTTATCAGTCCTTTATTTGTCAAATAATGTTCCCTTATATGAATATATAATATTTTATCTATTCATCTGTTGATGGACATTTGCATTGTTTCTACTTTTTGGCTCTGTGAATAATGCCACTATGAATACTTGTATGCAAGTCTTTTAACTGGCATGTTGTTTTTCTTGGAGATATATATATATATTTATATACAATTCTTGGAGAGAGATATATATATATATATACATATATACATCTGTATGCAGATATATATCTATATATACCTGGTAGTGAAATTGCTGAGTCATACAGTAACTCTATGTTTGGCATTTTGAGAAATTGCCCACCTGTTTCCAGAGTAGCTGTACCATTTTTCAGTGCTTCCAGCAATGTATGAGGGTTGCATTCACTTTACATCCTTGGCAACACTTGCTGTTGTCTGTGTTTTATTTTAGCCATCCTAGTGGGTATGAAGTAGTATCTCATTATAGTTTAACTTGTGTTTTCCTACTGACTAATGATGTTGCGCATCTTTTCATGTATATATTGGCCATTTGTTCATCTTGTTTGGAGGAATATCTATTAAAATCCTTTGCCCATTTAAAAGTTGGATTGAGTTTTAAAAGAGTTCTCTACATATTCTGGATACTAGACCATTATCAGGTATATGATTTATAAATATTGCTCACATTCGGTTGATTATATTTTCACTGTCTTGGTAGTGTCCTTTTGAAGCACAAAAGGGTTTAATTTTTATGAAGTTCAGTTTAATATTTTTTTTCTTTTGTTGCTTGTGTTTTTTATGTCATGTCTAACCAACCACCTAACCCAAGGTCATGAGGATTTACTTCTGTATTTTCTCCTAAGAGTTGTATAGTTTTAACTCTTACGTTTAGGTCTTTAATCCATTTTGAGTTAATTTTTGTATTTGGTGTGAGGTAGGGGTCCAACTTCATTGTTTTACATGGGGATATCCAGGGATCCCAGCACCTTTTGTTGAAAAGACTGTTCTTTCTCCCATTGAATGGTCTTGGCACTCTTGCGGAGGATCAGTTGACCATAAATGTAGGAACTTAAATTTACTTCTGAGCATGTTGCAGTTGATATTGTAAGGGACAGTCAAATGAAGATTTCCAGAAAGGTTAAATGAGATATGGAGTGTGGTAGATGGCATCGTTGCTTCTCCTGCTTATGGTCATACCTTTGACACAGCACCAACATGGAACATGGGCAGAGTGTATTTCCTTGCTTTTGATTTTGGACTTGACTAAGTGACTTGCTTTGGTCAATGGTTTGTGGGCAAAAGGGACAGTATTAGAATTTCAAGCCACTTCTGCTCTTCCTCTTCTGCAAGTGACACAAAAGAATATGGCCCAATCAGCCCATTAGTCCAGGAGGAGGATAAGAGACATGGATCAGGGTCACTTCAGATGTGCACCCCAGCTAAGCCCAGCTGAGATCAGTCAACCCCCATGCAACTCACACACGAGGAAATGATGATAAGTGACTGTCACCACTGAGTTCTGGGGTGGTTTGCACACAGTTGTGGTTAAGTGAGAAACAGGGCATGAGGTCTCATTACATATACAAAGTACTGTCCACATGAGAGGAAGGACTGAGATTGCTCACTCCACTTTCTTTTAAGTTTACTTCTGTTTGAATAAGAGCTCTGATCATTTAGAGTCCTCAAGATGTTTGCTATAGATGCGGGCATTACCGTGATATTTTCCCAAAGTGTGGGGCACGGTCCCCTGGTGGGAAGTAGGATGATGTAATGTTGAGCATGGACATGATATTACATAGCACTAAATCCCAGCTTGGGAGAGAGAATCCCTTTTTGGTCCTTTCGCTTTTATTTTTATTTATTTTTATGGAGGTATAAATGACAAGTAGCACTTTATTAGTTTCAGGTGTACAACATAAAGATTTGATAGCTGTATACACTGGAAAATGATCACCACAATAAGTCTAGTTACCATCTGTCACCATAAGTAGTTACAAAAATGTGTTTTTTGGTGATGAGAGCTTTTTTTTTTTTTTAGGTTTTACAAGGTTTTTAGTTAAATTAGGAGGAAAAAAATATAACCAAATGTACAATCTTAGAGCCATGACAATAAAAATTCTTATCCATAAGCAGATCAATATGGTGGGTTTGGTCTTTTACTCCAGCACTCATTAGCCCTGTGATTTGCAGATGCTTATATGATCTTTCTGTGGCTCACTACTTCTCTCTAAAATGGGTAAAGGCATAAATTCCACATCACAGAGTTGCAAGGATTCTAGGAGGCCGCCCATGTAGAGTGATTAATGGACAGCCAACCACGATACTGCTCCTATGTAATCACTGTGATCTAAACAGGCTTATTGCTAAGAATGACGTGAAATGATATATAAGATGCTGCTTTGTAAAGTTTAAGGGGAATATACTTGTGTTACTGTGGGTCATTATGAAATAAAAATTTAAAAATGAAAAAAAATCCTAAATTTTTGGTCCTAAAACTCAGAAGATAAATCTGTCTCAGCCTTTTCCAGGGTGAAATGTTTCCTCAGGGGTCAGAAGCAGCCCCAGCCCATTGACTTTGGTGGCATCATGGGAGAACAAGAAAGCACTGAAGTATGTAGCACAAAGGTCAAGACATTTCCAACCTGGCTTCTCAGTCCTCCTCATTAGGAATTTTCTTGAAGGAGAAGCCCCATGTGGCCTCTAGGTTTTTAGAATGTACATTACTATTTACTAATAATCATAGTAATTACTATTATTTATAAAGTTAATCCTGGACAAATACTTTGCCAGTTCTAGTCTTTAATATATTAATGATCAGGGGAGGGGGGTGGGAGGATGGGCCAGCCCAGCAATGGGCACTAAAGAGGGCACGCTCTGCACGGAGCACCGGGCGCCACACACAAACAATGAATCATGGAACACCACACCAAAAACCAACGATGCAATGTATGGTGATCAACACAATATAACAACAAAAAAATAAACGAAGAATATATTAATGATAATTTTATTCATTATCCTGTATTTCAGTATAATTATAATTCATAATACTCTGTGACTTAGTATGTTTGTCAAAGTTTATCCAATGAAAAGACCAATTTTAAAGCTACATATTGATATAATGAATTACACTACAATTACATCAAAGGAGATCCTGATAAGACTGTATAGAGGATAGTGAACAATGATTTGCCATGAAAAGA
>NC_138382.1:63238807-63283756 GCF_054177405.1 Leptonychotes weddellii
TGAGAGAGTTGTTGCTATTCCTTTCTTCGATCTCCTGTTGGGTTTGTAGGTGTTCAGAATGGTTTGATCCCTATCCAGCTGAATTCCTGAGAGGAGACGAAATCCAGGTCTCCTACTCCTCCGCCATCTTGCTCCGCCCCCGTGATGAGAGCTTTTAAGATTTACTCTCTTAGCAACTTTCAAATATGCAATACGGTGTTATTAACTACAATAACCCTGCCGTACATGGCATTGCATGACTTATGTATTTTATCACGGGAAGGCCATACCTTTGGGCACCCCCTCACCCACTTCGCAAACCCCTCATGCCCCTCATCTCTCTGGCAACTACCAATCTGTTCTTTATACCTATGAGCTAATTTAGTTAGTTTGTTTTGTTTTTTAGTTTCCACATATAAGAGAAATCTTACCTTTGTAGTCCTTCCAATTACATGAAGGGAGAGATCTCAGTTAGGTGCTACCTGCTCTGTAAGTCCTATAAACAGTTGCTGATCTCCCTTTTCAACAAAAAGAAAACAGCCTACAGGCTCAGAGTCTTTGGCAGATGCCAGCATCAGACCAGAATTTAAGCACCTTATTTTGTTTCTATTATCTTTATTTTTGTGTGGAACTTTTCCACGGATGTAATAGGATTATACATTTGTTTTAGTGTAAAAGAATAAGATGGTTTAAAGCAAAAGATTAAGGAAATGATGGTAGAGATAAGAAGTGGAGTCAGGATGCTGTGTGACTACGTGGAGTTTAGGAGATACTGATTTGTTGTGTGACAGCAGATCTGTGACCTATATAATAAACATTATGGGACGAATTTATGGGTCCCTTCTACAGAGCATCGTTTTGAATGTGAACTCATCTCGTGTCCATACTTTTTTGAGTTGGAAATTTGGTTTATTCTTTCAAAGGATTTAGGCTTCTCAATTTCCAGGAATCCTAACCCCGGGGACCCCTCCAAAGCCCCAAGGTGATTGTCACAAATAAAACCCTTTTGTAGCTCTTACATAATCGATACTTAAGAACCCTTTGGAAAAATCCTCTGTAAATTCACATTCTAAAAATAGGCTTGACTTTTGGATTGCTTCTAAATAAAGACATATTTTTCGATTACACTGGAGACAAAGAAAAAAATTTCCAGTATCATTTTGAGACTTGTGGGAAAATGAAGAGAAGAAAAGTTTCACTGTTCTCGGTGAAGGTTTTGGTATTGAAATTTTGTCATGCTGGCTGGCTTCTGAGTGTGGTGGGGTTGGGGAGGAAGGAAGGGTAAGGACTGTCACCAGTCATTTAATATATCACTTATTACTCAGATCTGACACCAAGTACAAAGGCTGGAGGAGGAAGACAAAGCTCGCATCACTTTACCTGCTGTGGGTCCAGGAGAACATTTCTGAAATTCTATGGTTTCTCTGAGTCATTCCTGAATCATCTCTTTATTACGGTGAAGCTTCACAGTGGCAGGATTTACTGTGGTGCAGAGACAGAGGGCTTCATTCTGGGCCTTCTGGGGCCGCCACTGAGAGGCCTGAGCTTCCGAAGAGGGGATGCATGCCCCTGGCAAGTCTCTCTCACCTGAGGTGCTGCGCTGACAGAGAATTTCTCAGGAATGCCTGGTGGATAATCCCTCTTGGTGCTGAGCTATATTCGTCCTCCCTCCTCTTCTAGGAGAGTGGGTAGAGGTGGATAGTGTAAGGCCGTGTAGGGCTGCCTGTAATGCAGAGACAAAATGTGGGCTTCCCCCATTCCTTCCAAGGATGTTTTCCTCTTAACACCAAGTCATCTGGGAGGTCCAAGGCCCCAAAGATTACTCACCCTTCGGTGGAGTCACACTTCTGCTCTTCCCGCTCAGGGCAAATCACTTCCCTTCTCTGTGTCTCGTGTGCTCATGTCTAAGATGGCAGCCCCAATTCCCACCTCGCCCAGGGTGGGAAGACCCGCGTGTATGAAGTTGCTTGTTGCATGGCACTGTATGCTGGGTTTTGGTAGGACATCTGTGCCCTCCCTGGTGTCACACAGGGCTGCCTCTGTGTGGACACCCACATCCCTGTGCTCACAAGCTCCATCATTTTACCTGACCCAGAGGGGATGGCGTAACTAGACTGAAGGATAAGTGGACAAGCTTTTGGCCTCTGAACAACAATACCATTGATTATATCTCCTTATATTACACACAGATCCCAGCACAGTGCCATATAGACATGGAAGATGTTGCATAAATATAACTGGATTTGAGTAAGAATCTCTTTCTTGTTGCCTTGCTGCTTGAAAGAAGTAAACAGAGGGGAGGTGAGAAAACATATAGGGGGATAGGAGAGCCCTGTGCGATAAGGCAAACACCAAGTTCTTGCAGAAAACACATTTTTGAAAACAGTCAAGGAGATTCAAGGTTTCCAAGTTAGTGGATTTATCTACTGGTGTCTCCACATCCATTCTTCTAGGATTTTCTCAGTCCTTTACTGGGCATGCAACATGCAGCACCTTTTCCATTTCGAACATCTGACCACCTAAAATGTGCTTCATCGGTGGTCTCAGTGGATACGTTAGAAGCTGCTCTTTGTGAAGGAAGGTTTGAGACCACTGAGAGGTTCCACCCTTTTCATGATGATTCTTCACTTAACCTTATAACTGATTTCCAAGATGGTTTGTTAGCTCCCTGGGGATATGGAAGAGATGATTTCTTAAGACTGTTCTGAAGAAACCCTAAAAAGTGAAATGCAACATTCTGAGAAACCAACAACATAAGACCAATCCTCTGGTTTTGGTAGGTTGGTGGGGGGCTGGTATCCCACAGGAGAATGACTTCATGGAAGTCAGCATGACATGGGGTTAGAGCCCACCTTGGGACGACCTTGCCAAGAATCATTTCATGGGGAGTTGGCATAATAGTAACATTTATGAGTCTTAACCATGTGCCAGGGATTGTACTCAGTGCTTTGTTCTGGAGCAACTATGGAGGATGAAATCTCAACTCAGCTATGTGTTGGCTGTGTGACCTTGGACGTGTTATGGGGCTTCTCTGAGCCCCAATGTCCATGCCTATAAATGATATCATAATACCTTGTTGAGTTTTTTAAGGATTCTTTGAGACGTTGAACTCAAAGTTCTGGGTCAACATTCCATACCTAATGTTGCCATTTTGTTTTTGTTATTCGGACGTTTCATACAAAATTCAGGGCAGCCATGAATTTCATGGCAGACAGAATGTTCTGGTGGCCCTGGGTTTCAGTGTCATTCTGAATTTTTTTTTCCCTCCCAAGGGAATAGAGAAATAAATACTTAAAAATGAAAGTAAGCGGATGTTGGAGTTGGAAATTAAATGAGTCTGATTTATAAAAGTGCAATAACTTTGGCCACAAATCCAGTAACGATAATTCCCAGGTAGATAAAGACAAAGCCCATAGACCTAGGCATTTTTGGAAAGAAGCTGTTTTTATGTATATTAGATGGAGGACACTTTTACTCTATAAAATTTGAAAGCCCTGAGATATTGTCCCAGCCCACAAGGGAGTAGGTAGTTTAATCACAGAGTTGTAAGGCTTTATAACACTTGTAGAAGGTCTTAATTAGACTCTGAGCAAAGGTTTCTTCCCTCTATAAAGTACACATATAGGCTATGTGTGGTGGTAAATTAAAATGTATTTTTCTCTCTTCTCTCTCCAAACAGGGCCACATAAACATTGCCTGGCTGGATTTTGAATATCTGACTGCCCCTTCTCAAATCTTTTTGAGTCACACAGCTTCCTTGTACTGGGTCCAGGGTAGGAGTTGAACAGCATAATCAACTCTTTGTTCTGACCATTACTAGGTGCCTGAGGGTAATGGCTCAGGCCAGCCAAGAGGTTTCTAGACCCCCAAGACTGCCACTTCTATATAACTTGAAAAGCGGCCATGAAAGAGCTCATGTAGCTCTCTCCATATGTCCGATGCAAGTTTGTGCTTGATGCTTGCCTTTTTGTTCCATAAATGCATTCAGACTGAAGGGGGAAGTGTCAGCTGAGTGTATAAACAGGTGTATCTCTGCCAGCATCTGATGGAAGGCCAGTCCCTTCAGAATCTTTGCTCTATGATCCTGGAAAGGAAAGAGCCATGCAGACCTGCTCTCTCCCTTGCCCCAAGATATAGGTTAGGATGCTGAGGCCCAAAGAGGGAAAGCATTTTCCCAAAGTTAGAGGTTGAGCCCCTGGTTGAGCTGTCTTATGGACCTAGGTCTTTTTGAACTAAAACCTGTTTGTACTTATAGCAGAAACTACTAATTGTTTCCCAATTTCCATCCTCCACTTCCCTCTTAATAATAGAAACACCAATTTGTGATTAGGCATAGAGCTGTCTGGAAAAAAAGACTTCATTTCCAGTCTTCTTTGCAGTAGAGGTGGCCATGAGACAAAGTTCTGGCCAATGGCATGTAAGTGGTAGTGTCCTGTGTGACTTCTGGAAACATTCTTTTGTCCTTCCTCCATCCTGCTGGCTGGAATGTGGAGGTAATAGCTGGAGCTTGAGTAGCTGTCATGGATTATGAGGTGGAAGCCCTGTTGAGGATGGTGGAGCATCCAGATAAGGATCTTGGGTGGCTTTGCAGAACATTATACACTCTCTGGAATGCCCACCTCTGGGCTCTTTATGTGGGAGAATAAAACCATGTGTGATTAACAGCTGTTTTTTCCTAAAAATGATTTGTCAGTTGCACCTGGACCTTGTCTTTAATGAGATTCCACTACCTCATTCTGCCTTCAGATCACTGTTCTTGTTGGTAAGAGGACAGAAGCTAGGTCTTGGGAGTTCTGCTAGGGGATGGTGGGACAAGATCCTCCTAGATAGAAGGGTGCTCTGTGTGTCTTTTCTAGTAGCCCGGAATCCCAAGAGGAAGGGCCATGACTGACTTTGTTCTACTGTTCAGAAGCCAGCCTATGACGTAGAAGACACTGGTCAAATGTGGCTGGGTCTTGTATCAGTTATTTATTGCCACAGTAGTGCTGAGTAATAAAGAACCGCAAAACCTCAGTAGGTGACAATGACAATGCCTGTTTATTACTCATGTCTGGGGTGGTCAGCTAGTCAGCTCTGTTGAAACTGGCTGAGCTGGTCACACGTCTGGAGAGTTGGCTAGCTACTGGATGATCAAGGGTGGCCATGACTTTGTAGCCGGGGTGACTTGACTCTGCTTCATGTGTCTCTCATATCCCAGCAGGCTAGCCCACACTTGTGGAAGAGACCACAAATAATGAGCGGAAACATGCAGGTAATTTGTCTTGCTTCAGCTTGGGACATGTCTGCTAACATCCCACTGGCCAAAGCAAGTCTCAGGGTAGGAGCCAAAGACAGAGTGGGACAGCGCTTCACTGTTAAACGGCAAAGATATGGGCATAGGATGGGATGAGAATTGAGGCCTTAATGGATCCGATCTACAACAGACAGACAACTGAAGGGAAAGAGGGATGGATGGAAAGAGAGAGAGAAAAGAGGCAGACAGGAGGAGGACGTTCTCTTCACTGTAAGGGCAAAGGAGTCACCAGAGGGCATTTTCCTAAGTCTCTAGTGCTCTCTGGGGTTAGCCATGCTGGGGCCATCTTGGTTTGGGGACTGCCCATGGCACACCGGGACCAGAGCTTTGTCACAGCCCCAGGCTGTGGGGTGTTTATATTATGACTTGCTTCTGTGCTGGGGAATCTTTGCTTCTGCATGAGTCATTATGAAAGCCTTCACAAGCTTTACCTAGTGGTTGGGAAGAGTCCTATTTTGGAGACAAGAAGCCTTTTCAGAGAGAGCTAATTCATAACATGAAGACAGTTGTGCTGTGGCCTGAGAACTGAACTAGGAAGCAAGGGACCTGGGTTTCAGTGCTGTCTCTGCCAAGTCAGAAAAAATAATGCCACAAATAAGAGCTTCTCTTGGGCAATTTCTAAGTATTATAGTACTTTTCAGCAAGAGAGAAGGCTACAAAAAATAACATTTTCTCTCAGTCTTCATGTTTGAGCTCCTGATAATATTCTTTTGAAAAAAAAAAAGGATTTTATTTATTTATTTATTTGGGGGGTGTGGAGGGAAGAACAGAGGGAGATGGACAAGCAGACTCTGCACCGAGCACAGAGCCTGACGTGGGGCTCGATCTCACAACCCCAAGATCATGACCTGAGCTGAAATAGAGTTGGACACTCAACTGACTGAGCCACCCAGGTGCCCCCTGATAATATATTCTTCAGGAAGATGAAAATTCCTCCAATGGTAATAAACTTGGTAATTTAGTTTTCTATTATATGTATTGAAGATCTTTTGTCATCAGTTGCTTTAAATACTTTCACAATAATGCTTAAATATTTGTGTAAGTCATAAAATGATGGTTAGTGTGGAAATTAAAGCAAAACATCGTTAATGTGAAAATTAATGATTTTAAATTTCATAATAGTCAATGCTAGAGATTTAGCACTTAAGTGTGACCATGTTTTTCTCAAAGTCGGGGAAAATTTTAATTTGTTTTGATGGTGTTAAGATGAACACACTTGGTCATTTTCCTTTTGTCACAGAAGTGATTCTGGCGGTTTTCCTGAATCTTCAACACAAAGTAAATGCTTTGTTTGCTTAGTTGGTTTAAATGCAAACAAAATTAGATCCAATTCCTTGGCATCTGCAGATCCTGCTGGTTTTTCAGGGACAAGGTCAAGGGCACCAAAGCAGGACAATTTCTGAGGAGCTGAATTCTGAATGCCTGAGCTGGGCTTTTCTGATCCTTCCCCAACCCTCAAATTCTGGGGAATACTGAGGACCAGGAGAGGAAAGAGACTTGCCCAATCTCAGGGGACCACCTGGTACACTGGATCCTCCTCTGCACATTGCATCAGATCAGGTCCTTCCATCCTACACAGGTCATGTCCCTTTAAATGGTGACTTCCCGGTTCCTAGAAGCACTAATTCAAAACATATTTCTCTATCTGCTTTCCGAAGAGAGAAAACAATGTCATATAATGTTGTCCCAGGGGAAAGTGGAACAAAAGCTATTTCATTTGCTCATTACCTGAGCACACTCAGCCTCGCCCCTGTAAGTTTGTTGAATAGATCCAGGGCCTGTCTCATTCTGTCTCAATCTTTTTAGCCCTTCTCTCCGTGGCTTGCACTGGAATATCAAAGAGAGGACTTCGTTGTCTTGGTGCATGGTTTGTGATTTCATGTTATTAAGAATTCAAGATGGGAATGAGATTGAAGGTGTCAGCACCCAGCACTGACAGCTGTGAGATGGAAGGGCTCCTGGGAGTGCCTCAAATCTCCTTTGATCAGAGGGCAAATAGATCTTAGGAGGAGTGTGGCCCAGGGACTCTGGTCCTGTCACTTTGATTCAAATGGGACAATGATGCCTGTGGGCAGAATGAGACCTTCTAATACAGGAGATGCACCTGCTGATTCCTTGAGTCGAATCCTTGCATCTGGAGTCTTACTTCTTCAGAGAGAAGCAATAGTCCCGGTCTCACTTGCTGACACCGGCCAGGATTGGGCTTGCCTCTGGGATCATGATTTGCAATGATTTCTTTACCTACAGTTTGTGTTCTTCTAAATAGTATGAAAATTGCAGACTCTAGAGTATTGGTCTGGGAGACATCCGGGGTGCTAGAGTTGGGAGAGAGTCTTTAGCGACCCTAACCTTGCATCACTTTCTCATTCTCTACAGAGGATCACTTTTCCTTCTTTGCCCTCAGTCTCCCCACTGCTAGGATGGCTATCCATGTAGCCATCACTCCAGGGAACCAGATACAGGCCGAACAGGAAGGGCCCTGGCTCTTGTACAGGCTTTAAGCAGAGCAGCAAGCTGGGAGCAGCTCAAATTCTAATCAACTTCTTAAATGTTGATGGGCTTGGATGCGTACTTTACCTTTTCTACTCAGAGGTAGTGTCAAGTCACAGGGCAAAAAGAATATGTAGTCCTAATAATAATTACAAGGCGGGAAGAATTGGGAGTAGCCATCCACTGCAGAGAAATATGTTAAATTCGCATAGTGGGAGGCACTTCCCCTCCCAGGGTAGCTATGGATTCAAGCTATGAACTTTGATTTTTCCAAGAGCGATTGGAATTCTTCTAAAGATGGCTGCCCTCAGGAGTTGAAAGTCAACATTTATCTTATTGTCAATCTCAGGGAGTAGACTGAGCTCCAGATTGGACTATTTTCTGCCATTTTCCTGGTCTGCCTACAGTAATGCCACTCAACACAGGAGAAAAGGAGTGAAAATAGAATCTGGACAGGGACAGGAAATCGAGAGTGACAAGTCTACTTCTAATACTGATGGCAGACATGGCCCAGCGAGTGTCCCCTCCTCTGCTGAGCTCATGTCCACCCGTGGTCTTCTCAACAGGGAGCTCCAGGCAGCCATTGCCAACCCATCCACCTCAGAGGAAATCTATTTGCCATCCTTGTGCTAAGAAACAATGTCTTTGGTGCCACAGATAGAGTTTCTGTGGTTGGAGATCTCCAAGGAGAGAGGCAAGGTGGTAGAATGCAAGAGCTTTGAGCTGGGATGGACACAGGTTCCAATCCCAGACCCGCTGGTTACCTGCTGGGTATCCTCAGGCAGGTTGTTTTCCCTTCTCTGGCCTCAGTTCCCCATCGCTACAGCTGACATCTACGATGGAAGACATGGGTTCTAATCCTGCCTTAGCTGCATGTCCCCAGTTCCTCATCTGGCATAAGAGGGTCAGATTTTCTCAAACGGGACAAGAAACTGGTCTGTAAACTCCAAAGTGTCAGAAGAGATGTGAAGGGCCTTCCTCCGAGGTCTGATTTTGATCAGTCCTGGAAGAACCAGGATTCTGCCCTTACTGGGGTTTCTGGTTGACCTAGCAGAAGTCAGCAGGCTGAAGCCCGAAGCTTTAGGGGTCCCTTTCTGTCTGAATTTGATGCTTTTTGCCCACTTTTCCTCCCAGAGAAGGGGAAAGGCTCCATTGCCCATTGATGTGAAAAAAACAAAACAAAACCCCACCACTTTCTAGCCTGGGGCCTCTTCAGAGGGAAATCAGGGATGCCCCGAAATTGAGACTGTGGCAGAGAACTGAGCCTGAGTTGCTCACAACATGGTTCTGTGACGGATGCTCAGTCATATCAGGACCCAGAAGACGCACAGAGCCCTGCCCTGCGGGCTGTTTGAAGGTCATGCCGACTTTAGCCTGCTGGGAAACAAACTCAGTATCTCTGTTTGCGGGTTCCCTGTGCTGGGGGGAATATTCCCCGGGGCTCTGGGTCCCCGTTCCCACTGCTGCCTAGCCATCTCTACCACCCACTGTCTGACCCCCGCCCCTGAGCCCCTCCTGGTGGGAGCCACTGTTAGACTTACTCTTTTGTGTGCTTTCTTCTTTTTGTGTGTTTTCCTCAAAATTGATTTTAATGGGCCAGCTTGGCACAGGAAATGCGGTGGTAGCTCGAGGCCGTTCCGGTCTAATTGAATCTGGGCCAGAAAGGAGCGTGTGACTCATCCTGGGCAAGAGGCTGTGGTCTTTCTGTTTTGTTGCAACCCCTCGGGGGAGTGAAAGCAGAATGACCCCTGTCACTGCCCTGGGGTCACAGGGCCACTCAGGAGGGGGAAGGGAAATGACTCCAGTGAGGCACCTGCTAGGAGGCATTTTATGTAAATCATGCCTTTTGAACCTCACATCGTCCAGCACAGGGAGGGAGGTATTATTACCATCCCTGTTTTGCAAACATGATTCAGGGATGGAAAGAACACAGGGAAGAGGTGGGGGCGGGCTCCCGTGGTCACCCTCCTGAGGCCAGGGGGCATGAGTAGCCTCTTGGAATCTCCTTTTGCAGTGTTACTTGGTAGAGGGTAAGGTGTCATTCCTGCTCTGCTCTGTCTTTGGGAAAAACCCTTTCCTCTCTGGGCCTCAGTTTCTGCTTCTATAAGATAAAGTCCTTAGTATTTGGTCTCTTTGAGCTGGAGAATCCTATATTGCACACCCTTAGTGCTTACATCCCATCTCCCGGCTCCAGAACCCAGCCTGAGCTTCCTGGAATGTTGGCATCCATTGTGAGGGCCGATCCCCCTGACATCTCTGAGAGGTACGGCCTAGATGCTGAAGGACAGATGGTGCCTGACTCTGACCTGGCCCGAAAACCTGACTGAGTGTCTTCAGTGGAAAACGAGGTGTCTTTGAGGCCTCTGTGCCTTTCGCTGCCTTTGAACTATTTCACAACTGTCTAGGTTGTAGGTAACAGGAGCAATGCAAAAGGCTCTTGTCCAGGGATAGACAAATGAATTTTTTCCCCCCGTGGAAGTACAACTGGTTTACCACACCCCTGTGGAATAAGCCAGTTGTGTATCTTTTTGTGATTTCACTGCAGCATTTCTTCCTGTGTATATGCGATTCTGTAAACCAGTCCTGGCATCCCGCTGGTTCCCTCACTAATTAACGAGCTAAACAAAGTCTTTGATACATGTTGATTTTATATTTCTATGAGAGTCATGATTATGTCTCTTTAAAAGGGAAATGGTCCTTAAACAATAGGGAGCTAACTACAACATGGATCTCTTTGGCATTGTTGGTAGGTAATGGCCGAAGGTGGGGATGTATAAGCCTTTCTCTATACTTCTCGCTGAGAGACTGTTTTTCTGGTCCAAATTGTTTTCCACAAATACTCTGCCCCCTTGGATTTCTCTCTTTGTGTTCCCTGGGAGGGGATCCATTCTTCCTAGCTCCCCATTTCGAAGCTACCCTGGAAACCTTGCTAATCTTCTACCTACTCTGTATTTGGATCTGCCCCCTTGTGATTGGGGGGCTGTAAATCCCTCCCGTGGGGCAGTGATAAGGACTCAGTTAGGTTGCACCTGTCTTCGGGTACTGATCTGCGGTCATTCCAGGGACCTCCTGACATGGTCACTCAAGGGGTTGGTGCCTTGTGCCTTCGCCGTACTTGTTTATGAGAATTGGACTCCTTCAGCTCCAGGCCACCCCATGTTCCCTCTCTGGCCCTTAGCAAGGCTGGTGGAACTCTCTCCAACTTAAAGATGGAATCTGAAGAACCAACCAGACCAGGATGTTAGGTGCTCCTGTGTCTCAGACCAGGTGCTGGGACATTATGAAGCCTCCAGTCCTTCCAGGAGCATCCTTCTGTGGGATTTCCTCACTAGCCCTTTCCTGTGTATGAAATGTATTTCTAACCCTTCTTAGTTGGGCCCTATGCCTTATTGCCTTGAGGTAGCCAGGAAGAGCTTGATTGTCCTCCACTTTCCACACAAGGGATATGAGCTTCAGAGAGAGGAAGTGACTTGCCCCAGGTGAGTGTAGCAGGGAAAGGATCCAAGCCAGCACACAGTGGCCTCCATGTACCTCTACCTCTATATTCGTTTCGATCCCAGGTTGCCAGCTTCCCCGAACCTTGGCTGTTTAGGCCTTCATGTCTTTGGTCAAAGAGAGAATCTGAGTGAGGGAGGGGGTGGCTCCATTCCACCCTTCCCTTCTCTTTGGGATATTCTCCTACCCTGATGTTAGCTGATGTCCTATGAGATGCAACTAAAATTGGGTTGATGGCTTGGATATGATCCTCTGGACCGTGGGAGCTCTGGGGATCTCCCAGTCTCTCTCCCCAGTACGGTCAGTTAGAATGCATTTGGCTGCAGGTACCAGAAAACAGTGACCTAAAAATTAGGGATTTATTTTTCTTACACAACGAGTTTGGGGGTAAGTGGCATCTAATGAGGGTCAGAGATCCTACGATTCTAGCCTAGCTGTCCAATAAGGTAGCCCCTACCCGCCAAGTAGCTGTTGAAATTTAGATTAATCAAAATTCAATAAAAATAAAAATCACAAAGAATTCAGTTGCTTGGTCATGCTAGCAGCATTTCAAGTGGGTAGTGGCCACTGCATGAAGTTGGTGCAAATAGAGAACATTTCCATCACTGCGGAGAGTTCTACTGGACAACCGCAAGATGGTTCCTGCACCCTAGCTATTGTGTGTGTGTGTGCATGCATGTGTGTGTGTGCACGCGTGTGCACAGAGAAGGAAGAAAGACAGAACGTGTGGTGCTAGCCATGTTTGTTCCTTCTAGGAAATTGAGGATCTTGAACAGGGTCAGGCACTCTGTGGCCCCCAGCAGGACTGGGGTTCTGACGGCAAGAAGAAAGGGAAATACTGAGATACTGAGCTCGCGATTCTGTGGTGAGGAGAGGCTCATATTTTCCTGGCCACCTCTCCTGACATTGACCCTGATGGATGTGTTCCTTCAGTTCTCGGATTGCCTGTGTGTGTGCTGCCCTTGTCCACCCACTCTCCTTCAATCTGCTCAACAACAACAAAGATGCTCCTGCAAGGAAGGCTTTTGTGTGCCGCACACTCTAGAAGAGGTTTGAGGGATGTGAAGGGGGTGGTTAGCTCCTATTAATGCAAATCCCTTAATGCTAACATCAGACATCCCTTATCTTACCATCCTGTCTGCACCACATCCTCACGTCCCTCTGCTGTCCTGTTTCTCCTCTAACTCCCTCTTTGTACCCATTCTTAGGACCTCCACCCCTGAGCCCCCGGTTCTCCTTCTTTTATTAAGTAGAGCAATTTAGGCCTGGGGGTCTCCCTTTGCACAAAGACAGCAGAGCAATGACAGTCTTCTTCAACACCCCCCACACCTGCCTTTTCACTGGTGAGAACCAAGACAGGCTTGGAAATGTCAGCCTATCCTTTCTCTATCAGTTCTGCCAGAGAAGAGGGCACTGCACAGCTGTATCTTTCCTCTGATAGGAATGGGTTTTTTTTTAAGATTTTATTTATTTATTTGAGAGAGAGATGTGAGAGAGAGAGCGAGCAAGCGAGCAAGCACAAGCAAGGGGAGGGGCAGAGGAGGAAGCAGACTCCCCGCTGAGCAGGGAGCCTGATGCAACCCAGGACTCGATCCCAGGACCCCAGGATCATGACCTGAACTGAAGGCAGATGCTTAATGGACTGAGCCACCCAGGTGTCCTGATAGGAATGTTTTTACTTGTCTTTGGGAAGCAGAAGCAATCATAGCTAGTTTTGATTTTAAATAACATTTTTTTTCTTCTATTGCATTCCTGCATAGCATTTGTACTATTAAATACCAAAAATGCAATTAAGTATTTTGGTTAAAAACTAGGGGTTAACAGATTTTTGAAGATATAGAATAAAATAAAGTACTTTTAATTCTAGAGGCAGAGTGGCCCGGGAGTCAGATCAGAGTATGAGTGACAGTCATTATCGCTGAGTGACCTTGGACAAATGTACTATAAACTCTTCAGACCTCAGTTTTTCTATGTGCAATGGGAGGGTTGGATGAATCGGAGATCACAGACCATGGCCTTGGGGCCTAATTCTGCCACAGGCCTGCTTGCGTGTAGCCCTGAGTGAGAATGATTTTTACAATCTTAAAGGGTGTTTTAAAAATAAAACAAGAATATGCTATGGCGAATGGATGTGATCCACCAAAACTGACATACTTATTCTTTGGCCTTTTACAGAAAAAGTTTGCCCATCCCTGGGTTAGATAGTCTGGGCTTTTTTTTTTTTTCCCCCCACTCTTAGAAGTCTGGGGGTGCTGGTAGCCTAGATGTACAGGGCCTTGTGAGGCTCAAAAAATGGTGGTGGTTTCCTCCATTTCTGGGATCTCTGTATTCCCATATCAAAGGGAAATGGGAGGGGACATGACTAATCAGAGCCTGGGGCTGGGAGCTACAGAAGATGACTTTACTGTAAACGGGCTGACAAGGTCTGGGGAGAGAGATTTCCCTCAGCAGGTGAGCAGCGGGCAGACACGTCAGATCCTGGAAACTGTGGGGCAGAACCTTCTGGCTTTCCAGTCACAGCCAGGCCTGCCCACCTGCAGCAGTTGTCAGAAGCCCCCGTTGCGGTCAGCTGGGCTGCTCTGTGTGTTGGGGGAGGTTGGAGGTGGGGGAGTCGGGCCCGGGGGGACTGAGTCACATTGACTCTCCAGTAGGAGACTGAGGTCTTGAATTCCTCCCTGAGTAGGGGATTTTGTGTGGGGACTGGCACCCTTGGTCTCCCGCTTGGAGACCCATGGAACCAGCCCTGTAGGGACACAAGTATTCATTCCTGTTCATCCCCAGTGTGACCTTGGGCAAGTCACTTCACTCCTCCGAGACTCCTTGTGGTCAACACGAAGGCGGTGCTCATGAATCCCAATCTACTGACCTACTTGGGTTGTTGAAAGGCCAAAAGGCATGCAGAGTGTCCTGTTCCTAGCCACTTTCAGACCCAGAAAAGACAGTACACTTCTGGAACTGATGCTTTTAAGGGGCTCTGGACTGCCTCATCCCATTCTTGGGAACGGCCAGTGTTGCTTTAGAGTGGCCTCGTGTATGTTGTCTCGTGCAATTTTATTTTGGCTTCTGACAAATCCTATGGATGATTGTTCTTACTAAAGCTCTTAAGTGGAATGTTGATAGGGTTTAGTAACTTGAGAGAAAAGAGAAAAGACAAATATTCTTGGAAAATAAAAAAAAATCTCAGCTGAAAGAGGAGGATAGCAACCCAAAACCAGTTCAGATGACATTCTGATGTTCTACTTCAAGTGAATTTTTATGCCATTAGAAGGTTTTAAAATCCTTTGATTTCCTCTTAGCTTTCTCATTCTAATTTTCATCTCTTTTTCTGCCCACATGCTGGGTAATTGTGGGATGAAAGCATTTCTGCATTACAGATGTCCAGTCACATCTGAATAATACTCATCCTTGGGTGGAGTCAGGCCACAAAGTCTTCTAACTGCTTTTATTTCCATTGTCTTAGCTGGATTTTGCAGAAGCCCTCTGAGATCTGGGCAGCATTATGTCTATTGTCCATAGGAGGGAAATGGAGGCTCAGGGAGGTTTAGCGACTTGCTCAGGATCACACCACTACTACACAGCACGGGCAGAATTTCTAAGACTCACCAGACCTGGCCACCTGTCCCGGGGAAGGCAGCCTGCCCTGAATTCATGGCGTCCGGTATTCCCAGCAGCAACCACCACAAATGCTGGCCGACCTGGCTTTGATGACTTCTCTTTTAAACTTCACGGCAACTCTGCAAAATAGGCCTTTGTTGTTATTGCAGTTTTACAGAAAAGGAAACGAAGACAGAGATGTGGGCACTTGGCCAAGTTTACCCAGCCCAGTTCAAGGCGGGGGCAGGATTTGAACCCAGTGCTGCCTGACTCCAGAACCCACGCTCTTGCCTGCTGTCTTCTATGCCATCATGGGCACAGCCAGGGACGGTGGAAATGAGGGGGAAGGGAGAGTCTGGGGTGTCTTGGTTCCACAACCCACTGAGATTTCATCTGGTCCATTGGAGAGCCAGATTTGGTCAAGACTGAAGGTGTGTCCAGAACATCTATCATCAGAAGACCCATATGTATGAAGGCAGCTAAAGGGATGGTCTAAAAACAGCCCTAAGTCTTGTCAGATGATCTGTGTGTGCATGCATGCAAGGGGGGGCGTCTTTGTTTAGCTCAGGATTCAGGAGCTAATAACATTTATTAAGCCCTTCTTCTATACCGTTAGCTCACTACAAGATGCATATTTATGGTCTCCATTTTAGGAGGAACTGGAAGCTTCGGGGCGTGCAGGCCCAAGGCCATGCCCCTGGAAGGGGCAGAGCTGGGATTTACATGGGGACTCTCTGGTGCTGAGCCACTCCCCCTACCGCCTTTCTCTGCCTTTTCATTCAGCCCAGGACCCCTTCTTTTTCAAGTGGTGTGCCCCCATATTTCTAATCTGATTCGTCCCCAGGCCCAGCTTCTGGGGAAGGCCCTGGTGTGCCCAGATGTGAGAGAGCTCGTTCCCAGAGACCCGGATGCTGCTCCCGTGCACGTGCTCTGTCGGGTGGGCCCGCTCCTGTCTTCTAGTTCTCTTCCCTCCTCGGCATCTTGTGTGACCTACAGGATTGGGGACGGCAGTAGCCGTAACACCTAGATACATAGCTCTTCACCCTCACATTCATTCTCCCTCTGAACCGAAGGCTCAAACACTTCCAGGCTGTTCCCCCTGGCTTCTGTTCTGACTCCACCAATAACCTTCGGACGACCTTGGCTCCACGCCTTCGGTCTTCAGGACCTCAGCTTTTCCAGCTGCATTAAATGAAGGAGATTCTGGCTTCCTCTGTCCTTTCAATTTTGATCTATGTCAACAAACAACAACAACTCTCTCAAACCCCGTTTTGCTGGTTGTTGGGGGGAGGGCATTTTTTTCTTCTTACAGTGTGACCTGCGCCCAAACATAGTTGACCCTTCTCCTCTACTCCACCTCCCAAAATGGGGGAGTGAAATTTTGCTTTGAAGCCTCTGATCCTAACCAGCAGAGTCTCCCTGCCCCAGGCACAAGCTGAGCTCCTAACAGCACACAGGAAGGAAGACACACACATTTCCCACCTAGGGGACTGAACCTATTTCTTTCACCAACCTTGTCCTCTCTTTTTACAAGTGCTCAATTTGTGAACAATTTCTAGAGCTTATTTTAGGGAAAAACCCATTTTCCACCTGTTTTTGAATCAGCTTTGGAAACTACAGCCCAGGGGGAAAAGACTGCTCCCTTTGCCAAATGCTTTGTCTTTTCCCTAAAGGGTGTGGCTTCGAAAGTGTTCCTTTGGCCACCACGACCCCACCCCTCCCCTCTGTGCTAACTGGAAGCATGGGTTAAGATGGTAAATGGGACATCAAACTTGGAGTAGTGTCTTACCAGGCTGCAAAGTTAGGGGTGTGTGGTTCCGTTCTTGGCCACTTGGTCCTTTATGGCTGCAGGGGATCTCCCGGCCGGGATGGGGACGGTCTCCTCACTTCCTTGGAAGCAGCATAGATCAGCTGCTCTTTCCCTATGACCAACTGGGTTCTGGAGGTTTGCAGAGCAGCCTGAGGTCGATGTTTTGTCCTCAGGGAGTGTCCCTTTGAGACAAGTAGATTGATCTAAAAAAGTACAGAGTTCACCAAGCATGGTGGCCTCCCTGAAATTACTAATTTGCGCCTGCCCCGCCCACGAAGTCTGGGGCTGCAGGCTCTTCTGGGTGTGTGCTAACCACCTAAGGCTTTGCAGATCACAAGTAAATATAGCTCTTTGCTCTTCAGGGGCCACAGGGTAGCCTGGTAAAAATCCCACTTTCATGGTGTCCCTGCTTTGCTCAAGAATACTCAGTGCTTCCTTGTCATTGTTTTCTGTTTCTCTGTAACAAAATTACTCCCAAACCCAGTGGGCTGGGGACCTGGGGGCACCTCTAGCTGGGTGGTTCTGGCCTCAAGGGCGTGTGTCTGCACGCCTCAGCGGGGGAGACAGATTTGTTCATAAATACGATAACTGTGATTTGTGTTTGCAGCTTTGGGCCTAAACATGGCCACAGGAAGTTATGAGGAACTATATCTTAAAGGCAGAAGGGCCTAAAGAATCGTGGGAAGTGGGCATCCCCAACCTCTCCTAAGAAACAAAACATTCCCAATCATATGGAAACCCCTGGGTATCTCTTCCTTATTATGTCTTCCCCACCACCTTTTCACCTCAATAAGAAACCAGTCCCTAGAATAAGGTCTTTATCAGCCCCGCCATTTCTCCTCTACTCTTACTGCCTCAGCATACATGCATCTGTATCGCATTGCTTTGTGGGCTTTTAAACTCTATTAAATTATGTCACACTGCGTGTGTTTTTCTGCAATTTTTGTTTTCACCTAACATCATATTTTACAAAGGAATTCCTTTGTTCACCCATTTTTCGCTGCTGTATAGTATTTCACCAGGTGGACATACCGTAATTTATTTATTTGTTCTTTTGTGGATGGACACTCGGGTTGTTTATAATTTCTTTTGAATGAATTGTATGAGCTCTCCTTTGCCCCGATTAGGAGGAAGTTCCCTATCTCCCCCTGGAGGCTCTATGCTACCCCCCAAAATGGCTAGGAATCTTAGGGAGTCTCTTAGGTGTAAGGTGTAAGGGGTGAGTTCTGCTCAAGAGCCAGGAGAGTCTGTGGCAGTCCTTGCTTCTGTGATGGTTACATGATGTCACTGCCCAAAACTTGTTCTGTGTGATTCTTTGTGTCCTCATTCCTTGATACGGTGATGCCCCAGAAGGCCCGCTGAGCTGGTGAGCAGAAACTGAAGAGCCATAACCTGAAGCGTGAGCCTGGGCCACTGCTGATCCCATGCAGGGGCCCAGGCGTTAGCAAAGCTGTCCCCACAGCTGGGCATAGGGACAAAATGCTATGATCATCTCCAAAGAAAGCCAGCTGAACCAGCAGATCCTCTTTTAAAACTAATATGACGAGTTAGCAAGATCACCAGATGCAAGATCAACTACTCAAAATCCATAGCATGTCTCCATACCAGCAAATACCAACCATAAAATATAATGGAAAGGATGATGTCATTCATAGGAGCCATCAAAATACCCAGGGATTCATTTATCAGGGAATAAACAAGTCCTCTATGGAAGAAAACTTTGAATTTAATTAAAGGACAGAAAAGGAAGTTTTGAATAAATGGAGAGCTATCCCATATTCAGGATAGAATAATGTAATATTGTACAGATGTCAATCCTCTTTGAATTGATTTATAAGTTTGATGCAATTGCAGTCAGAATTCCAAACAGATATGTTGAGAAACTTGAGAAACTTATCCTGAAATTAAAAAGTATAAAGGTTTGCAGTTAACTGAGTCAACTTTTAAAAAGAAGAGGGACCCATCTCCTAGATATTAAAATATATTAAAAAGTCATAGTAATAGAAGAATTATATGATTCCGATGGAAGGACAGGGAAACAGACCAATGGAAGAGGGTAGAGAGTTCAGAGACAGACCATGCCTAGAAGGGAGCTTGACATGTAACAAACACAGCACCACAGATCAGCAGGAAAGCTTCCAATGACTTCTAGATGGCTTTGGAAAACTGGCTGACTACATATATCAGAATAAAACTGGATCATTACTTTACCTGGAAAACAAAAGTGGACTCCAAATAATTTAACGACTTAAATGTCAAAAGTTAAACAATAAAGCTGATTGGGTAAATGTAGGGGAAGATTTTGATAAACTGAGAGTGATGAAGTCTTCAAACAAAACCCACAAAAACAAAGTATAACATGAAAAATGAATGAATTTTATTTTTTTTAACCAAAATTATGGGTTTCTAATCAATGGGATCAGCATTGAATGGAGAGACAACCTACAGACCAGTGGTTCTCAACAACGGGATGATTTTGTTCCCTACCCCAGGACATTTGGCAATGTCTAGGGAGATTTTTTTAGTTGTCACAGCTGGGTGGGAGTTGCTACTGGCATCTAGTGGGTGGAGGCCCCGGGTGTTGGTAAACATCTTTCAACGCAGAGGACAAATCTCTGATGAAGAAGTATCTGGCCAAAATGTCAATAGTGCTGAGATTGCGAAATCCTGCTGTAGACAAATGTAACAAACAGACGTCACATCTAAAACCTACGTGTGACTAAAACCCAGAATATTCAGGAAGTCCTATAAATTGTTAAGGAAAAGACAGGAACCCAACAGAACATTGACAAATAAGCAATTCACAGAGAAGGAAAACTTACTGGCTCATAAATATAAATGAAGAGTCCCTCAAAGTCCCTAAGGAATAAATACAAATTAACACGACAGTGAACTGTTACAAATTAACACAACAGTGAACTGTTACACTCCCTGGACTGGCAAACATAGATAGTCGGATAAGGTCAAGCGTTCCCAGGGATGTGGGGAACCTGGGACTCTTGCACACTGTTGGTGGCTTGTAGGCTGATGCCGGGACTGGGGAGAGCCAGCAGGCAGAATGTAGACCAGGTAATGTATCCGTACGCACTGGTGAGCACTCAGGTCCTCTGCACAGTTCCTTAAGGGGACACGTTCAAACCTGTTCTCTGCAGCATTGCCTTTGGTAGCGGGATGACTGAGGCTCTTCGGGGCACCCCACTGGGGCGAACGGAAAAGTCAAATATGGCGCAGGCACGTGAGAAAACAGTACGCGGCGGCCAGAATCCGCAAACCAGTTCTACATACACCAGCGTGGGTAGATTTTAAACAATTGTAAGACTTACTCGAAAAAAATTAGAAATAAATGAGAGCACAGTTAGCTTTGAATGCTATCTTTGCAAAGGCCGTGTAGGCGAATGGAAAACATATGTGTGTGCACATTTTTACCAGAACACGCACACCTGTGCTTTACGTGCCCCTAAATCCATTCTATGTCTGGCTTTGTTCGCTCAGCACTAGGTTAAGGCTTATTCCGAGTTGATGGTGTGCCAGGCACTGTTCTTTTCATTACCCTCCTCCTCATGCCACTGTAGGTCATTATTTTATAAAGAATTGGATATATATCAAGAGGGGGCAATAATAAAAAGTAATAAAAAATAAAAACAGGAGGGAGGCGTTGTATTTATTAGTCTTCTTAGGCTGTCATAACAAAATACCACAGACTGGGTGGATTCAACAATAGAAATTTATTTACTCATACTTCTGGAGGCTGGAAGTTCAAGATTAAGGTGTTGGCAGGTTTGATTTCTCCTGAGAACGCCGCGGTTTGCAGATGGCCTCCTTCCTGCTCTGTCCTCACATGGCCTTTTCTCTGATCCATGCCTCCCTAGTGTCCCTTCTTCTTCTTCTTATAAGGACATCAGTCCTATTGGGTTGGAGCCTTACTTTATGACCTCACTGAACATTAATTACCTTCTTAAAGGCCCTATTTCCAAATGCAGTAATACTGGTGGTTAGGGCTTCAGCATATGCATTTGCAGGGGAAACAATTCAGAAGCTAACAGGCCCATTGATTTTGAAGGGGGCATGAGGAGGCCGCTGGGGTACTTGCTCCTTCTGTTTCCTGACCCACAGAGGTGTGTGTAGTGGATGAAAATTCATTGACTGTACACTTAGGATTTGCATACTTTTCTGTAGATACATTACCCTTCAAAGAAAGTTTTATTTTTTAAAGATTTTATTTATTTATTTGACAGAGAGAAACACAGCGAGAAAAGGAACACAAGCAGGGGGAGTGGGAGAGGGAGAAGCAGGCTTCCCACGGAGCAGGGAGCCCGATGTGGGGCTCCATCCCAGGACCCTGGGATCATGACCTGAGCCGAAGGCAGACGCTTAACGACTGAGCCACCCAGTCGCTCGTCAAAGAAAGTTTTAAAAGAGGGCTTGAATTTTACTAACTTTCACTGTATTTGCTGATATGTTTCTATAGATTTTCTACTTTGCTCTTTCACTGTGGGTCTGTGTTAGTTT
Organism: Leptonychotes weddellii; assembly: GCF_054177405.1. Classification (NCBI taxonomy): domain Eukaryota; kingdom Metazoa; phylum Chordata; class Mammalia; order Carnivora; family Phocidae; genus Leptonychotes; species Leptonychotes weddellii. Next base: position 63,259,978 of record NC_138382.1, read on the forward strand.
GCTAAGGTGTGGCCATGACAAAGTACCTCAGGCTGGGTGACTTGAACCACAGAAATTTATTTTCTCATAATTTTAGAGGTCAGAAATCCAAGATTAGGACCTACCCTGATGACCTTATTTTAGCTTAATTATCTCTTTAAAGACCCTATCTCTAGATACAGTCACATTCTGAGGTCCTGGGGGTTAGGGCTTCAACATGTGAATTTGGGGGAGACCCAGTTCAGCTCATAACAGCTAAATTCCATGAATGGATTATCTGGAGGAATACGTTTGTGGTAATACTTGATCATAAGATATTTTACAAATTGCCGAATTCAAGTTGCTAATATTTCATTGAAGATTTTAGAAAGTCTAGGACCATATTTACATGTGTCTTACATTTTATTTTATGTTGCCATCCCTATCAGGTTTAAGCGTCAGGTTATAATAGCTTTATGAAATGGGCTAGGTAACTTTTGCTCTTCATTACATTCCACAAAACAACTGTTGTAATTTTATTTCATGTGTGCCTCGAAGGCTTGGTGAAACCAAACAGTAAAAATCTATTGCCTCACCAGAAAGTAAATCAATGGGGGACACAGCAGTGGGGCCTTTGTAAAGGTGCATGAGGAACAGCACCGTGAGTGTGGTGCCTGCATTCAAGGTCCAATTCCCACTTCCTCCAGACGTACAAAGGAAAGAACAAACCAAGTCGGATCAAGCTGCGCTCCCGCTCAAACTCTTCAGTGGCTCCCCATTCCCCTGTTGCCATTTGCAACAATGTGGATGGAACTGGAGGGTAATTATGCTAAGTGAAATAAGTCAGTCAGAGAAACAATTATCATATGATCTCACTCATGTGGAATTTAAGAAACAAAACAGATGAACATAGGGGAAGGAAAGGGGAAAGAGTCCACTCTTCACCACAGAACTTCCAGGTTCTTGGGGTGCTGGCCCTACTAACCTGTCCCCTCTTCCTCTCTGAACCAGGGACAGGCTCAAATGCATGAGCTTTTCTCTCACTCCTAGGCTTTTGCTCAGATATCACCTCTTCTAGGAAGCCTTCTAGATCTGCCTCCCTCCCGCCGAACTACCGGCTCAATTAAATGCCCTTCTTCTGTGCTCCTCCTGACCTCCCTGCTTCCCCCAACCTCAGCCCTCCGCACCCCATCTCTCCCAGTGCTGGGAGCCCTTTCAGGACCTGGGCCTCTCGTCATGGGCTCCAGACAGACTCTGAGGGATGTATGGCAGTCTGAGACCCACAGAGTCACATCAGGGAAACAGCCTTCCCCTAATTAAACATGCAAAGAAATGGGCCTCAGTGTTTGCTCTGAAGCCAAACCTTTTTTTGAGAAGATGATGGCTCTCAAAATTAATCTAGAGTTAATCACCACCAGTTTTGCAGGGAGGAGTTGGGTGGGTGGGGAAATGCAGCATTCCACTCTCCCTCTCTCAAAGCCCAGAGCCTTCCCGAGGCAACTTCTTCCAGTGGGCTTCAGGGGCCGGCTGAGACAGACTCCCTCGCTCTCAAGGAGGCTCTCAAGCCTCTAACCTTTGTACTACCTCTCTTTCCTTCTTTTTGCCTTGAATGGGCCTGTTTGAAAACTATCTGACTCTTCTTTGAGCCCCAGAGTCACTCATCGCTTACGTGACAGCCTGATAAGATCCCGGGGATCTTGGAGAAAAGGGTCCCCTCCTGCAATGTAGCTACCCAGAAACAGACCAGGGAGGAGAAGGGGCTTGTCCACAAGGTCCACCCTCTAGAGGCACAGAGGGAGGTCTGGACACAGGACTCTCGCTACCAGGTGGAGACTCTTGGCAGTGTGTGTTCTAGACCCCGTGAGATACCAGGACCTCCACCTCGGCTGCAAGCTTCCCTCTTTTATGTCACCTCTGCCCTCCTGCTATGACTGAATGATGTGTCTCCCCCCCCCCCATCCCCACCACCACACTGATATATTGAAGCCCTAACCCCCAATGTGACTGTATTTGGAGCCAGGGCCATTAGGGGAGTGATTAGGTTATCTGCTTGGTAAGGGTGGAGACTTGATCCAATCGCCTTAGTTTCTTCATGAGAAGAGAAGCTCCAAACTCCACCACGTGAGCATGCAGCGAGAAGGTGGCCTGTCTGCCAGCCAGGAGGGGAGCCCCCCCAGAACCCCGCCATGCTGGCACCCTGACCTCAGACGACTGGCTTCCAGAGCTGTGAGAAAACAAACTTCTGTTCTTCCAGCTGCCCCGCCTGTGGTCTTCATTCCAGTGACAGAGCCGAGACCCCTTCCAGCCCCTCGTGGCTCTGCTTCACCTATCAGCACGTTGGCTCCCTTTCTTCCTAAGATCCAGAATGTCGGTGTTTTCTGAGGTTTCTCCCTTTGCTCCCTTGTCCTTCCCCTCCTCTTCTCCTGTACCCTCTCTTTCTTCTCGTTTCTGTGCTCTGACTCTCATTTCTGCAATTCTAGCCTCACCACAGGTGATATCCCCGTTTATCATCCCCCCCCCCCACCCATCCCTACCCAGCATCTCCCACCACCTCCTGCACTTTTCTACTTGGATCTCCTGCTGTCAGAGATGAGCACCCACCCCCAGACCAGAAGATTCCTGCCCCCCGTCCCAGCTTCCCTGCCGTTGGCACCGCTCCCCTGTGACGGTCGCATGGCCTTGGGATAAATTTCCCTGTCACCTTGGCCCTCCACTCTCTCCCTCTGGACCAGAGAAGAGTGGGCGTGAGGTGCAGCCTTAGGGAGTGGTTAGCAAACTTGGTTGAATAGTCAAAATGCACAGCTGCTCTAGCCACAGGATTTGAATAGCTGGCAGGAGTAGCCTCTGTGAGTCATGAGGGACGAAACCACTCGGCCCCCACCTCTTGTGCGTTTTCTTGGAATCGGATGCGTGGGTGTGAGCAGCCTCTCACGAAGACCTCTGAGGCGATGCGTCCTGAAAGGAGGCTCGCAGCTGACCCGTACAGAGCACTCTGCAGTTGACAAAGTGCTTTCACACACCTTGACTCATTTCCACCTTACGACAACCCCGTGGGGCTGGGATTATTATTCCCAGTCAAGAGCTGCAGAGACCAAGCCCCTGAGAGGGGCTTGCCCACGGTCGTGACTGGTAGATGGCCAGACTGGTCTTCCTGCTTGTAGATGGAGGAAAGCGTGAGTGCAGGGCCCCTCTCCCTGCCAGGCTCTGTCAGGTGTCACCTTGACACATGAGGGAAGTCGAGGCTTAGCTACATGGGATGGTTTGCTCAGGGTCTTCACCTGCTGAGTGCTGTCATGAGGGTCCAAACCCTATGTGGCTCTGACCCCAAAGTCAATGGATGCACACATTCATTAGATGCATGGCCCCCCAACTCCCAGGACTCCTTTTGACCCAGAAGGACTTCCCAATGGCTCCTGAGCTGTGGCTTGTCACCCTGTCATAGTGGTTCCCAGTCCGGAGCGAGTCATTGTCCTCTATCATCACCCTCACCTTTGGTACCACTTCTTGAGTGCTCACAAATGCCAAGCACTGCACCAGATGCATTATATAACTGATGTTCTGGGCTGAGTTGTGTCTCCACCGCCCGCCAAAATTCATGTGTCAAAGTCCTCACCCCCAATACCTCAGATTATGGCTATATGTAAAGATAGGGTTTAAAAAGAGAGAATTAATTTAAAATGAGGTCATTAGTGTGGGCCCTAATTCAGTATGACTGGTGTCCTTATAGGAAGAGGAAGTTAGGACATAGACACTCAGAGGGAGGACCATGTGAGGACACAGGGAGGAGATGACCATTTGCAAGGTGAGGAAAGGGTTTCTTCCTCAGAAAAACCAACCCTGCTGACACCTTGATCTTGGACTTCTGGTCTCCAGAACTGTAGGGAGTAAATGTCTGTTGTTGATGCCCCTCTGTGGTACTTTGCTATGGCAGTCCCAGCAAACTCATATACCTGGTCTCCTTTGGCTGTCACAGGCATTTTGGGGAACAGGGGTCCTTTTTTTTTTAGTTCCAGAGGTAGAATTTAGTGATTCATCTGTTGCATATAACACCCAGTGCTCATTCCATCAATTGCCCTCCTTAATGCCCATCATCCAGTTACCTCATCCCCCACCCAATTCCCCTTCCGCAGCCCTCACTTTGTTTCCTTGAATTCAGCAACTCTTACGGTTTGTCTCCCTCTCTGTTTTCATCTTATTATATTTTTCCTTTCCTTCCCCTATGTTCATCTGTTTTGTTTCTTAAATTCCACGAGTGAGATCATATGATAATTGTTTCTCTGACTGACTTATTTCACTTAGCATAATTACCCTCCAGTTCCATCCACATTGTTGCAAATGGCAAGATTTCATTCTTTTTGATGGCTGAGTAGTATTCCATTGTGTGTGATAACATATACACACACACACACATATATATACCACATCTTCTTTATCCATTCATCTGTCGATGGACATCTGGGCTCTTTCCATAGTTTGGCTATTGTGGACATTGCTGTTGTAAACATTGGGGTGCACGTACCCCTTCGGATCCCTACATTTGTATCTTTGGAGTAAATACCCAGTAGTGCAATTGCTGGATCGTATGGTAGCTCTACTTTCAACTTTTTGAAGAACCTCCATACTGTTTTCCAGAGTGGCTGCACCAGCTTGCATTCCCACGAACAGTGTGAAAGTGTTCTGCTTTCTCCACATCCTCGACAGCATCTGTTGTTTCCTGGGTTGGGAACAGGGTTTCTGATCCCGGGGGGTGTGCAGAGAAGGCAGGAGTGTGAGAGAAATGGGCCTCATGAGGTTGCCCGGGAGACCTGCTGACAACCAGACCAGGGCCCAGAAAGCGGCAGGTATCCTGGTGAGATCTCCATCTTGGGGCCTGGTGGCCCCCAGCTCTGTGAACTCAGAAACCCCAGGGTCAGCCCACCAAGAACGGAAATCCCCAGCCGCCCTTGACTGGGCTCTGCCCCTGTGCCAGGCACCTCCTTGGTGTTGTACCCAGCAGCCCCGGGGGGCAAGTACCACCCTCTCTTCACTTTACAAATGGGCACATGGAGGCTCCCGGAGTTTCCCTGGCTTGCCCTACATCACAGCTTGTAGGGCCTACAGGTAGAGTGTGAACCAGGTTTTGCTTGGCTCCAGAACCGAGTGACACCAACCAACTCAGAAAGAATGGTACACACACACACACACACACACAGCCCTGATGTCAAGGGGAGTTTCTCATGAGAACGCGCCCCTCCGTGGTCTGGATTATCTGGGGCCTGCAGGGGCACTTCGTTCCCCATAGTCGTGCTTGTCAGAAATTGGTTGGTAATGCTGGGATTGGGGTGAGGAGAGTGAGAAAAGATGTGTTTCTTCATCTCTAGAGCCGATCAGGCGAAGCGGTTAGGAGAACACACCCTTGAAGCCAGTCTGCTGGGATTTAAGTCTTGGCTTCATCATTGCCAGTTCTGTGACCTAGGACAAGTTGTGTGACCCCTGGGTGCTCAGTGTCCTCATCCACACAGGAGGTTGTACTCACAGAGCCCCCTCCTGGGACTGTTGGGAGGGCAGGTGGGTCCATGCTCCTAAAGCTCCCCATGAGACCCTGTTCCAGGTGGGGTAGGGAGGGGAGCGCTCTTCCATCGAGGGGCCCCCTGTGCTGAGAGATCTGGAGATCTTGATACCTTCGGGGCGGTCTGGGGTGGTTTCTCCTTGTCTTTGCTTTCCTGGACATCAGATCTGGCCGACCCTGCTTTGTTTACCATCTTCGTCCTCACAGAACCCAGTCTGATGCCTGCAGGTCATCCTCCCTGGAGTTTTGGAAACCTCCCACTCACACGATCTCCCGGTCCTTAGGAGGTCTCACCTCTTTGATTTTGGTGACTTGAATATTCTACCCCTCTCTCTTGCTTCAAGGCCTCTCTCTTTGCCTGACCAATTCCTACTCATCCCTCAGGTGTCAGCCTAAGTGCTGTCTTCTCTGAGAACCCTGACTTTGTCCTAGTTTCTGGGCCCCACAGATCCTACCATAGAAATGGCCATGGCATAGTAAGGGTCTTTCTGCCCCCCAAAAGCCATTAGTCATGAGTTTCACTGAGGGCTGTGAGGAACGAGGCTGTAGGGTGAAGAAGCAAGGCCAAGTTCTGTTCCCACTTACCCCCAAGGTCTCAACATACATTTGCTTTACCCTCTAGATCCTGTCAGTGACCTCTGATGGAGAAACTCAGGCTCAGGGAGGTAAGGAGCTTGCTGAAGGAGATCACAGGAGTGGATGAGCTGGACTTTCGGTTCGGACCTGACTTCTAGCATTACTTTGTGCTTTCCTAAAGCATTTTGTCACTGTGTCCAAGTTTCATTGTCTGCAAAATGGGAACATGGGTGCCTGGAGTCAGCCATTGGTTAAGGATGTGGAAGGAAAAAAAGAAAAAAAAGTATGTGGAAGGAAAGTGCAAAGAGCCTCAAATAGAAGATGCTTAGTAGTCGAAGTGCACATCCTGTTGTGCATGAAGTGCACGTCGGGATGTGGCTTCACAGATTTGACACTTCTAGTAATTTGGGGATTGCCGTCACCAAGGGGTACTGTCCCGGACTGGGAGCCTGTCAATGTTGCCGCAGAATTTCTGCTGGAGAGGGAGGGTGGGGGCAGGGAGAAGATGCTGGGCAGCCTTCTTGCTCATTAATACATTTTGGAGGAAGACTTGGTCTGCATCTGATTTCCATGCATTTATTCAGGATTGGAAGGAAAGTCAACAACCCAAGTGCTGGAATGTGCCAAGGGCAGGGGCTTTGTTGTTTTACCACGGTCTGGGGTCTACACAGGCTCTGCACTCGAAATATACCTGGTGACCAAACGAGTAAGTCTGCTTCCAGTGGGCAAGTGAGTAAATACTTATGCATTGTGGCCACCGCAAAGAGGGAGGTTTGCAGCACTCGGGGGGCGCAATCTGCGGGGCCGACCTCTGTCCCTTCTCCACTGAGGCACCCAGGACACTGCGCAGTGATAACGGGATTCCTCTGAGAAGCGTCCTTGACCCCCCATACCGAGGCGGGCCTCCCTGTCTGGTGGCTGATGGCTCCCCGAATGCTTTCCCTATAGGACTCAATGCAATCATACACGTTTGTACAGTTGGCTTTATTTTCATTGGGATAAAATACACATAATATAAAATTTACCCTTAGTGACATTTAGTACATTCACAGTATTGCTCGACCGCCACCACCATCTGGTTCCAGATATTTTCCACCATCTCCACACACACCTTCAGCAGCTGCTCCCTGTTCTCCCGACTCCCAGCCCCCACCCCCCAACTCCCCAACCCTCGATCTGCTTTCTGTCTCTATGGATTTGCCTGTTCTGGGTATTTCATGTTCATGGAATGACGTTAGCATTAAACAATTTTTCTTCTATGTGATCTCCCCCGGGGTAAGAACTGCGCCCGTCCGCCTGCTTTCCTGTGCCAAGTCCCCAGCACAGACAGACAGCTGGTGAGACGGGAGGACATTTTCTCCACGAGGCGCCTGGGAGCTCGTGGGAGGCAAGCTCTGTGTCTTAGAGGTCGGACCAGCGGGAGTGCTGGGGTGCAGTCCTTCCGGTGGCCTCTTGCTACATCAAATGTCACCTGAGGACACTTACTTAATACTTTGAAGCATCAATTTCCTCTTCAATAAAATGAGGATGACGACAATGTTTGCCTCATTCGGGTGACATGAAGACAAATGACACACTGTCTGCACGAGGGTGCCTAGCCCAGGGCGGATTCTTGTGAACGTTAGCTGTGAGGATCGTCGTCCTGTGTTTGGCAATCCCAAGCTCTGGGCTGGGCCAGAGGAAGGGTCCAAACTTGGTAAATGCATTTTAATTGGAATGATGCCTACAAGGGTTTAAACATTAGACAGGTGGACCTCCAGATCAAAATTGCCGGGAATTCTATGGGATGGGGGTAAAGAAGAGATCCTTTGCATTAGCTCTTGCTCAGTTTTTCTGCGGGATGAGCACCACCACCATGTCAAAGGCTTGCACCAATGGAAGATTGTCTTGCTCACTCTGTAGGTCCCTGTGGGCCTGTTGTGGCTCTCCTCTACATGCTTTGACTTCATTCGGGGGTCCAGGCCGAGGAAGCAGCCCTCCTCTGGGATGTACCATTCCTCCAGCCGAGGGAAGAGGCAGCAGATGGCTCCCCAAACTCCTGCTCCTGTCTTGCTTGCACCATCATTGCTCACAGCCCGAGGACACACCAATCACATGGCCACACCTGATGTCTGCGGTGGGGTGGGGGCAGGGACAGGACCACCCTCTTCTGAGGATGCACTGCAGGTCACAGAGCAGTGAGGGGGGCTGGATAATCCTCTTCCAAGGAGGACAGCCAAGAATTGGAAATAATAACACACAGATTGCCCTCTGTTCTGAGAACCTCAGGTATTTGGGGGGCATGGTCTGGTATGTTCCTTTAGCTTGCTCACTTTGAGTCTCCACCCATAACCCAGAACCATGACCCAAAGAGACTTGGGGGTGAGGTGGCTGTCAAATAAGAATAGGACAATGAGTGGTCTGTGAGGGTCTCTAGCTTTACAGATCTGGTCCACAGACCAAAGACTTTGAAACTCCCTTCATGGCAGTGTGATTTCTGACAGTGGAAAACTGGGAGCAACCTAAATATCCAGCAATAGGAGAATGGCAAATGGACAGTGGTTTTGTTCATGCAATGGCATCTGTCTGAACTACAGCTAACCACAAAATTGGAAAACTCTCCAAAACATCATGGTGAGTTGAGAAGGCAGATGCAGGAGGATACCGATTACAAAACATGCCAAGTCTTGGAAACAGGTAGGCAATTCCTCAAAACGTTAAACGTGGAGTTACCACATGACCAGGCAACCTACTCCTAGATGTATACCCAAGAGACTCAGAACCATTTGTCCACACAAAAACTTGCATATGAATAGTGATAGCAGCATTATTCACACTAGTTAAAAAGTGAAAGCAACCAAAGTGCCCACCAACAGATGAGTGGGTATAGGAAATGTGGTATGTCCACAAAAGGGAATATCATTCAGCCATGAAAAAGAACAGAGGGCTCACATGTGCCACCATATGGTTGAGCCATGCTACGTGGAGGAAGCCAGACTCAAAAGACCATAGGTCATATGATTCAATTTACAGGAAAATGCCCAGAATATGCCAATCTAGAAGTATCAAGAAGACCTGTGGTTGCTAGGGGCTGGGGAGACCAGGGAGTGACTGTTGGAAGGGGACAAGGTTTTCCTATGTGAGGATGAAATGTTCTGGGCTTGAATGGTGGTCATGGTTACCCAACATTGTGAATGCACACTGGGTTTTATGCTCTACAGTGATTGAAGTGGTAAGTTTTTATTATGCCTTCCTTGGCACAGTGAGAAAAAACAAAGCAGGATACACGTATGAGTGTGCATGAAAAGCAGCTTGGAGCTGCAGAGCCCCCTATCAGGATAGTGGCGATTTCAGGGAAGTAGTGATATGAATGGGAAGCGGGCTGGTCCGTGAAGTTTCAATGGTATCTTTAACATTTTATTGCCTGAAAACGTCCTGCAGTTTATACGGCAAAATGTCAGCACTTACTAAATCTGGGTTAGTGTGTATTTATTGGTACGATTCTCTCCCTTTTTCTAAGTATTTGAAATCTATCATAATTAAAAGAGAAGAAAGCCCAGTGGCTTTGAAACCCATTTCTGAGCAGCTCTGAGTGTGAGCGAGCTTCCCACCCACCTGTGCCCTGAGAGCAGGTGACTTAGGGAACAGGGAACATTAGATTTCATTGTATTTTGGCTTGGCTCTATCCTATTATTTTAGATTCTATTGAAATTAATGATGCAGGGACCTTATTTTTTTCCACCTAGACCAGGAACTTTGACTCTGATCAATGAATTCCATCTTCCGGATGCATAGTGATGGGTTGGGGGTTTTCATCTCAGATAATTGCTTTTTCCCCTTTATTTGGTGGTAGACAGACTTTTCCTTTCAGGCCCGAAGATAAGGCAGGAGACTTGTATTCTCAGTTTGCAATTTTTAAAATGAGTAATTCCATTGTCATTATAAGCAATTCTCTAATCTATAGAACCTCTCAGAGATGATGAAGTGGGAGAGGGGAGAAGCTCAGGTGCTAATTTTAGATGTTAGAGATTATGTCACCGAACAAACAAATTTGGGGAGTATCACTGGGGATGGGGCGGGAGATGGTTGGGGGTTGTTTTTCCTTAGTAAGATTTAACACCTTTTTGCCCGTCAAATAAAGTGATTGTCCTGGTTATTTTGGAATCACCTACACAATAAAGTCAACCATAATTTAAACAAGATTTAGCTAAACTTACATCCAGCATCAAGCATGAGGCCACTGGGGTTGCCATTGTTCAAACTCTTCCCAAAGGTCCTTTCAAGGTCATGTTGTCCAACAGGCTCATTTTACAGATGAGGAAACGGAGGCTCAGTATGGCAACACGTCTTGCCCCAGATCCCAAAGTTTGTTCTCCTCTTTCAAGGTCAAATTCCTATGGGGTCTACTCGCAAATCTACTTCCCTTGCTGATCTTGGCTTCGAATGCCTGTTGTGCATTTCTAAAAAGCAAACTTTTCCTTCCAAGGACACAGATTCCCCACTACAAAGATTTTTCTATGGGATGATCATACTATGAAAAGAACCCTGCCAACTGGAGGCAGAAAACCTGGTTCAAATCCTTGCCTCGCCTGAGAACCTGCATGAGTTCATGAGTCGGCTTCCTTCCCTACAAATGGAGCTAAGGATCTTCAAGTCCAAGGGCTGTTGTGACATGGCAAATGTTCCCTGTGCTTGAGAAACGAAGTCAAAGACCGGGGGCCCCACTGGCAGGAGCTGGGCCTATGCATGAGTCCAGATGGCAACACAGAGTCGGGCTTCCCATGGAGGCCCAGGGCCAATGAGAGCTAGCTTCTCGCATGTCCTTGCTATGTGCTAAGCACTGTGACTGTCACAGTTTGTGGACTTTCTTTTGTAAGCCTTGAACAACCCTATCATGTAGATGCTGTCATTATCCCTTCTACTGATGGGAAAGTAAGGCACAGGTAGGCTAAGCAGCTTGCTACAAGGATGCTGAGAGGAGCCAGAATTTGCACTCAGGCCCGCGGGCTCCAGCACTCCTGCCTGTGGCCACAGGGCTGGCGTTCCTCTCTGCTTTTGTGGCCTAGGACACATTTACAGATCACTTAGCGTCTTCCACATGTGAGCCCCAGCACCTTCTTGCCTCGATCCTAGGAATCTTTGGAGCATCCTCACGGCTCAAAATATCCCTTCAAAACACATGCTGTCGTCCCCAGCCTCTCCCTATCCCAGGAGAGTGAAAGCAGGCTGATGGTCTAATTGCTACCGTTTCTTGACCGCCTACTGCGTGCCTGCCGGCCACTGCCCGCCACTCACAGGTAGGTCTGAATTAATCATCACAATGACCGTATCATGTTGATGTTATTGTCCACATTTTCTAAGATGCAGAGAAGGAGGTCTGGAGTGAATAAATATCCAAGGACAAAGAGGTAGCTGAGACAGCAGAGTTGGGTTTCCAATCCAGGTCTGTCTTACCCCAAAGCCTTCATTCTTTCTAGAAACATATTGCCTTCCGAAGGAGGAAACACCAAATGTGCCCCCAAGGTGGTGTCTCTTCCTCTCTTGACTTTGATTGTGCATATACACCTGTGTTGCTAGAAGGAGGCAAAGTGAGGGCAAACATGCTTAGAATGAGCATGAAACCCATCGTAAAAAAAAAAAAAAAAAAGCATGAAAAGCCCATCTAGAGATGCCTTGGGGGAGGCAAACAGAATCTTTTGTGATTTTGACCTTCAACCCCTGACTGACGTCCTACTGGGATGTCCCAGTACTCCCTACTGGGATAAGGGATGGTGAAGAAGTTGGTCTACATCTGCACAGATAATTTTCAGCATGGGACTGAGCAATGACTTGGAAGTTGGGTGGGCTTGTCTTCAAATTCTGACTCTTCCACTTACGAGCTGTTTGATATTGGGTGAGTTACTTCCCCTCTCTGAGGCTCAGCGTTTCCATCTGTAAAATGGGGGATAATTTTGCCTTCTTTACTGAGTTCTGGTGGGGATTGAGTTAAGCCATGCAAACCTCTTGGAATAGTGATACTGTAAACACTCAATTGTTTTTGTCGAGTAATAATGGAAGAAACAGAGGAGTGAATCAAGCCAAGCGTCAGGGTCCTGTCGAGGAATGAGAGAAATACTCATGCTGTTCCTTCTTGGGTGACTAATAGGCTGCACATTTGTGGTGTTTCTGATCCTGGGGTAAGCCCACTCAATCCTCTCAGTGACCCTATAACGCCGGCAGGACCTGCTGGGAGCTGGTGTGTGTGGGGGACATGATTCACTCCAGATTCCACCTGTTGTCTCTGGGGACAGAGCCAAGTGGCTTATTTGAGGCTTCCATTGGATGAAGTCATCCCCCATGGCCTTTTGAGGTTCTAAAAAGTTTTAGGGGCTAACGCAAAGGCTTCTAGAAATTTCCTTTGGCGTTTATTAAGATGGCTAACTGGACACCATTAGAATGTGGTTCTTATGTAAGTCACACTCAGGTGGGCAGCTGTGTCCATGTGAAGGCGATTTGCCTTGAATTCCTCTGGACTGTGATATAGCGTCAGAGTTAACCACCCATGGGAGGGACTGGTGTCTCAAATAACGGACTTCTCTAGTTCATGGAAAAAATCAGTCCTTCTGTTGTTCTTCTCTCTTAGAATTATCCAGTCATGCTTGAGAGTGTTTTGTTCCTAAGGTGCCAGGAAGTTGCCATAGTTACAGCTAGGTTTGTTTGTATCAAAATTAGAACATTAACATGGTAGATTTTAAATAGAAATAATGTAATTTTGGACAATGTAACTGGGAGGGGAAATGCCCCAGTTCCCTGAAGGCATGGCTGAGCTGTGCCAAGGGTCCAGGGACACGTGGACACTGAGCAGTGAAGGTTTCTGTGCTTCATGTCCCAGACCATGACCTTGGCTCTGGATGGGCATTGGGGGCTGGGGTCTGGTCCTGGCTCTGACGTTCGTTCTCGGTATAACCTCAGGCAAGTCACTCTCCCTCTTAGGCCTTTTGTCATCATCCCAACTGTAAATGAAGAAGTTAGACTAAATGATCTCAAAACTTCCTTCCGCTTCTGGAATTCCAGAATTCGGAGTTCGGTCTTTGTGGCTTTCTAACCCATTTAAAAACCATACCCTTTTCATTTACGTCCACTAGAGGACACTATGGCCCGTGTTTTGACCGCGCCCCTGGGCTGAGAGACCAGCTCACTCTGGTAAGCATCCTGGAAGAGGAGAGAAAGCGCTTTTCAGGGGAGGTAGATGAAAAAAGACCCTGCTGAAGTGGTCCCTTAGGTCTACAGTTGACAAGGGGTCTTCAGATCTATTGTCATTTTGATCTCACATTAGTTGCCTGGGCCAGATGCTACCTTCCCATGTTACGGGGCTGGGGTACTGTAAGAACTTACTTGGGACCACATGGGTTTCCAGGGGTGGACTCAGACCTTACCTCCTCACTCCCCCTCACTCCTTTGGTCATTTTCCACTGGACATCAAGAAGCCGCCTCTGTTTCTAAGGGGCTTCTGTTGAGCCCCGAAGACAATGCACACACAAGTTGACTGGGGCAAAATTTGAATCCATAGTAGGTGGAGTCAAGAGCAGGCGCTGAACTGCATGGGTAGACTAAACCTTCTTTCCTTTTGGGATTTAGACCAAATAATCTGTCAAATGCAGTGGTTGATGGGAGCTATAATGGTCCTGGTCCTGCAGATAGCAGAATCTACCCAGGCTCATCGAAGTGGCAAAGGAATTTTTGAAAGGGGATCAGGAAACTCTCAGAATCTCCAGGAGGGCCAGAGAGCGAGAGTCTGAAATTATGTAGCCAGAAACCGTGACCAATCCCACTGTGGGGGCTTTTCTAGGAAAAAACCACTGCCGCAGCTGCCTGACACTTACGAGGCATGGGGACTGGGTACCCACGGAATCTACTGGTGACCGAGCCCCTCCCACATGCTGAGCAGGTACCTTATTCTCAATTGATCCTGCGGGATCCCTGTCACCGTCCCTCATTTACAGATTTTTGCTCAATTAATTCCAGGCTCCTCTGACCTCAGTGTCTGGGCTCCAACAGACATTGGACTGGAGCTAGGGTTTATCGCTGGTCCTCAGAGGCGATTTCAGGAGAGGAGGGACTTTCTGGGTGTCTCTTACTGCCTTTGTCACGCTTTTGATATCTAGCAAAGTAGAAGGAATGGAACAAGAAGGAATGTTAAATTCTCATTTTCTGCTTATTTTATCTTCTTGTGCCTCTGGTGCCCCTGGCAATAGATTTAGCCCCGAAGGAAGGGAGTCCTTCCCACCCGACACTCTGTGGGTGTTAGTTGGACTTGGCTGTCCCCAGATAAGAAGTCCTTACACTTGGAAAAGACCAGGGCGTAGACTCATCCAATCCTATTAGTTTATAAACCAGAAACTGAGGCCAGAGCAGGAAATTGCTTGCTCAAAGTCAGATCATAAGAGAATGGCTTTCATACATGAAAGCATTATTTAGTGAGCACCTGCTGTGTGCTGGGCGTCGCACAAAGGTTGAGGCGGATAATCTTGCTGCTGCCACGGAACTTTCAGTGAACGGGGGCTCCACACATAGCCTCGCCTCTAGTTCTCCAACCGTTACTCCATCTGGAGCAGAAGAACCCTTGGCTCCTTTTCTTAATTTTTAAAAATAATAAAAATACAGAATAGCTAATGGCAGATAAACAGGAAAAAACGTTGACTTTTTTAGTACCAAATGTATAAATGAGACTTTTTTTTTCCTTTCTAGCAAATTTCAATATTTCAGATAGAAAACTTCCCCATGGTGACGAGACATGTGGAATTCTGAAGTCTCAAACGCTACTGATGTGAGTGTAAGTTAACCTTTGCGTGGGAAAAATTTGCAATATGTATGAAAACATTCTTCACCCGGAATTAACTTCCTAGACCGTCTCCTAGAAAAATAGCTACGAATGTGTCTGAAGATACATCTACTAAGGATCACAGTATCGGTTATAATAAATAGCAAAATCTGGAGAAAACCTAAATGTTCAACAGTTGATTGTGGCCACACTACCAGTCAGGTTAGATTTGGCCGTATGTAAGAGAAAACCCCAAATAACAGTGACTTAAACATGTATGGATTTATTTTTCTCTACCTGAAGGAATCCTGGAGGTAGCATTTGGGCGTTGGCGTGGAGGGCTAAGTCATCTGGAACCCACGTTCCTTTGTCCTTTGGCACTGCTATTCTTTGTGCCTGGTCCAAGGTGGTTGCTGGTGCCCCAACCATGTGTTCACACCCCATGTTGAAGGGAGAAGTGGCAAAAGTGAGCGTGTCCTTAGCACTTAGTCCCTTGGCCAAATGTATCTGCGAAGAGAACCGGGGGGTGGATTTTCAGCTGGGCACATTGCCTGCAGATCTGGCTTAAGGAATAAAAGAAAGAGGGAAAAAATGTGTAGTGGGTAGGCCCAGGGTCTTCAAACATTTTTGCTCACACATCTCAACAGCATTTTGAAAACTTACTGAACACCTTGTACATTTTTAGATTTCCCTGATTTTTTTTTTTTTTTTAGTCACAGGTGTCTATGGATGTGAAGGAGACAATTTCCAGCCCATTTTTATACTGACACAAAAAATAAAACTATTGTATCACCGTAAAAATATATCCAGTGGAATGTAAATACCACTGTGATATGATAGCCACCATCCTCTATCTAAGAAATAAACAGGCGAGCTCTTACCCAGTTGGAAATCTTCTATTCTTCCTTTTTTTCTCATTCTACTTCCTCTACAGATTTTTTTTCTAACATACATTTTTCTGCTTGAACTTCTTTTGTTGATCACTTTAGGATACCTCTCAGCCACAACAGTATGTATAGAAACAGAAATTTTACTTTTAATTTCATGTGGCTATAAGACTCTACTAAAATTTTTCTTTGAATTAACATTATAGTTATAGATACTATTCAATTGATAAAAATAATATAAATGTAGCATATTTTTGGCAATATAAAACATGAAATGAGGCTGATTGATTAATTGATTGATTTGAAGTATAACTAACATACGTGGTTATATTGGTTTCAGAGTAATGAGGCTTTTAAAAAAAACAATTTATATGTCTGTGGATGACTATTGGTACTAGGAAGAGTAGGCATAGCCCTTAATTATATTTCTGATTTTTTTTTCCACTGACTCAAACATTGAAAACCTTGTTCCATAAAAAATAAGCAGAGACAGAAGAGTGTTATTCTAGAGCAATGCCACTTACATCCCCTGAACTCTTCTGAGGTGCATATCAAAAATCACACAGTAGCGTATCATCAGATATTTGTTTTATTTATTTTATTTTTTTAAAAGATTTTATTTATTTATTTGACAGAGAGAGACACAGTGAGAGAGGGAACATAAGCAGGGGGAGTGGGAGAGGGAGAAGCAGGCTTCCCGTCGAGCAGGGAGCCCGATGCGGGGCTCGATCCCAGGACCCTGGGATCATGACCTGAGCCGAAGGCAGACGCCTAACGACTGAGCCACCCAGACGCCCCCAGATATTAGTTTTAATCATTGATTATCTGACAGCTCACTCCTTCAATTTTGTTGGAAACAAGAGTTGGAAGTCACCTGACTTGCAAAGAGATTTGTTATTCAGTCATTAGGTTCACTGATGATCTCAACATTGACACCAAAATTTTGAGTTGTTCCTTTTGACAACCCCATCATCAACATCATCATCAATAATAATATTCGGGGGCGCCTGGGTGGCTCAGTTGGTTGGGCGACTGCCTTCGGCTCAGGTCATGATCCTGGAGTCCCGGGATCGAGTCCCGCGTCGGGCTCCCGCTCGGCGGGGAGTCTGCCTCTCTCTCTGACCCTCCCCCCTCTCATGCTCTCTATCTCATTCTCTCTCTCAAATAAATAAATAAAATCTTTAAAAAAAAAATAATATTCGGCATGGATGAAAAGTGTGTTTTTCTATTGTATGGTGAGAAAAAAAGTGACTTTGAAAGGGGAAGTGGGAACCGGAGAGGTGAGGCCAAAACCTTGTCTTGGACAAAGGTACATTCTCAGGCAGGTCAGTTTTAGGAAAGTCTCCAAATGGACATGAATGATCATTGATTTCCTAAGACTGTCCCTGCCCAAGTACCCCTTGGAATAATCCCTAGAAGGCAACTAGTAGTTTTTGCCATATATATCCAGGTTATAAAATACCATTGCACTATACAAAGCTTTTGCATCCCAGTAGGTGCCATGTTATTGAAGGGTAAGTTACAAGATCCATTATTCACTGAGAAAATGCCTACAGACCAATATGAGCAGAATGATCCTATTTTTGTTATATATGTGTCTGAAAGATTAAAAACAAATGACTTTAGGCAAAGGATTAGAATTTTAATTTTTCTTGTACTCCAAATGTCCTAGGCTTCAAAAACATCTTTCTTCCCTCTCTCCCTCTTTTTCTTCCTTCCTTTCACACGTGAATATATATTTTACATTGATTTTATATTATTTTAAATTTCACATTATTTTTTATATATTTTACATTTATTTATAATATATATTTAATCCCTACACTTAATTCAGATCTTACGTGTACCATTCAAGTAACTTTGACAAATGCACATCAAGACACCAAACATATCCATCAACCCAGAAAATTCCCTCGTGTCCTTCCTGGTCGATTCTCCCCTTATTGGTAATTCCCAAATAACCACTGATTGGGCATTTATTGCCATAGGTTATTTTTGCTTATCCTAGAATGCCAGGTACATGGCTCATACAGTATGTACTCTTTCATGTTTGGCTTCTTCCACTCAGTACAATAACCTTAAGATACAACCCTGTTGTAGCATTCACCAGTTATCTGCCTATTGTTGCTTAGCATTCTATTATATGAAGATACTACAATTTATTCCTTCTCCTGTTCATGGACATCAATTCATTTTTAAAAAAATATTCATTTTATGGGACGCCTGGGTGGCTCAGTTGGTTAAGCGTCTGCCTTCGGCTCAGGTCATGATCCCAGGGTCCTGGGATCGAGTCCCGCATCGGGCTCCCTGCTCCGCGGGGAGCCTGCTTCTCCCTCTGCCTCTGTCTCTATCTCTCTCTCTGTCTCTCATGAATAAATAAATAAAATCTTTAAAAAAAATATTCATTTTAGAGTAGCTTTAGATTTACAGAAAAGTTTTAAAGATAGTACAGTTGCCCCTCTGTTAACAGTTCATCCCAACTCATGAAGTCATATTGATACAGTATTAAGTGAAGTCCACAAAGCATTTAAATCACCTAGGTTTCCCTTCATGTCATTTTCTTGTTGGTTGTTCCAGAATTCCATTCAGGATACCACATGACATGTAGTGGTTTTTTGGTTCTTTCTCTTTTCTTAAAGGATCCTCTGAGTTGTGACGGTTTTTCAGACGTTCCTTGTTTTTGATGACCTCGAGGGTTTTGAGGGCAGATATTTTATAGAATGTCCTTCACTTGGGATTTGCCTGATGTTTTTCTCATGATTAGGCTGGAGTTATGGGTTTTGGGAAGGAATACCACAGAGGCGGAGTGCCATCTTCATCACATGATAAGGGTACATGCTATCAACACGACTTACTGCTGATGATGTTAAACTGGATTCCCTGGTTGAAGTATTGCTTGTCAGATTTCTCTCTCCTCCAAAGTTATCCTTCCCTCCCACCCCCCTTTCCATACTCTGCTTTCTGGAAGGAAGTCACTTAGCTCAGCCCACACTTACAGAGTTATGGAGTTATGCTCCACTTCCTGGAGGGCAGACTACACAAATTATCTGGAATTCTTTGTGATAGGAGATTTATCTATTCTTGCACATTTGTTTATTTACTTACTTATTTATACCAGCATGGACTCGTGAATAGTTATTTATACTTTGGAGTAAGAATCCAATACTACTGATTTATTTTGTTGCTCCAAATTGTCCCGACTTTGGGCATTGGAAGCTCTTTTTCGTTGGCTCCTCTGTCCCTTGGATATGCCTCCAGCCTTTTTTTTTGAACATTTTCTTACTTTCTGTCAGGTAAACTTTCTCCAGGTTTATCTTTTATATTTTCTGCCCCAGCCCTAGAATCAGCCATTTCTCCAAGGAGTCCTGTTTTTTAAATTTAAATTAAATTAAATTAAATTAAATTTTTATTTATTTATTTTTACTGGAGAGTGGAATTACAAACCAACATCTGGGTGCTGGGTCATGCCCCCCCCTTTTTATTAACATATAATGTATTATTTGTTTCAGGGGTACAGGTCTGTGATTCATCAGTCTTACACAATTCACAGCACTCACCATAGTACATACCCTCCCCAGTGTCCATCACCCAGCCACCCCATCCCTCCCACCCCCCTCCACTCCAGCAACCCCCAGTTTGTTTCCTGAGATTAAGAGTCTCTTATGGTTTGTCTCCCTCTCTGATTTTGTCTTGTTTCATTTTTCCCTCCCTTCCCATATGATCCTCTGCCTTGTTTCTCAAATTCCTCATATCAGTGAGATCATATGATAATTGTTTCTCTGATTGACTTATTTCGCTTAGCATAATACCCTCTAGTTCCATCCACGTGGTTGCAAATGGCAAGATTTCAGTTTTTTGATGTAAGCCCTTCTTTTTTATACAAAACATTTTACCATTCACAGCTCAACTCTGAAAGGCCATTTTTGATCACCCAGTTTCAAATGGTACCCCATCCCCAACTAATCACTGCCTATGACATACTCTTTAAAATATTTTTATAGGACTCATTATGACTTAATATACTTATCCTGTCTTATATGTATACAAACACACACTTGAAATCAACTGTGCACTGTGTTCTGCAACTTGCTTTCCCCAACCCCACAGTAGATTATGCATATCTTTCCAAATCAATGTATCTGATTCTATCATATTTTTTGAAAAAATAACTATTTGGTATTCTTTCTTTCTCTCTCTGTTCCTTTGCACACACATGGAATAATTTTTGTGTGGCTGGCACTTTAGAGAATTTCAAATTTTCCACTCTTACAAGCCGTGCTATGAAGAGTGCATACGCCATCATGAATTCTTGGTTGTTTAACAGCGGCTAATATTTTAAAAAGAATTTGTGAGGGGCTTTTATATGGAACCCTGGTATTTATGGGATAACTGCTGCCATCATTCTCACTTTACAGATGAGAACGGCTAAGTTAGGCTGGACAACTTGCTCCGTATTACACACTTGGTGGCTGGCAGTCTGGATTTGAGTTTCAGATAGAGCTGACTCCAGAACCAAAGAGCATAAATATTATGTAATTATTGTACTTAAAGGGAATTTGAGGGTCAAAATTTCTTAAAATTCCCAATAAATATCCCAGTATATATTCCCAATACACATTCCTTTCCAAAAGCTGTATATCGTCTTTCAATCTGTAATTCTGCTCCAGATCTGGAAAAAAAAAAAAAAAGAATTCCTGCTTTTGAGAAGGGCTAGAAGGTTAACCCTCTAATAGAAATAGTTCCCAATGGAATGTATGTTTCTTTACTTTGATTTCCAGGACTGTCCCATTTTGACCCGATCGTAGCCGTTAGAACTGCTTACCAAATATTTCCAGATCTTTGTTTTCTGGGTATATGGTAGAATTGTACTTGCCCCGACTTTGAGTTGAAGTGTGGTGACATTACTTTCCTTGACCAAAGAAATAGGACCAGAAGTGACGTGTGCCAAACTGCTGGGGACCTGCCCTGGACATGTAGTGTGAGCCACCAGTAAACTCTGGTTGTGTTTAGCCACTGAGATTCTGATTCTGTTTGTAAGTGCAACATGCCCTAGTTTATGCTGTTACAGCTCAATGTACATTTCCAATTTTCACTCCTGTAACTCTCCAGCAGAGAACATTTATTCCATTCACATTCCTCAAGAATACTTTATGTCTTCTTTTCTCTGACTCTTTTCACTGCTACCTTTCTTTCTGGCTTTTTCATCTTCTTCTTTAGACCACCCAAATCTATGGGCAAGGTGCATGACATTAGTGTCTTTGGAATAAGGTTAACCTAAATTCAAATCTGTTCTCTGCCACTAACCAGTTGGTGGGCTTTGTGCAAATGGTTTGATGTGTTTGAGGCCTACTGTACTCATTAATGAATGTTAGCTATGGGAAATGTGGCTTATCAAAATAGAACTTTTTTTCTCCCTCTCTTGAAGTCCAAGGAGGGGACATTCTGCTCCATGCAGTAATTCAAGGAATGAGGCCAAAATAGTCTCAGTCATCTTCTCCATGTGACTTGCAGGATTCTCTTGGATGTGACAGAGAGGAGGGAAGATGAAGGATCACACAGAGCTTTTATGGGCTAGGTCCAGAAGTGACACGTGTAACTTCTATCGGTCATGACTCATACCCACAGTGATACCTACAAGGGAGTTTGAGAAATGGAGTCTATGTGTACGAACAGGAAGAAGAGAAATGAGCTTATTTTGGGTTTACCCAGTCTTTGCTACATTGAATTTCGTCTCCTACCGTATAGAAAATGTGGAAAATAATTTCTATTTCATGGCTTGTTATGAGGATAGAAGGAGTTACCATCTGGAAAGCACTAATAGGGTACCTGGCATCTAGTAGGTGCTCAACAGTGTTGTTAATCTATGACTTTAATTTGGGTCTTATACACACAACTTCCCTGGCTTATAATGAGTCTTCATGACTGAACTTTCCATGGTTCCAGACATGATGACTGGTTCAGAGATGGTGCCTGATACAATTCTGATGGCTGACTGTTAGACACTGCTGGGAGGGGAGAAGGTTGAGGTCTGCATGCTCTGGAAGTCCAGAAGTTACAGACATCAGATAGCAGGGCTGGAA
This sequence comes from Leptonychotes weddellii, assembly GCF_054177405.1. Lineage (NCBI taxonomy): Eukaryota > Metazoa > Chordata > Mammalia > Carnivora > Phocidae > Leptonychotes > Leptonychotes weddellii. Next base: position 63,281,806 of record NC_138382.1, read on the forward strand.
TTAGGCTCGCCTCTGAGCAGAGAGAAGTGGTTAATAATTGTGGTGGTGCATGACTTCCTTTTTGCATGATTGCTTGAAGATGCGAGGGGAGTGGACACTGCAGTGACACCAAGACCACGGTAGCCGAGGACCTGTGGATGTGCGAAGTAAGCCTAGGGAATAGGTGGGGACAACTCCCAGAAAAGGAAATGCTACCTTTTGCCTGATGTTATCTCCCTGGTTACAGGGACCATTTTAACCATGGGTGAAGGGTTGGCAAATTGTGCGGTGGAGATAACGAAATCCAGGACCCAACCCTGTGTGGTGGGGAATTTGAAATACACAGAAATGACTGTGGGTGGTATCTCTTGGATTTTCTGCCTTTGTTCCTCTAAACAGGAAGCGTGAGCTTCCAGGGTGATATTAACGATGGTCAGCCCCAAGTTGGTCTTGGGAATGTGGCCTGTTGGGGTTCCCTTGTTCCTCAGGCCCCTGGAGTCAAGAGTTCTGCCCCAGCTCCTCTTCTTCCTGGTTTTATGACCTTCCACCTCCCAGACTGTTAGTGTCTCCGTTTCTGAGATGGAAAGAGTGTTATCTATCCTACAGGGTTGTTGAAAGGGGTATGCAAACCACGTCCACTATTAAATACACCACCTTCCTATGCTCTGAGTCAAACCTGTTTTCCCCTGGGGTCACCCAACTTTAAGAGTAGCACTATCATGCACTCAATGACTCATGCCAGAAACGTGGGCATCATACTTGCTTCCTTCTCTTTCAACCACTACATTCTATCAGTTGTTGGGGGCTGCTGGCTGTGCCACGATATCTCTGGTCTTCACTCTTCTCTCCATCCCTCTGACAATACTTTAGTCCAGGCCACTGTCACCTCTTCCCTGGATGACAGCAACAACAGCCCAATAGATCTTCCTGACTCCAATCTTGCCCCGACCAGTTTTTTTTTTTTACCACTGAGTGAGACCAGAATAATCTTCCCAAACTAGAAATTTTATCAGGTTCTTCCCCTGTTTCAAGTCCATTCATGGCTCTCCAGGACCCTCCAGAGAGAGTCGAAAATCATCAACATTGCCTATAGTGCCTCTCATCCCTGGCTCCAGCTACGTCTTCAGCTTCATCTCTCTCTGTGCCCCTTGATCTGCCCCCTCACTCCCAGTGCTTTTCTCTCAGTCATATTACATTCGCTCCAGTTTCCCAAACACACCAGTCTGCCTGTATCTCCAGGCCTTTGCCTGCGCTCTCTCTTCTACTTAAATCTCTGTTCACTAGCCCAACTCCTATGCAGCCTGGGTGGAGTAGCTCTGTTGTTCCTTCCACTGGGAAACTTGCCTGTGATGTCCCCTTCACTCCTTCCTTTCCTGTGATCATCTGGTTCCTTGTTATTTCCCCCACTAACCATAAGCTGCTTGAGATAATGTCCAGCCATGTATTTAGGCCACAGAAGGTCTTTAACTGATAATTGTTAGATTGAATTGAAGTGACTTTAACAACATATAGTCTCTTTTCTGAAAGAGTCCCTCGTCAAGACAGACAGTAACTACTGGTGTTGATTACCACACACTAACACTATGCTAGGTACTTGTTTTCTCTCTGTGAATGAACAGATTAGTCTGCAACTGCGTATTTTCATGTCTCTGGAGGTTACCAGACAGGACTGGGTTTGCAGTGGAGACTACATCCTGTTGAGTTAGTAGATTCCTCCAAATCCAGGTTAAGGGGGTCTAGTTCTTGGTGAAAGACTTCCTGTGTGCCCTCAGGTACCAGAGGCTGAGCAAGTTTGATGGACTTTGCCAGTGAGAAGTGAAGGAGTGGGGCATAAGAGTCAGGAGAGGGATGCTCACCGAATGGCTCAGTTTGTTGAGAGTAGACTCAGTTTTGGTTCAGGTGATGATCTCAGGGTTCTGAGATCAAGCCCCACCTCAGGCTCCACGCTGAGCATGGAGCTTGCTTAAGATTC
>NC_138382.1:63283856-63299063 GCF_054177405.1 Leptonychotes weddellii
AGAGGAGTCTCCCCTGGGTGGAGTGGACCCCAAGAAGGTGCCTGGGGCTTAAACCTTTTTGCTAATTTTTCCAAGGGGACTACTGATGGGGGAAGAGGCCTATGCAGACAGAGGGTGTAGGACAGGCTGCCTAGGGTGGGGGAGTTGAGAGAAGTGGAAGAGGTCAAACCTCACACAATTTCCCACATCAGGGGCTGGAGAGAGGGAAGTCCCCCAGAGAGCCCTCCAAACAACCACAAGTGACTTTACAAAACAGCCTGCATTTGAACACTGGCCCCCAGAGAGAAACAGCCAGTCCTTCAACAGCTGGACCACGAAGCAGAGACACCTGACAAGAAGGCGACTCATCTTCACCCTGAAAGATGCCCGTGTGTTTGCTTACACAAGGGGATGGGTGTCATGAGCAACGAAGAAAGCAGACAGTCCCCCACCAATAGTTGGGCAAGGACAAGATCACCTTCATTCTCCCTCCTTCCCACCCCAACAGTGGAGGCAGAGAGGTGGGGAAGATGGAAGGGCTGAGCGTGTGCCACATCCAACTCCTTCTGCCCTAGGCTGCTGGTACTGCAAGCATGACTGGGCTGGAGGGCAAAGAAGGAGGAGAATTTTATGAGATGGGAATTACAAAATAAATGGACCAAGCTATAATAATAGAAATGAGACTATTTTTAATATTTAAGGTGACTGCACAGAAGTAGAGTTGGATTGAACCATTCTTGCTCCCCTTCCCCACCTCAAGCCCATTAAGGAAGCCCATTACGCAGCAGCAAGGGAGAGCTGGACAGAGTATAAAAAGAGCAAGAATTTGAAAAACAGTCATTTGTTGTTTACATATCAACAAATTGAGAGTATCTTCATTTTTCCAACAGCCCTGCAGAATAGGTATTAATTTCATTTCCAGATGAAGAACTTGAGAGTCATTTAAGAGACTTGCGGAAGATGGCCCAGCTAAAAGGTGGATAATTATATTGCAGCATGACAGCAACACAGACTTGAGAAAGGTACAGAAATAGCACATGGGAGGGTGTGATTTCTCCCATCTTGGAGAGAGGTAGGTTTACAGAAGTTCTGTTGGAGGGATTCAGAGCCGAGCTGGGTTTTAAGTGACAAATAGGATTTTCCTACCAATGGAGTATGGGGGTACGGAATCCCAGAGAGGGGGCAAGGGTCTGGCAAAAGCCTGATGATAAGGAAGAACAATCTGTGTTTGTAGAGCAATAGGACTCTGTATCCACCTGGGAATTTTGATAAGGAATGCTGAATTCTCCTCCTGAAAAGCATATTCCAATTCATACTTTTTTCTGGCAGTATCTGATGGTGTCATTTTCCTTGAAACTTGCCTACCTCGAGTGATGACTTAAAAACAATTGCCCATTAAATTTTCAGAAAATGCCATCTCAACATTTTATTTTGCACTTTTTTATTGCCAGAGAAGCTTCAATGTTTTATTATCTATTTATTGGCTGTTTGGTTTTTTTTGCCCATTTCCATTGGGGTGTTTGTTTTTCTTCTTGATTTGTAAGAATTCATCGGTGATTTTATTAATGTTTCAGTTTTTGGTTGATTTTCAATTAATTTTTCATTTATTATTATTTAGTTAGTTTTGGTGATTTTTAAAATCCTACTTTTTGATTTATTGAAATTTTAATATTCATCTAGTCCGAATGACTTTTACTTCTTGGCTTCTACTGTCAGAGCCCTTAGGAAGACCTCCACCTTTTTATGCATAACTATTTTATCATTATTTTCTTCCAGTACTTTTACTGTTTGATTTTTTTTTTTAAAGACTTTATTTATTTATTTGAGAGAGAGAGCACATGAGCGGAGGTGGGGGTGCTGAGCAGGGAACCGGATGCGAGGTTCCACCCCAGGACCCAGAAATCATGACCTGAGCTGAAGGCAGATGCTTAACCCGACTGAGCCACCCAGGCACCACTGATTTTTTATTCCTATCTAATATTTCTCAGTTTTGGTAGGTTGTAAATTGGGAGTTAAGCTTGGAGGAATTACTAGTAGGATCAGAATAAGGACCTTGTTTTGTTTTAGCCAAGTTCATGAGTTTGTGTGTAGGTAATTATGAGCTATCTGAGGCTTCTTGCTCCCCTTCCCCACCTCAAATTCCCTTCTCAACTTACTTCCATTAGGCTATGGTCCTATGGAAGATTAAATATAGCTACATATTCTTTGCTAATTTATTGAAAGGTGAAATCTAGAAACAGACCCATAAAATAGACAACCAACTGGTGGTTGTCAGAGGAGAGGGGTTGGGGGGATGGACTAAATGAGGGGAGGGGAGTGGGAGGTGCAGGCTTTCATTTATGGAATGAATAAGTCATGGGATAAAAGGTACAGCATAGGGAATATAGTCAGTGGTATTGTAGTGGTGTTGTAGGGTGACAGATGGACTTGTCAAATCACTGTGTCATATACCTGAAACTAATGTAATGTTGTATGGCAACTATACTTTAATAAAAAAGCCCTTGATTTTAGGCTTTCTTTGATCAATAGAACATGATAGAAGCAGTGCTCCATGACTTCTGAAGCTAGCTCATAAAATCTCTGCATCTTCTGCCTGGGTTGGTCTCATGGACTGGTCCCTCTTGGGACACTCTTTCTCAGAATTGAGATGTGAGAAACCTAAGCCAGGTGTAGCCTCTCTGGTCCACAGCCCAAGTGGAGCTCCCAGCCAACAGCCAGGATCAAATTCTAGCCATTGAGGGAACCATGCTGGATGTTCCAGCCCAACTGATTCGATTCCAGATGACTGTAACCATTCCAGCTCACCCTTGACACCACATGCAGAGGAACTGCCGATCAATCCACAGAATCTTGAGAAATTACAACTTGTTCTTTTAAAGCATTAAGTACTTGGTGACTTGTTGCTCAATGGTAGGTGACTGAAACAGATGCTCACTACCATGCTGAAACACTGCTTATCAAGTGCACCAGTGGTCTTTATTATGTCAAATCTAGTGGTCACTTCTTGGGTCTTACCTTGTGTGGTCTCCAGCAGCATTGCTTCTTGAAAAGCTCCTTTCTCTTGGCTTCTATGACCCCCCACTCTCCTGGATTTTCTTTTACCTCACTGGCTGACATTTCTCAGTTTCCTTTGCTTTCTTTTTTATTCAACCTCTAAATCTTGGGATGTCTCAGATTGATCTTGGGTCTCTTTCTTCATCTGTATCTGTGCAGTTTTTCTAGGTGACCTCACTCAGCCCATGGCTTTAAAAATAGCTCTGTATAGTCAACTATACTTCAATAAAAAAAAAAAAATCTCTGTGTTGATGGTACCCAAATATATTGGCTAGTGTTGACTTCTCCTGGGACTGTAGATTTGTATTGCTTATTACTTATCTGACATCTCCACCTGGTTGTTCAAAAGGCATCACAAAACTTACATAGTGAAAGTATAACTCTGGATTATCCCCACACCCAAGGCCGTTCTTCCATTGGTTGACTTCACTTTAGTAAATGGTAACAACACCCAGCCAGATGCTAAAGCCCAGACAACTAGGAGTTACCTTGACTCCTCTTTTCCCCTCAACCCCCATATCCATTCCAGTATTAAATCACGTGGAACTATTCGAAAAGCGTAATCCAAAGCAATCCACTTCTTTTGAATCTACATCTATAGACTATAGCTCCATTTTGTTGCTTTGGATCATCCAAATGATCCCCTAATTGGTGTTTTCCTTTCCACTCTTGCACCTCTGCAATTTATTCTCAAACTGCAGGTAGATTGCTCTTTGGAAATATAACTCAGATTATGTCACTACCTTGCTTACTTTTTTTTTTAATTAAAGATTTTATTTATTTGAGAGAGAGAGAGTGCACACGAGCAGGGGGATGGGGGAGAGGCAGAGGGAGGAGGGAGGGGAGAGGGGCAGAGAGAAGCAGACTCCAAGCTAAGCTGGAAGCCCTATGCGGGACTTGATCCCAGGACCCTGAGATCATCACCTGAGCCAGATGCAGATGCTTAACTGACTGAGCCACCCAGGTCCCCCACTATCTTGCTTACTTATAATGGATTCTGATTGCCTATGGATTAAAGCCCTACTTTTTCTCCTTATACAGAGCCCTACATGGTCAGGCCCCTATTTGCCGCTCTGACCTCGTCTCTTACTGCACTGCTCTCCCCTCCCTCCTCTTCTTAGACCACACTGGCTTTCTGTCCATTCCTTGAACACTTCAAGCTCATCACACTTTAAATCCTTTGCACTAGTTACTCTCTGTACCTAGAATGTCCCTCTTTTGATCAACTGCAGTTGGTTCCTTTCTGCCCACCCAACCACTCCTGATTCCATCACCATATTTTAGTTCTCCAGGTAGTGACTGGCTTGCTACCAGTTTCCCCCATTAGAATATGATCTCCATGAGAGCACAGATCTTGTCTGTGCTACTCATGATGGTGTCTCTGGCAGTAATGTCTGGACGTTCATACTTAATTCTGTCATGTCCAGACATTATTATTTAATTGTTGGATATCCTAATGTTTGGTGTGTAGTAGACACTCAACAGATATGAACTGAAATGAATAGTCACTAATCCTTCTTTTTCACTTCCTCACTTTTTTCTGCTCCCTTTTGAGCCAGAAATAAATAAAGTGCCATTAAAAGTGAGAAAAGCCGCCAAGGCAGGAAGCACACTAGTTGAAAGGGGTCTCCCCGAAGCACCATCTTGCCTCATAGCATTGGTGATGCTTGTGACTCTCAGAATAGAGCCCGGCTCAGGAGGTCCACACCAGCTCCACCGGCTCTCTCTCTCTCTGCCAATCTCTCTCTCCAGCGAAGTCACCTTCCTCCCTAAATATCAACTCTTCTCTTTGTTCCTGTATTTTTCACATTAATCCCACCATTGAAATGTCTGTTTTTTTTGTCTTGATAGATCCTTCAGGATCCACCCCCAGCCCTACCCCAACAGGTTGGCACACCTTGATTGAGCTCTGGCTACAAGTTGGGCCTGTTTAGTCATGTGATCTCCTGCAGCCCTCCTGGTGGCAGGCGCCACACCTTACGCACATCTTACAGAGAGCTCTGGACTCCAGTTTCTAGACAGGTGAAGAGAGTCAGGGGAGGCTGCACTGGGGAGGAGAAGGCTCTTGGAATTTCTCCCACCTAACTTCATTAGAGCAAGGCTGCTTTATCTGTTTTCACCTGGTGGAATCCCATTCTAACCAGGGTGAGATCTTAAAGGCAGCCTGCGAAAACCCCTTTGGAAGGCACAGCTCTGAGAGGCTCTAGAGAAGCTTTGGAAGGCAGGACTCTCAACGTGCACATCACAGCCGGTTTTATCTCTAAGTGGAGCTGCTGTACCTTCAGCTGAGCAACATTGTCCTCCAATTGCTGGGCATGTTGCATGGATAACGCATACCCATACCTTGAAATAATGGAGCCACCTTCAGCTCATACTCTTAAAGGACATGTGGGCTGAGACCCCTGCATCACACCTGTTCACCTAGTGGAATGACCAGCAGAACCCCCACGTGATCTAACTTGCCGATCTGTGTTCACAGGCAGTAACCATAGATGCTTGGGGTCCTGCCCCCCGAGTGTCTCGTTTTCAAAGCATCTCACATTTCATTTAAACAAAGAGGCTCTGCTCTTAACATATTGAAACCACAGCTCTACACACTGTCTTCATACTTCAGCAAATTGCTGAATTCGCATTATGTAATATGCATATGCAATATGCCTTGGGGAGGACCCGAGGCCTGCAGTGTAATTATTGCTTTGAAGTTTTAGGAGCTGGGAATTCAGCACCTTGTGCCATAAATACAATCATGAGAAATGTGGATCCATAGGATTAAATCAAGCTGCTTTGGTGAAAAAGAATGCTACGAGGTGCTTTCCCCTCCCCCCCCTTCTTATTCTCACTTCTTAGAGCTAAAGGCTATTAAATCAGCAAGGTCAGGAGAAAGAAAGGTTTTTAATTGAATAAACTGAAAGCAGCTTCATTAAGCATTGTGTGAACTGAGTAATTAGGATTTCCAATCCCTTGTTAAAATAACCCAGTGAATTTCAGGAGGGGAATTTCCCTGAGATTCATAACATATCAACAGAGAGGACCTGTGGACTTAACATCGTTTTAGGAGGCCAATGAACGCAGTTCATTTATTCAATCAGTGTTTGTTCATGTGCCTACCTTGCGTCACGCCGTCTTCTGCAGGCATCAGGCCATAACCATGAACAATGTATGCAGGGTCTCTGCTCTCAAGGAGCTTACATCCCAGTGGGGGTGGAGAGAGATAGACAATAAAAACAAACTAACATGATTTGGGGTAGTGCTTCATGCGCATGGATAGTGGGACAAAGTAGTAATCACAGGGTGGGGATCGGGCTTGCTATGGTTGGAGAAGGCCTCTCCAAGAAGGTTACATCTGAGCTAAGAATAACTGATGGGAAGGAGCAAGCCACACAAAATTCTGGGAAAAACATGATGAGCATGAGGGTATCCCGTGCAAAGTCCTTGGGTATCCCTGGAGGGGGATGGTAGGAATAGTGGTCAAAGGCAGGCGGGGTCCTGGTTATGTAGGACCTGGTAGACCACGTCCCCAAATCCCACAGTGGGGATTTGGTTCTAACTGCAATGGGAAACCATTGGAGGGTTTCAAGAGAGAGAACGGGATTAGTTCATGTTTGGTTTGCTGTGTCAATCTACTCCTCTCCAGAAGGAATAGACCAGAGGTACTGAATCACACCACATAGAAAGATGTAAAGTAATACTCTCCAGGCCTGAACCTAGAGATCCTGATTTATCAAGCTTTCCAAAATTGGCATGTTGGCCCCCTCTTTGAAGTTTCTGGTGTGCTTCTATGGTTGAGTGCCCTTCAATTGGATCTCCTTGTGCAGCAGATGTTTACAAGTTGGGAAATGATGATCATACATTATTAATTATGAATTTTCCTACTTAGATGGGAATGAAGCTTACAATTAAACAAATGTAACAGAATGGCTAAATTCAGAAATTATGTCAGAAACTGAATGTTACTATCATTTTTTTGTTGAGCACCTCCTGCATCTCAGGTACTGGGCTAGTGGTTTATGTTCTTTTTATACCTTGTAAGAAGCATGTGTGAGAGAGATAAAGTCCAAGTTCATGACCAGAAAGTGTTTGGTTGAGCTTCCAGGTCAGAAGAGAATTGTTGTAGAATGGGACATTGGACAGGAATGGGTGTTTCCCTCTTCTTACATGGAACTCTCCATCATTTTCCCATTGCATCTTGAATTTAGGATCTCTTGTACATTCCTTAACAAAAATCTAATAGGAAAAAAAAGCCTCCCTCTTTTTTTTTTTAGCTGGTCTAAATTGATATTAGTGTATGATTGTAGAATTTCCAAGCCCCATACCTTGTAGATTTCATTTCCTGTGAGGGAGGGCTGGGATGTCTTCATTGCCTACAAGGGAAATTAGTGCATTCACCCAAAAGTCCTTTAAAATTTTTAGCTTCCTTAATGCTTTGGGTAACTTCTTTAACCTTTTCAATGGGGGAAGTGACTGAGCTTCCAAAGCCACACCCAGGCCTGGGTGTGGCTGACGTAAGGCTGAAGCCCTGACAATAAGGCTTCACTCTTCTTCCTGAATCTATGACAGGTAAAGAGCATCTTCTCCCGGTTTCTGAAGCTATCGCTGCGGTCTGGGAGAACCTTCTCTTGTGAGCTAAATAAATGAAGGCCTCAAAACCACTTGTCAAAGGATACTGTCCTTGATTTTTAAGTTTTGCCCCTTTTAGAGTCTTGGTTTTATTCCAGTTGACATGGAAAATTCTAGACATATTCCACCAGGCTGGACTTCTTGCTCCTTTCAGATTACTAACAAAGATCTGGCCCTTCAGGCTCATCTACCCCAAACTCCTTGCTGTGGCCTATGAAGCCCCACGTCCAGGTAGTGCAGAATCCCCTCCTATTCTATAGAGGCCAAGAAAGTGCTCAATGGCCACCCAGGTCTCCATGGAACCGACTTTGAGAACCAGTGTTCTGGTCCAATCCTTTAATTGTGCAGATGGAAGGCTAAGACTCGGGCAAGGGAGGGGACTTGCCTAGGTTCAAACAGTGAATCCCATGCCCCCAAATAAAACTGGAACCATGGATACCTTATTCCTATAGGCTAGAGCTTTCCATTGAGTTCTCCACTCCTTGGCAGTGTTATTCACTTCATTCATTGGTCTACTCACTAGACAACTATTAGGTGAAATTTAGGTGCCAGACATCAAAAAGAAATGTAACAATTTAAGATTGAACCCACAGGGATGTCCTCAGGTGGGGCCACTTAGTGTCTCTGGGTTCTCTAGCCCCGAGATCCTCATGTTTTTCAGTCTAAACACATCAGAACCAAATCTGCTAGAAAGTGGTCATGCACAGTAGCTTTCCATTTCCTGTTTACCTTTGTGAATAACAAGATGCACGCACACATAAACAGTGGATTCCTGCCATGTGACAGACACTGGGACTCCCAGATGAAGCAAGCACAATCCTTGCTCTCACAGAGCTCACAGTCCAGTAGAAGAGGCCAATGGAAGTGACACAGCAGAGTGGGTAAGTGCCAGGGGCGAGCTCAGCCCTGCAGGGGAGCCAAGAGGGAGAAGCTACCCCAACTGCCATGTGTGGAGTCAGAAAAGGCTTCCTGGATGAAGGGACATCTCATCTGGTCCCAAATAATGAGTAGGAGTGAGCCAGAGGAGACTGAGAAAGGGCTGGGAGCAGAAGATGGGAAGAAGCTTTCCAGATCTTTGGACCATCCTGCAAAGGCTGTCACTTTGACAGTTGTAGGGAGAGCCTTGAGTGGTTCAAAGTGAGTAGATATTCTGGGAACGTAGTACAAAGGGCTCTGTGGGAAGAAGGGCTGTGCCCTTCCAGTCTTTTTTTTTTTTTTTTTTTTTGAGAGAGAGAGATAGAGAGTGAGAGCATGAGCGGGGGCCGGGGTGGGATGCAGAGGGAGAGGAGAGAAAGAGTACCTTTAGCAGGCTCCATCTCACGATCCTGAGATCATGACCTGAGCCAAAATCAAGAGTTGGATGCTTAACCGATTGAGCCACCCAGGCGCCTCTGTGCCCCTCCAATCTAACTCTGGGTTCTATTATATCAGAATTGCTGTTGGTTGAGGACAAAGATCCTTAGATCTGACTTTCACATTAATCTTACTCTTCCACTTGGTGGGCACCGTCTCATAGCATCCTTTGAACGTCCAAAGCAAGGGCAAAGGCAACAAGACTGGCCAGGTGGGGGTCTTTCTGCTCCCTCTCCAGATCCACAGGACAGTGAAGCCACTGGTGTGGGAGACTGGTTCCCTGTGAGGAAGAGCAAAGGGATCCAGAGTCTCTGTTAGTATCTGTGTGCACACACGCATACAGGGTGTTGAATGTGTGTGTGAAAGTGTGTACATACATGTGAGGGTGAAGATGTGTATGAATATGTGTGTGTGTGTGTTCAAGCACGGGAGACTGAATGTGTGTGTGCATGAGGGGGTTCGTGTGTGCGTGTGTGTGTATGTATGTGTATGTACACAGGGGGCCAATTGTGTGACGGTGCGTGTATATGTCAGTGTGGACATGGGGTTGAATTGCATGTGAGTGTGTGTCTTGTACGTGCCGCTGGAATGGGAGTTGGCGGGGGGGCTGGGAGCCAACACAATGAGAAGATAATGAACACCTTTTCTGAAGTCTCACTTCGTTGCAGGAGCTGAGGGGTTAATCCTGATTCCACAAAACTTGTGTCTTTGGCTGGAGAAGCTGCCAGGCAGCTTACCTCACTCTCCCCAGGATTCTTGTTTCACCCTTGTATTAACATTTAAATTAACTTGCTTTGATGGTCTTGAGTCCAAATGGCAGACTGCACAAGATAGAAATGTGCTCACATTAGCAGAAGAGGAAAAAACAGACTCAGGCTTGCCCATACCATCTGAATCAAACCGTTTGGGAGCTGATACCCCCAAGAGAATTCTGACTTTTCCTTCTTGAGTATTTTGCAGAACTGGGGAGAAGGGCATGAAAACATTAGCGTTCAGCCCACGGAAATAGAAGTCTGAGATAAAAATAATAGTAGTAGATAACATTCTATGGAGAATGGAGAAGGTACTAAGCAGTTTAGATGTGGGGGGTCTCATGTCATGCTCACGACGGTTGGATGAGAAGGTGTCATCATCATCCTCATTTTGCTGATGAAGAGGGCGAAGCTCGTGGTTGTGCAGCTGGTGGAACTTCCAGGCCCTAAGTCGCGTGCCCAGAGTCACTCAGCAGTCCAGGAGCCCCATGGAGAGCACAAAGCTAGGAGTTTGATTCCAGGCCTTGCATGCCTAGTCACGCTGAACACCACCTCCCAAGGTTTATTCTTTGTTGACCGTTTTCGAAGATTTACCATCACAATGGGGCTTTGTTTAGGAAGATGCTTACTTCTTTGCTCCCTAATGGACTGGTGCGGAAATTTTTCTTTACAGAGAAACCCCTAAGGACCCTCATTTTCTGGGGATTTCGGTTTTGGAAGGCTTGTAAATTTTGTAAATTTGGTTTATGGGATAATGTACATCTCAAGAGGCTCCCGGGTGCGTGTGTGTATGTGCGTGTTGTATGTGTGTGCATGCATTGGTCCTCCATCTGAGTGTTTACAAATGTTAAGAGAAAATCTGCAGTTCTTTCCTCCTAGGCCTCCTGTGTTCTCTCTGATTGTAAATTTCCTGCATTCTGTGTGAACAACCTTTCTGTTCTGCCCATCTTAACCAAGGCTTTGCAAAAGCTAAGGTTTACTCTCATTTCAAAACATCATACTCCTCGGCTCTCAGTTTTTAACTTTTTTCTATAACTTTCACCCAACTGGAGTTACTCGGCTAGATGAAAATTTGAATTCTTAAGGTTACTAAAATCAAATTCGTGTGTGCTTAAAATTCAGCATATGGGGAACTCTTCTATTAAGGAGTAAGTGTAGGTGTATTCTGGCTTTAAAGACTTTTTTTATGATGATGTTTAAACTGCAATATTTTTATATGTTTCATAGCGTCAGCATGTCTCAGGAATATAATTAATATCCTTTGTAAGGATGTTTATGTTTTTATACTTCAATTTCAACTTAAAATTTCAAGTCTGACTCACTATAATGAAACACTATAAGTCTACTCAATGCAAATATTTAAGGATGTTTAAATCTATATTTCTTCTTTCAGTAAGCGATTTCCCAGTTGAGTATTCCTTCATTCAACACATTTTCACTCTGTACCTGCTATCCTCCAGGCACTGTGCTAGGTGCTGGGATCCAGCAGTGAAAGGCAGATGTAGCCACTGCCGTATAAACACATAAATATCGACTCCACAAGGCCCTATGAAGGAACCAAGAGATGGAGGGCTCTATGGAGAGTGATCAGGGAAAGCTTCACTAAGGAGGTAATCAATGAATTGCATGACTTTGGATAACTACTGATAAAAATGTGGATGAGAGCAGGGGAGGTCTCCATGGACCATCTAAAACAATAGTAGATTCCTTTCAGGTTGATTGTGGCAATATGGGATCCAGTTTCCTTCCATCCAGTCTTAGTTTCTCTATGTTGCTGCTGAGCTGGGGCAATTGCACACCGGGGCTGCTGACTTGTTAGTGCCCTGCTGCCCTGAAGGGGCTGCTGCTGGGACCTGTGGTCTCTGGACCTGTGGCATCCCCTGAAGAGCCCACTGGTGCCTGAAAGCCAAGATTGCCAAACTGCAAGGAATCCAGACCACTTTGTTCTAGGCGTCCACATTCTGAGTTTCAGGATTTGAAAATTCTCCAACTAGTGCTTTATTAGCTATAGAATTAGGAAGAGGCCCTTGTCCATCTGGGGGGTTACTACTGGGCTCTAAAGGCTCTTACTTTAGTTGGGGAGATTTGATGACTCTTAGGGGCACAATTAAAATCTTTGCCATCAACATCCTTTCCACTTGATTTTTTTTTCTCATTTATTTTAGAATCATCCTCATCATCTCCCTGTTTAAGGTCTCAGTCCCACCCCCATCCCTCTCTCCATCACTCCTATTGCCCATACATAGCATGTATATTATCCATAAGCACGTTTAAAAAAAATTCTCCACCCCCCACCCACCCCACTAGAATGTAAGCTTCTTGAAAGCAGACACCCTGCTTATATTCTTTCTTTTTTTTTTTTTTAAGATTTTTTAAATTTATTTGAGTGAGAGAGTGAGTGCACAGGAGCAGGGGAGAGGGGCAGAGGGAGAGGGAGAAGCAGGCTCTCCGCTGAACAGGGAGCCTGATGCAGGGCTCCATCCCAGGACCCTGGGATCACGACCTGAACTAAAGGCAGAGGCTTAACTTACTGAGCCACATAGGTGCCCTGACCCTGTTCTTAATGGGTATAGTCTAATGCAGATAGAACATGGCTTGGCACAATGAGTACTCACCAAATGTTGGGTGAATGAATGAACGCAATGCATTGGCCTCCCAACAGGACATCAGGCCCATCGGTCCTTTTGTTGATATATGTTGTCAATCACAGGAAAATTCCCCTCCTGAAATTCTCTGGGGTATTTTAAGAAGGGAATCCTACTTACTCAGTTCACACAACGCTTTCTGATCATGGAGACAGTATCACATTGACTTCATTGGTTCCATGAAAACCCTGTCCAAATTTTCTCCTTACCATCATAAGGTGGGACACAGAATGATGGGAAGTTTCCCGTGCATTCTCTCTTCATTCACCACCCACCCCAGGAAATATGCCTTTTTGTCTGTCTTTTGACAAGATTCCCAAAGAAACTTTTTTCCCAGAAAAAGTTTTCAAAACATTTTGGTAGGCCAAAGCTATTTCTGGATGAGTGACAGGAAGAAATTGCCCTTCTGGGGGGGAGGAGGGGGGTGTCAGTAAAACGCAATCTTCTCTCTCATCCCCCAAGATTTCAGGCGAAGGGCTGGAGAAGCATGATCTATTTCATCCCTTGATAAGTCTATTGTGCTGTCCTCCGGTCTCCTGTGCCATCATCTTGCCTCTATTTTGCCTTCATTCTTGAAGGAGAGTTTCACTCAATATAGAATTGTGTGTTGAGCTATTTTTTTCCTTCCGCAGTTTGAAGGTTTTATTCTATCGTCTTGTCTCTGTTGAGAAGCTGGATACAACTCCTGTCATTGCCTGAATGTAATGTCTTTTTTCTCTGACTGCTTTTTTAAAGAATATTTTTTATTTATATATTTGACAGAGAGAGAGAGAGAACAGGCAGGGGGAACAGCAGAGGCAGAAGGAGAAGCAGGAGCAGGGAGCCCATGCAGGGCTCGATCCCAGGACCCTGGGGTCATGACCTGAGCCGAAGGCAGACCCTTAATCCACTGAGCCACCAGGGTGCACCTCTCTGACTGCTTTTTAAGATTTATCTTTTCTTCATTCATTAGAATACGATAAGCCTTTGTTTGGTTTTCTTTCTTTCTTTCCTTCTTTTTTAAAATATATCCTGTTTGTGACTTAAGTTTCTTGGGTCTATGTTTTTTTTTTTTTCTTTTAATCAAATTTGGGAAGTTTTGGCTATTATTTCTCTATGTGTTGTTTCTGCTTCAAATCCTTTTTTTCTCTCTTCCTGGGACTCGAATGGAACATATGCTGGACCTGATTCTGTCCCTCAGGTCACTAAAGTTCTACTTCAGTATTTTTTTTTTTTCTCTGTATGCCTTAGTTTGGGTCATTTTTACTGACCTGTCTTTGAGTTCATCAGTACATTTTTTTTTTCTTCTGCAATGTACATTATGCTGTTTAGACCATGCAGTGAATTTTAAAATTTCTGATACAGTGTTTTTTGTTGTTAGAATTTGCTTTTGATTGTTTTCATAGCTTCCAGTTATTTACTGAGAGTCCCTGGGTGTTCACTCATTATGCCCATTGTTTTCATTGAAAACTGTGAACATATTTATAAAGGCCATTTTAGAGGCATGGCCTCCTGATTCCAACAGCTCGGCCATTTCTGGGTATGTTTCTATTGATTTCTTCTTCCTGGTTGTGTGTCACATTTTTCTTGATTTTTTTCCCTGTATCTCATAATTTTTTA
Organism: Leptonychotes weddellii; assembly: GCF_054177405.1. Lineage (NCBI taxonomy): Eukaryota > Metazoa > Chordata > Mammalia > Carnivora > Phocidae > Leptonychotes > Leptonychotes weddellii. Next base: position 63,297,856 of record NC_138382.1, read on the forward strand.
TCATACGTTGCATATATAGATGCTATGTTGTTGAGAGCGTGGATTTTTGTGGTTTTTCTTTGAAAGGTGTTGCATTGCTGGGTGTTGGGTTTTTTCCCCGGCAGGCTTGATCCCATCAAGGCTTGTTCTAAGGGCTTGTCAGGATGAGACGCGTGGAGTGCAGTGTAGCTTCCTCCCAAAAACGGCCTTTCTAGGTTTGCAATGGAATGCCTGGGCTTCCGGTCTTCTCTTTCTACTCTGGCTGGTCAGAACCCCACGGGAGCCCATAGTGTGTGATATCTGTGATCTCCATTCGGCTCTTGGGTCCCCTGGTAGTTCCTTCTGCAATGTGCGGTGCACTATAACTTTGTTGTGTGACCTGGCTCAGGGCACGTGGGAGAGCCTGGGCTTTTCTATGCTGTATTGCGTGGGGCTTCATTTTCCCTCTGTGGTTCTGCACTGGGGTCCAGAGTTCGTGTAACAGAGCTTTGTGTGAAGAAGGCTGAAGTAGCGTATGAATGACTTCTTCTCTCCTGTATGAGACTGGCACTCACACTTGTGATGAAACCACATTTAACCTTTCAGGATTCGTTTCGGGGAGACTATTGGGGAAGCACAGGGAAATGTCCAGCAAGTTTTTCAGTACTCTCTTCTTAGCTTCCTTCATTTCACAAAGTCGTGGGGTACTGCTTTAGAGTATCTGTCTGATGCAATCATGGGCTATGTTCCTGTCTTCTTGAATAATTCTGATGCTGAGCCTGCCCTCCTGGAGCTACTGTGTATTGATTCCCATTCTTGGGAGCCAATGCCCAGGTACAGATGTGTACTGCTGCTCTTTCCTGGGAGTGGCCGCAGGTGGAAGTGGGGCTACATGGCTGGCAGGTCAGAATGGTGGGGCGCGGCAGGAGGAAGGCCTCTGGAAGCTGAGTTCTGCTTGTGACATGTGCGGTACTGCTCGGTTTTCTTAAGCTCGCTAGTCTCAGTTTGCTCACGTATAGAATGGGAGTAATAATACCTATCTTCTAGGGAAGGTTAACGAGGGTGAAACTCCTAGTGTGGTACCTGCCTCGGGGGCAGTTCTCAGTAATGGTAAGTGTTCCTTTCCTTCCCCTACCCTTCCCTCCCCTCCCTTTCCCTCCCCTCTTCTCCTCTTCCTTTCCCTTCCTTCTCTCCCTCCCTCCCTCCCTCCCTCTCTCCCTCCCTCCCTCCCTCTCTCCCTCCCTCCCTCC
>NC_138382.1:63299163-63310337 GCF_054177405.1 Leptonychotes weddellii
TGCAATCAGCTGGCCCTCAGTTCAAATCTTAGCTCCCAAAGCTCCTGACCTGTAAGACTTTGCAGTCAAATGCTCTACCACTGAGCTATACCCCCTCTCTGACCTGTAAGACTTTGGAAGAGTCCCAGTACCTCTTCAAGCCCTAGTTTATTCAGCTGTGAGGTGGGGGTAGTAATTCTGGATGGATATTATCTTGAGAATTGAATAAAAATTGAGCAAAATGGAAAGCGACCACCTGAGCCTGCTCTGGCAGGTGCTCGAGTTCTCTCTCCCAGTTCACTCTGGACCAGTTCCAGAGCCAGTTCTGGGATGAACTACTTGGTTGGTCGAGCTTCCTCACGTCCTGCCTTTCTCTCCTGCCTTCTTGCTGGGGAGAGTTGGTCTGGAGTGGGGATGAAGGTGGCATCTGAACTTACATTTCTGCCAAAACATCAATGATAAAAATTTATTTTGTGGATTTGGGTTGGAAACGTCCGCCTCCACTTTCCCTAACCTGCTTCCTGCCTCCACATAAAGCGTGTTTTCACTCTGGGTGAGATCCTCAGGGATAGACAGGATTGGATAAATCCTATAATAATTTCTGATTGGAAATAAATAATAATAAAAAATCATAACAATAATGAATAACAGATAATAAAATTAATAATAACAAATAATACTAAAACAATAAATAATCTCCAGTTGGGGATGGGAAGGGGCTATGTGTAATAGTTGACTCCATGAACATTATCTGGGCACCACGTGATGCTAGTTCCCAAGAGGGAGTAAGACACCATCCCATGGAGGAAAGAAAGACAGAAAAGCAATGAGCTGTGATGGAGGAGGGAGTTGGGGTGTGGTCTGAGGGAGCCCCTGCGCAGGGTCATCCAGGGAAGGCTCCAGAGAGGAAGTGACACTTGAGCTCAGTCTTCCCCTTGAGGTAGGGGGGAAGGCAGGCGCTCCTCCCCCAGAGTGAAAAGTAGGCCAAGAAATGAGAAAAAGCAGTGCGTTAGCCAGTGGGGCAGAAGCCAACGTGTAGCAGTTTGCAAGAACTGGATGTTAACTTCTCAGGAATTCTGTGAGCCAGTTATTAAACACGGCCATGATTAAAAATTAAATTACATAAACTTCCATTTAAATACATTGTATTAAAGGTAACACTATAATTAAAGGTAATAAATACTCAAAACTTATCACTTCTTCATTGTTACTACATTTTACTACCCTCTATCCTCTTGTGGTTATTTCTTTCTATTGTATCTGTGGGGTGGAAATATGATATAATGATGTGCCAATGCATATCTCCCCCCAGCTCCCCATTCAGGGGCCATACATCGGCTGCTTGGATGTGATCGTGGTCCACATATCTACACCATGGATACTGGCAAATGGTACAGACCAGGGCTTTATGTTGGAGAGCTGGTTGTTAAACATTTATCAGCATACTGCTGCCCACAACATAGGGGAAGGAGGCACCAGCTGAAGCAGGGAGACTGATGGAGGCTGAACCAAGAGGGAACTTGGATGCCAAGTTCAGGAGCTTGGATTTCCCCCTAAAGGGGATAGGAAGTTGCTAGAGCATTTTAAAGCACAAGAGCTATATGATCAATAATCATTGATTTGTTACAGAGACGCCTCGGGCTGCTGTGTGTTGGGTGGACGAGAGTGGACTACACGTGGGACAGGGAGACCAGTGAGCAGGCTGTTGAAATAAAGAAGAAAAGATGGGGTCAGCCTTAGTGATTAAATGTTGGGGGTCAGGAGTGTGACCAGTCTAAGACGGCCCCAAGTCCTGTCTTGGGACAATTGGTAGAAGATGGCAGTGCCTCCGAAGTGTTGCTGGACAGGGAGAGTGTCCTGGACACCTGAGACCGTCCCCGTGCATTGGGGCCTTACTCTTCTGTTTCGGCCTGCATCAAATCCAGAAGCACTTATAGGGATTTATTTTCGCTGTGTAAAGTTGGGTATCTGTGACCTTTTGCCTGTGGACTGCATCCTCTAGAGAAGCACCATGGAGCTGGGAACACGTACTGGGGTCTATCAGACCCGGCTCCCTTTATTCTGATGACTCCTTGGGCATGACAGTTTCCTCCTTGAGCCTCAGTTTACTTCTCTGTAAAATGGGTATTGTCACCCACACCCTATTCTCCTCCCCATGCAACTCTTGGAAGAAGGGACACATGCCAGTGATTTTTCTAACGGTGTCAGATGGTTTTCCCCAGGGCAAGGGTGAAAACTGGGAGAGTTCCTAGCACAGAGGGAAGCAAAGTCTAGTTAGATGTCATTCCTGAAAAACATCACAGAAAAAATGGCTACAGGAGAGCGTGGAGTGGAGTGCAAGGGATTGGTACGGTAGTACCACCAATCATGCAGGAGGAGTCCAAGGTGCAACCCATTTACTTTTGGCTCCAGGAGAGCTGGCAGCTGGCCAACTCTCAGCTGTCCTGTTCTTTGCCCCTGAAGGTCTTAGTCGTTAGCAGTCCCAACGGAGTGAGTCATGCTTGCTATCAATCAGTGATTGTGCTGTGGAGTCCCAGGTCCAAATATTAACTACACCAAACAAACAGAATCATCCATATGGAATGTGAGCTCCCTTGTTTTCTGTCTTTACACCTTGTTTGTTTCCTTTAGGATCACTTACCAAAATGTGGTCTCATTTGTTAATTTCTTCACTGTATCCCCTCACAGTTTGATCTCAGTGGTGTGGAAGATTGGTGAGCCCAACAGCTATGTCTGTTTTGCTCCCAGCATCCAGCAGGGGCCCACGCACTGAGGTGGCTTATTAAATATCAATTGATGAATGAATTAAGCAAGCCCCCAGCCCATCATTTACCCTACCCCCCCTTTATTACAATCTCATTGTTTCCATTATCTGGTTTTGTTTCCTTAACTGTGGAAGGGAGGAAATACAGAGAATAGAATTTCCAGGTCATTTTCGGACAGAATGACAATGGCCATTTCTTGACCACTGACCAGGGGTCATGCATCTTCATGGGCATTATCTCATTTTATCCACATAAGGGCACCAGCAGGCATGGTCCACTATTATGCCCATCTTGCAGATGAGGAAAGTAAAGCTCAGTTAGACTAGCTCAGCTGTCTGAGGTCTCACAGCTGGAATGTCATAGAACTGAGAATAGTGTGCAGTTACCCCTAGCTTTGGGGTCTTGCTTTTTGCTTCATATGCCAGTGCTTTGAAAATTCTGGTTCTCAACTCTAGCTGTATACTGGAATTATCTGGGAGGTCAAAAAAAAAAATATGGTTGTTTGTCTCCCAGTATTGAGGTTTCTGACTTAATTAGTCTAGGCTATGGCTTGGGATATTGGGGTTTTTAAATCTCTCCCTATTTCCTACACCCGCTAACGTGCAGTCAAAATTGAAAATTATTGCCCTGAAAAGCATGAGATAAACATGGAGCCAGTCAAACAGCTTTGTTTGAGGACAAGTCCAGGCAGAGCTCACTGGGAAAGGCTTTGATGATGGTGCATCATGGCCTCCTGGGATAAATGCACAACCCAGAAAGGAGAGGGCTCTTGGTAGGCTGTCCCCTGAAAAGGTGAGACCTGACGTTACTCATCTGTAGTATGGGGCTAAGGACAATTCTGGCATTGCTTAGCTGGGATCCTAGACTCTTAAGGCTGGAAGTGAACTTAAGGATTCTCACTGAGGTCCAAAGAAGTTAGATGACTTGCCCAAGCCCACACAGTGAGCAAGATGCAGAGACACAGAACAAGACAGTGAATGAGAAGCTGAAATTAAACTGACCGATGGGGCCAGCTCTGGATTTATCACTCTGGCTGTGTGGCTCTGAGCAAGCACTGTACCTCCCTGAGCCTCAGATTCCTCATCTGGAGAACAGCCATGATGATACTCTACCTACTCTCCAGGGTTCTGTGAGACTGAAAGGAAAGTGTGTTTGCAGCGTGCTTAGCACAGTGCTTGGCACATGGTGGGTGCTCAAATCTTTCTGTGGTTGACAAAAGCAGAATAGAGAATACACACAAAGGCAAAATGGGGCCCGAGAGGTCATCCTGGGTGGGCAGCAACATTGCAAAGGACCTGGGGCCAGTGGAGAAGTTATCCAAGTGATCCTGTGGTTGGGAGTTGGGGCTGATGTGAAGCCTACATGCGGCCAGAGTTAGGGCCCTCCCTCCCACCCCCGGCGTGGGTAAAGGTTAGGTTGATAGGAAATAGGAGCAGTGCCAATGTTCCTATTGTAGGTACCAGAAATGAGACATCAGGTGACATGTGGCATTCAAGAAGGGACAGCATCCTTGGGTCCTCCTGGGGTGAAAGTGGTTGTTCAATCTATGGTTATTGCGTTGAATGAAAGACCCCGTCATCTTTTGAGGATTTGGAGGCCCCATTCCCAGGAATGCCAGTCTCTGGGGGCGAAGATGAATTTTACTGACTTGAGGCTAGGGAACCAGGCTCTGAGGATTAAAGGAGGTGGTGTGGGTGAATCGTTCAGCACTCTGAGAGCCTAATAAACATTAGCTGTTGTTATTTACTGCTAACAATAAACTCTGAGCGTTGGGCACATTTATTCTGCCTGGGTTCAAATTGTGGCTTAGCTGAGTGATTTGGCTAAGTGGATTTCATCTCTCAGGCCACATTTCCTTCATCTGTAAAATGGGCCGAGAGCGTGAGCCCATCACATTTGTGAAGGAAGATGAACTATAGGAAGTTGAGCTCAGGAACACAGGAAATGTCTGTCCTAAGGCTGGTGTTGAAGGCTGGGTTACTTGGAATGGCGAGTGCGCCTCCGAGCCCGATTGTAAGCCAGAGAGGGAAAGGAGATCGCTGTCAAAATGGAACTGTATTCCCCAACTCCGGACTTCACATCTCAGTTCCAGTTACCTTTCTATTTCCTGCCCTGATGGGGTGAAAAGTCCCCGCGAGCCAGCTGGAGAGTTTTGTAGCATAAGTTACAAGGGGAATTTTGCTTTCTCTTGGAGAAACCCTCTTACCTCCTGAAAAAGGGAAGCTCATTGGAAAGTCAGTCATTCCAAGCACAGAACTCTTGAGACCTGTTTGTAAACTGCTTAGGGAAGGGACTTGAGCTCCCTGCATCCGCCTCTGCTCGGGATTCGCAGAGAAAGAAACTGAGACCTGCAGAAATGAAGTCGTTGGTTGACCCAAGGCCCCAGAATTTGCCTGTTGGCAGACGTGGGCCTGGAACACAGGTCTGTTGACTCCGGGTCCACTGTTTCCTACAGTTCCACCCTTGGGCATTATTATTATTATTATTGTTATTGTTATTAATTATTACTAATTATTCTTGTTATTCTGGTATGTGTGTAGGTGAGTGTGAGCAATGGGAACAGGGATGGTAGTGAAAATATCTTAACAATTGGTTAGTTTCGTCCTTTTGCTCCCAAGTTCCTAGAGATGGAGAGTCCTTTTGAGAATTGATTGAAAATGTTGACTTTGGTGGAGCTAGATTAGACATGATTTTTCTCATCTGAAGAACTGGCATTAAGACTTTCGTAGATATTTGGCTTTTAATAAGCTGAAGGCAAATAATTCATTTCTCTCCGTAAAAGTAAAACATGTTTTGCCCTCATCACTTCCAGGAGTGGGTGCAAGCCTAATGTGAGAACGGAGTTTCTGGGGGGTACCCCTACATTCACAGGTTTTCCCACTGGGAGGGAAATTTTTGAGACTGAAATTTTGGAGGAGAGCCTTATTCTTCGCCCTTAATCCATGTCTGATTTTATCCACAAGATTAGCTGGAAACAAATGAAATTTCTGTGTGACCATTTTTGACCCACAGAAATGGCAATTTATTTATTTATTTATTTATTTATTTATTTTTTAAGATTTTATTTATTTATTTGACAGAGAGGGAACACAAGCAGGGGGAGTAGGAGAGGGAGAAGCAGGCTTCCCGTGGAGCAGGGAGCCCGATGTGGGACTCGATCCCAGGACCCCGGGATCATGACCTGAGCTGAAGGCAGACGCTTAACGACTGAGCCACCCAGGCACCCCAGAAATGGCAATTTAATATGGTCCCAGTGTAATATTGGCTGGGCATCAGTGAGGACTCTGGCAACTGCTCTTGAAAAGGGAAAGAGATGAACGCTTTTTTGATTCTCGCTGATTGCTGTTTTTGTAAGCAGCAGCGGGGTATCAGAGAGTCCTGGGTCCAAATTCGGGCTTCATCAAGCACTACCATAGCTCTCCCTGGCTTCTCTTTCTCTTTCTCTTAGGGTTGTTGGATATGCCACTTAACCACAGAATCTTCTAATTCATAAAAGAAGCTCAATGGATTCCCTCCTTGTCTCCCTTCCCCCCATTTGACCAGAGTGGTACAATTTGTGCGACTTCGCAACTTTTGTAAGGTTTATTATAACTTGTGAAAAGTGAGTTGTCATTTTGCATTCAAGGACATGGAGAACTAGAGGCATTTTAAAAAATCCCAAGAGGTTATCCTGAGATCTTAATCTAGAAAGAAAATTAAACGAACAGATTCACAAAAGAATAGACCTCATTATTACGTTTCTGCAGCTTCCAATGCCGATTTATTAAGTTACATCTGTTAAATACATTAGCACATACAACATTTCATTCACAGTGATTAGAATTCACACAGTAGTGCCCAAAGATATAGATGATTACCAGTTACCAGTATCCAACAACATACAATATGCACTTTACCTTGGGATTGTGACGTTTTAACATAAAACATAGAATCAGTGAAAGTGCTCAGGGTTTATCAGTAAAACCACATAAATACCTACATTTGTTCAATCTGTATACCCCTGGAACAAAAGCAGGGGCAGTGACATATTTTAATGACTTTATGAACAAAGTCATTTGATTAAGTTCAGCTACTTCATTTGCTCAACATCGTGTTTCTCCTTCCTCCTGAATGTTCGCAACAGGAGAGTGGGACTTGCCTGTCATGTCCCTTCTTGCCTTGCTCTTCAGGATCTAGATAAGTGCTGTCATGTGACAAATGCTAAAAAAAAAAAAATCCCACAAAACTGATTCATGGATGAAATGAAAAGACTGCTGGGCTGGGTGTCAGGAGCTATGAATTCTAGTCTCAGCACTGCTACTAGCTACTCGCTGACATTGGACCATTTATGTCATCTTCCTGAGCCCGGGTTTCTTCATCATTAAAATGATGTAACTTGGAGTAGATAAACTCTGCAGATCCCACTGGTTGTAAAGTTCCATGGCATTCTCTATTGGTCAAGCTCAGTCACTCTGTGTTGGACACTCTCAGAACAAGTGGGAAATGGCAGCCACTTGTAGGCTGAGAGACACTGAACTCTTGACAAGGCCTGCCAGGTTCTTAATGACCCCATAGAACACACAAAAGTCAATTAAAAAAATGCCCATGTTAAAAAAAATACACAGATGGCCACATAATCATAGATCTGGAAAAGACCTCAGACATCCTTTGGCTCTATCCCTTCCTGCCACCTCAATGAAGGAATGACTTCTTCAGAACCCTTGAGATAAGCCCTTGGCTTGAATATATCCAGGGACTGAGAAATCACTATCTGGGGACATTCTACTGTGAGGGTAGAAAGTTTCTCTGGTTATTGGGCCAGAAATGATGACCTTGTAAACTGCAACTCCTTAGCCCTAGTGCTTTCCTCTAAGGGACATGGAAGCAGTACCCTCCCCGCTTCCACATCCCCCAGAGCTATTTGATAATACTTCTCATGTCTTCCTCCAATCTCTCCTCCAGTTATTAAAACAAATACTATTTGCAGAGGGTAACTGGATGAGCCCAGGATTATGATTCAGGAAGATAGTATCTCAGCCCCCAGATCCACCATGAACTCATTGTGTGACCCGGAACAAGTAACTTCCATCTGGGCTGGCATTTTCTCCTTAAAATAGGGCGATGGAAGGGATGGGGTGTAAATTTGTCTCAGAGCTTGGGAAACTCTAAATATGATAGCGTGGGGCAGGGAACAGGTGTGACTGCTCTGATCTATCCTCTCCTTCACCATTGGAGCAGAAGGATTCAGGGATTAGCCGTCGGCTGAATTCTCCCCAGGCCCAGCTGCCGGTACGAGCCAATCACTATGACTATCCAGGAGAGGGGTGCATACTGAACAAAATTTCTGCTACACACGGCAAAACACTTTCAGGACTCCGAGCCCTAGGAGAGCAAGACATCTTGAGACAAGAGACTACTGCATGTGTTTTGCAAAGGTGCAGAGTATAATGAGCAATCCTCTCCTGAAGAATTAATCCCCAGTGTCGCAATCATGGAAACATGATTGGGGGAAGGACTGGGGAAAATACCTTGCAAGAGAATGTTGGCAAGGGCCATGCCTTGTGCACAGTAAGCTAGTCAAACTTTTATAATCCAGAGGGGTTACTGCCGAGTGCGGAGGTGGTACTTCCTCTGGGGTGACATAGCTTAGGTTGAAATGGAGCCAAGGGACCTGGTATGCCCTGTTGAACGGAATCAGACATTTTCAGGATGTGAAAGTCCTACTGTACCCTAGTCAAAACATTTAGGAATTTTCGTAGCTGAAGCAACGCCGTCCTGCCAAATAGTTCTAAACTGTGCTAGGGTCAAAATGCAAGCAACCCCATGCATTTTGATCACGATTCCTGCATTTTCTGAAGGTACACCGGCTTTTCAAAGCCCCTCTGGCTCATCCGCAGGTTCTAATATTTTCAAGGGTGTCGAGGGCCAAACTCAAGTCCCCCAGATGATAACCTCTCTGCACTTGTGGCTTAAATAATGGATTCTACTATAGGAAATGGTATCTTTATTTTATCCCCTTTTATTAATGGAAAACTCTGTGAGTAGCTCTTTAAAAAACCACTTAGTGTAAACACAAATCATTTTGTTAATGATCATCCTTCATCAGATGGCACCCATTTTCCGAATGAGAAAATATCCACGTGCCTAAAGTTAGCTAATTAGGTAGCTAATATTACCAATATAAATGAAAGGGTCTGCAGACCATGGAGGTGCTGAGTGGTTAGAGTGAACCCATCTGAAACTAAAATAATTTCTCTTTGTGTCCCCAGGGCGAGTAGGCACTCAGTAAATGTGGAATTGATTTGAATTCAGCCTTTTGAGAGACATTGGACCAGCAGAGCATTTCTCCCCTAAATTAACTATTTTCTGAAGCACATAGGCATGCTCCTTCTTCCCTTGCAAATCTTTGGCAGCATCTCATTTACTCCTTTTAGGAGACCAGCATGTTCTTAAGGATCCTCTCATCTCATTTTTAAAACTAGTGCACTAATTTTGGCTATGGAGAGAATGCCTAGGAAACAGAAGTTTTGACTTGAATCCTACTGGAAATGCTCGGCTGGCCCTTTCTGAATGGTACAAGATATAAGGACTTAACAAATTTAGCTGGGACAACTTCAGCACAATACACCTTTCAATAAACAAGCTTATGACAGGAGCAAAATAAACATGTGGCAGGGAGTTTCCGCAAGTGGTCGAGTCTTTTAGAATAGTGGGAAACTTCTATTTCTTGGATGAACTTCCAAATCCTACAAATGCCCTAAGGCGCAGTGGGCACGTCTGAAGACCCTTGGTAACAAGAGTTCCTTTTAGTGGAGAAGGTGAGGGGGTCACTTTGACCTCTTGCATGCCCATCCTCTCCTGCTCCCCACGGTGTTTGGCATGCATGCAAATGCAGACAGAGCATTTTATTTTCTCCACGGGGTCGTGAGTTCTGATCCTAGAGGCACACTGGAGTTGTTGATAAAATTATCCCGATCTGCCAGCAAACATTGTTCTCGGAGTAGGTTGAAGGAGCATTGTCTTATCAAGCTGGTTTTATAGTTACTGAGAAACCTTTCCTTTCTGCTTTAACGTAAAGGGTAATTCCTCCGTCTCAGATGCCCTTTCCCCGAGGCCATCTGTTGTCCGCCCACCCTCTTTCAGGAGGCGCTCAGGCTTCACTTCCTTTATGAAGACTCTTCTGAATCAGGTGAGGTCACCACACCCTTCTCTCTGCTCCTGCGGAGCCCTGTGCTCACTGTGCTGAGAAGGCTCTAGAGCCCTAATCTCCTGAGAAACCAGAAATCAATTTTTATTTTTTATGTAACTCAACAAATATTGACCAAGTACTGCACACCAATCACCCTGCTCAGAAGCCCCAGCACACACCTTCGTACCTGTGAGAGTGATTTTGGTGCCAAGTTTGCTTTTAGACCCGGTCGTGAAGATCTCCCACAGTAGGCTGCATTGATGATAAGGACCAGCGTGCAGCAGGTCACTGCCCATGTCATACCGACATGCTCTTTGACTGCACAGAATGCTCAGAGCGAACATGTTTCATCCCCACGAGCCCTTTTGATCCTGGAAACAAATTGGTGGACTCCTACTTTATAGACAAGTCAACTGAGGCTAAGAGCAGAGATGCCCCTCCTACCCTTGGCATATTAGTGGAGGAAAATCATACAGATTAGAGAGTATGAAGTCACTAAAGGGCAGGAGGGACCTTCTTAATGTTCAGCCTCTCCTCCATGGGAGAAGCCTTGGCTGGGCTGATAAGCTCATCACATACTGAAATCCCTTGAGTATTTTAAAAGAAAAATTCCCTGATTAACACTCTGCACATAAAATCTAAGTTAATGTCTCTAGATTTGGTGATTGACTGTCTCTCCCTGCCAACCACCTCCCCCCCCGCCCCAGCCGAGAATAAGTCTGTTCTCTCTTGGCATTGATCAGGTTTGTTGTAGAGCTGGTCTAGTTGGCTAGAAATCTGTCTTCGAGTTTCTTGAGTGACGTAATCAGCTGGATATCTTACACTGTCTGGAGAGCTTCAGAAATCTTACATACTAGTGTCAGATGAGATATTTTTTAAGGACTTGGAGTTAGTCCAAGTCCTCAAAATTGAGTGATATTTGACCAGGAGCCACGGATGGAATTCATTTAAGTTTTGAATAGAGTCTGTCTTATTCTTCATAGTATCATCTGGGTTAAGGTAGTACCCAGAACGTAAAAGGTGCTCAAGTAAACTGTGCTGAGTAAATGCTATTGTTGTATTTTTGATATGCATGTGGAACTCATACTTGCTGGTTTTCATGCCTGTGCACAGAATAAAAAGAGGGGTTGCCTCCTACACTGTTGGTGGGAATGCAAGCTGGTGCAGCCACTCTGGAAAACTGTATGGAGGTTCCTCAAAAAGTTGAAAATAGAGCTACCATACGATCCAGCAATTGCACTACTGGGTATTTACCCCAAAGA
>NC_138382.1:63310837-63342617 GCF_054177405.1 Leptonychotes weddellii
TGGACTCTGAAAAACAAACTGAGGGTTCTAGAGGGGAGGGGGGTGGGAGGATGGGTTGGCCTGGTGGTGGGTGTTGAGGAGGGCACGTTCTGCATGGAGCACTGGGTGTTGTGCACGAACAATGAATCATGGAACACTTCATCTAGAACTAATGATGTAATGTATGGGGATTAACATAAGAATAAAAAAAATAAAAAAATAAAAAAAAATAAAGAAAAAAAAAAAAGAGGGGTTGCTTTTTTCATTTGCCATAGATGGTATGAAAACCAATTTCTTTCTCTTTCTTTCTTTCTCTCTTTCTTTCTCTCTTCCTTTCTCTCTTTCTTTCTCTTCCTTTCTTTCTTCCTTTCTTTCTTTCTTTCTTTCTTTCTTTCTTTCTTTCTTTCTTTCTTTCTTTCTTTCTTTCTTTCTTTCTTTCTTTCTTTTTCTCCTTTCTAGTGTTCATGAGAAATACCAGCCCTCTTTTCATTTTTTTTTTTAAGACAAGGCATTAAAGTATATGTTTAGAGACACTGATGAAGGATTTTGCTCTAGGGTTTACACTGTTTTCTAGGGCTTTGGATTTTGTTCAAGGGCCCCTGAACTGAAGCAAATGTTTCTTGATCAAATCCCACAATAATTGGGCCCACTGGTGACTGATGTGTGGTACGAAGGGGTGGAAATGTTCCGAGTAGACCTCCATTCATTTGGTGATCAGTGTGTCAGTGTTTAGAAATCCACCCCTTTTCCAAGCAACCACGGTCGTGTGTCTGCTCTGTTCTGCCTTTTTCCGGTTAAGATTCTCATCAGTAAGGCATATAAAGTATGACATTTCGGGCCTCCAATTTCATAGCTAAGCCACCGTTTCTGTGGAATGGTCCAAAAAAAACAAAAACAAAAACAAAAACAAAAACCTTGTTATAATTACGTATGAGTGAAGAAAATTAGGAACTAGGAGGCAGAGGACCTTCACACGAGGATGCCCACCTTGCCCCTACAGCAAGAAGGCTCCAAAGAAAGTTTTATCTTCTTTTGTGTAATCCACCAAAGAGATGTCACTGACGTTCACCATCAGCTTGTCCCCTTCCTGCAAGGAGAACATGGCCCCTAGGTAGATGGGCTGGAACCAGTTGCTGCCTACTTCGCACACAGACTTGGTCCCCATTAGGAGCTGGGTCGGCTCGGGGTAGCTGTCTGTTACCTTAGTGATGACCACGATGATGGAGTCTGGCTTGTTTAGTCGGCTCCCTTGGTGGATTTCACCACACTCAGAGGTGGTTCCTCGGAACGTGACCTGGGAGTAAACAAAGTAGTCTCCCGACTCTGGGATCACCAGGAATTTATTTGTGTAGTTCATCCGGTTCTTGGTAAAGGCCAAGCCAAGTTCATGTTCCCAGTGCAGAGCCGGAAACTGATTTTTCAAAGACTGTGTGGGACTTTGTCTGACAACTGCAAAGACAAGAGAGAGGTTTAATTTCCTCGTGTCAGAACCTGTGGACTTTGCCAAAAAGAGTCTCATATTATTTTCAGAGTAAAGTGATTGAATAAAACCAACAGCTAACAAGCTCCTTGAGGAGGAATGAGTGGAGGAGATCTAAGCAGACACACACTTTTGTTCAGAGAGTAGCATCTTAGGGGCAAAAGACTTCGCCTCTCTGAGCCCGAGTTTTCTTTCCTGATCATTTAGAATTTTACCTGAGCTCTGTGATCTTGGAAAATAGTGGACGTTAAGAAATCTCACTCTTTGTGTTTCGGAAAACAGCCCATTACGATGAACCTCTTCTCCAAATGACTTAGATGGAACTGGTGGGTGCCCTCCACCCTTGGGTACCTATGGCAAGACCAGACACCAGATCCTCCAGATTGCCATTCTCTACCGCATAAATGATCAGCTGAACTGTACTGTCCCCACTGATCCATGGGAACATAATGCTTGTTTTTTCTTTTTTAAAGATTTTATTTATTTATTTGAGAGAGAGAGCACGAGTGAGAGCAGAAGCAGGGGGAGCGGCAGAGGAAGAGGGAGAAGCAGACTCCCTTCTGAGCAAGGAACCCAATGCGGGGCTTGATCTCAGGACCTGAGCCTAAGGGCAGCTGCTTAACCGACTGAGCCACCCGGGCGCCCCAACATAATGCTTGTTAACCCAATTTTGGTTAAGCTTCTCTTCTGCCTCCAGGCTTTGGTCTACCCTCAGCCTGGACCAGCAGACAGTCTCTCTTGAGAACAGGCTGGCCTTCGGGTAAAACATTCTCTGACGCTAACACCTTTATCCCACTTCTTCCCACCTGGTTCTTTCTAACTTTGTTTACTCCTTTCTGCAAAAGGAAACCCCTTTTAGCTTAACTCTTGAGACACTTGCAGATCTTCTGGCCAGAGCATTCTCCCTATTGCTGCTGATTTTCTTTCTCCTTTCTCCCACTGTGCAATAATCCTTTTGCACAAGCTCTCTCTTTACTAAGTCAGGATTTGCTTTTCATTTGACGTATCTTTCCTTTTTTTTTTTATTTTTTAAAGCGTATAAAAATACCCATGGAAAGGATTAAAAGGGATGGTGTGTATAAAATCCCCAACTATTAGGAATACCCTCTAACCTGCATTCACTTTCATTAGCCTTTTGTTTCAGACATACCCTGCTACAAGGAGTAGACATTTTAGGGAGTTGGATGATCCCTGGAGCTCTCTTGCAGCTCCCCTGCAATGCTACGGCCCAAAGTTACTGAAATTCAGACAGTGATTAAAAGAAAAATCAACATGCAGGACAGATATTGGAACCAGAGATCCAGAACATTCTGGAAATGCTTCTCTGACACCAAAATACAAACTGATGTAATTGGCTTGTGGAGTATAAGGGACCAAGGCTCTGGGTCACTTCAGCTCTATGGCCATGTAACGTTTTTAATCAGTGATGTAGGTCCCTTCTCTCTGAGTCTTGATTTCCTGTCCCTAAGCTAGAGATAAAGCCCCTTCCCAGTCTCATTTGGAAGATCAAGTGAATAGAGGAGACATGGACATTTTTATCATGAGCCTGGCTATGGCAAGTACTCAATACATAATCACTTTCCCCAAATAAACCAGCATCTCTCATCTTGACAGATTAAAAAATAAGCCTATTTCACTGTATATATTTTTATAGGTTCTTATGTTTGCATTGTTTACAAATATACATTATATACTCGGACATATAAATGAGTGCTTTTATGAAGTATGTGTATCGCAGAAAAAATGAATAGAACCAAACCATTGATTTCAAATAAGATAATCTGCAGTAAAACTAGTATGTTTTAGGAAAATAAAAGCATATTTTAATTTCCTACGACTGCTTTGAAAATCCATAGTGATCCCCGATATGTGCTATCAGCCACCATTTGGGGATAGGTTATCTTTAAGGAAATATTTAGCAACTTTCACACCCAGTGGCTGCCTAGAAACCTGGTTCCTGGATTTTTCTTAAGCATCTTTGCCGATGCTGACTGGACCCTGGATTATTTTGCACCATGACACACGTTTAGAATGCATGTGGTCTCTCCGGTCCCCCGCACTCAGTGCGCCCTGGAGAGTTTGTTGCTTCTTTGCAAAATCTGTGAAAGGCATTTTTATCAATCACTCCTGATCATCTCCACTCCTTCTTTGTGGATGATGCAGTATAAAAAAATCCTCTGGGATGATGCAAAAACAAAAAGATCATTTAGTCTCTAGACAAAGCGAGTTTTGTTGAACTGGTATACAATTTGCTATGTCAACACGGCAACAAGTGGGAGTTAGGGTACGGAATAGGTTGTGATGGGAACAGTGCAGGTCTAAGAGTCAGACTCAAATCTCAGCTTTTCCGAGTCATGTATATGATTTGGGACAAGTGACTTGACTTGTCAGAGCCTCAGTTTCCCCCCTTGTTGGGCTGATATGCAGATTAAATGAGATCATGGTTGCAAAATGCCTACCACAGTGCTGGTACACGTGAGGAGCTCAGTGGAACCTAGATTCCCACCCCCAGCTCCCCCATTCAGTAGGAAGAAGGGTGATATCCCCACACTCTGTTGTTAGGATTTTTCCTGCCCAGCTTGTTCACTCTCTCCCATTCTTAATATTTTATTTATTTATTTATTTTTTTAAAGATTTTATTTATTTATTTGACAGAGAGAGAGATAGCGAGAGCAGGAACACAAGCAGGGAGAGTGGGAGAGGGAGAAGCAGGCTTCCCGCTGAGCAGGGAGCCCGATGTGGGGCTCGATCCCAGGACTCTGGGATCATGACCTGAGCCTAAGGCAGACGCTTAATGACTGAGCCACCCAGGCACTCACTCTCTCCCATTCTTAAAGGCAAGTGGTCAGTGACTAGTGACTTGGAGTCTGTCTGGTCGTAGTCCTCACTCAGGACTCACCACAAACACTTTCCTCTTGGTCACATGCAAGTTACATGTTTGGGCCCTGGGGATATCCCCCTGTGGGCTGCAAATTTTCTTATAGGTCAGGAGAGTATGCTTGCTTTTAACTCCTTAGGTTTTCAAAGGATTTTTAACACATATTTGTGCACAGTCTTGCTCTTTTCTCTGGAGTCTTAGATATATATGCAACTCCAGGCATCAGATGTCAGAAATTTCAACAGTGGTCTTGGGAAACTGGCCAGCTGGTGATATTATGAGGCCGCTCTGAATCTCTTCACATCAACAAAAATTCTTTGCAAATGTCTACCTGAATGCAAATGTCCAATCACTTCATCTTGAGTGGGGTACAGATGGACTTGATACTTTTAACAGCCCAGGGGATCTTTTATCTTTGACCAGATTCAGAATTATGTGAATCTCTGAGTCTGAGTGAAGCCGTTTCTGAATGCCTGATGGTGTGTATGAAAGAGAGAGACAGGAGAGGAAGGAAGAGGACTGATAGAATCTGAAAGAAAATGCCCAAGAGCCATGGGCCTTTGGAACCCTTAAAGGGGGAAGACATCTGAAAACCCTCAATTGAGAGGAGAAGTCTGTTACCAAGGTGTGTCGTTTCCGGTTTGAAGCTATTAGAATAAGTTTTGACAAGCCCTCTGAAAGAAATCTTGGGCCCATGGCCCATACATGATCTCCTGGAAATCACACCAGGGAGAAATACCTGTCAGGTGTGCCCTTGGCTTATCTCCAGCAGCTCCGGAAATTGCATCTGTAAGGAAAGGAGAGAGATGCTTTGTGTGAGTCAGAGGGTGGCTGGAGTGAAGACAGTATTTTTGGAGTTGCATGGTGCCTGCAACTGGAGAGAATCATTCCTCTCCTTCAGCTGGGTCCACTGGGGATTGTTGTCATTTCCCCAGGGACAGAGAAGCCTCAGGAGAAAGAGTCTTGAACACAAATAAATCTTGGCCCATAACTTTGGGCAAGTTTCCAACCTGCCCAAGACTCTGTTTTCTCATCTCGAAGGTCATCCCTTGCTATCTTGAATGTAGAGTGCTCAGCATGATTCCTGGCACATGGCCTATGCTCAATGAACTCACATTGCCCCCCCCCCCCCCGCTACTGCTTCAGGGTGAGCAAACTGACCTTTGGCCTTATTCAAGGTCCCTTTAGCCATATCCACTGAAGCATCTGGATGGCCTAACAAATAGGGTAGGGAGGGGTAGGATTAGGCATTCTTCTAATACTTTTATAGGAATTAACTGATTTAATCTGCACTAATCTGAGAAGGTAGGTACCATTATAGCCAATTTACAGGTGAGTAAACTGAGACAGAGGCAAGTGACATTATTTGCCAAAGGCCATCACCTCCATAGGCCATACACTTGGACACAGCACCATTTTGTATTTTTAGTGACTTGGGAGCAACCTCACTCCTCCTCTGGGTTTTCATCCCTCTGAACCTCCCTCATACCCAAACTACTGAATGCTCTGTTCCCCACAAGAGAAGGCAACAAATATGAACACACTTACAAGCTCGCTGATGTGAAGGTCCAAACTCTTGCCCTTTTGAAGTCTATTGGAAAAGAAAGATATGATTCAGCCCACCTGTGGTCCTTTTGTCACCCAACCCCACAGCTGCCCATAGCAAGGGCATGATTAAGATGCCGCTGCTACCCAAACTGGGTGTTCTGAGATGAGGGACATGGCAATGAGACTACTCGATGGAGGGGAATCTTGCGCCCAAGCGCTCCCCTTTCCTCCTCCAGCACCCCGATGACCTTCTCTCTCCTACACTCGTCTTGGAAGCTCAACTTCGAAGTTCTGTCCTGAGAGCCTTCCCTGTTCTGTTCTAGGACACTCTGACATCTATTATTTGAACAAATGATGGCACTTGCTTTATTTTCTTTTGTCCACCGTGATTTAAGATTTGGAACTATTTAAAAAAGTGATACAGAAAAAGAAATAAGGGCTCTGTTCTCCTTCCCACCAGCCCCTTGTCTCCATGAATGACATGGAGACATGTCCATCCTTGCAATCCTAGCTTGCGAGCCATTTCAGATACCACCCGGGGCAGGTGGGGCGGGGGAAGGGTAACTGCTTTGGAGGCAGACAGACCTGAATTTGAATCCTGCTGTCACCATTTATTAACAATATGATCTCGAGCAGACACCTTTCCTCTCTGAGCTCTGGTGCCCTCATTTGAAAAATGGGAACAATAACATCCCTAACCTCAGATAACTCCCACATTTGAGATAAGGATCAAATCAGATGTGTGAGTCAGGGCAAAGAACGTGCAGGAAATGAAGGAATCACCGTGTCTGAACACAAAGCTCAGGAGCAAAGCTAAGTCCTTGGCTTAAAGGGATAAAATCACCACCTTACATTTTACGGTTTCCAGGAAAACCTTCTCTGATATGATATTGACTCAATTCAGAGTCTTCTGATTGGGTTCTTATAACTACATAGTCCCCACGGACAGTGATCCTCATGTCACCAGTTCTGTATCTTAGAATCCGTGTGTGTGTGAGATCGTACTTGTGAATGAGGAATTGTGTGTCCATGTGGGTGTGACAGAAGACAGCTCTAGCAGTGGGGGAGGTAGGAGCCGATGTGTTTTGTGTGTCTACATGTGACTCTAGTGTGGAGCTGTGTGCATGGATGTCTCTGCACGTGTTGGTGTGGTCACGTGGGTGTAGCTGTGTCATTGTTCACCAGGACTGTGAGCAGGTCTGTGATGGCAGTGACCTCGTTAAAGCCCAGACGGCCAGGCTCTTTTTATTCCCAAGCCATGCTACCTAACCTCCACTGGAAGGCTTCTTGAGGGCAGAGATCTTGTCTTTGAACGACAGACCAATTGTCTCTCCATTGTCTACTTCCTAATTCTGTGAATAGCAAGACAACTGCTTGCCTTCAGTTGCCAGGCTTGAAACTTGCTGCTTTCTCCTCCCACAAACCCAAGCTGCCATTTCTATTTTGCAATTTTTCTCATTCGTGCCTCCCCGGCCCCCACCCAGGCCTCAGCACGCTGTTCTTCTGGATTCTCCCATCAGCCTCTTAACTGATCCTTTTGCATCTGGTTCTCCTTTCCTTGAAATCATCTCCTCACCTGCTCTCAGAGTGCTTTTTCTAAAGCATCACTGTATGGGGACACAATTCTGTCCATAAACCTTCAATGGCTCTCCATGGCCTTCCAGACACAGGCCCAAATACTTATCTTGGCATTCAAGGTCCCAGTTGACCACCCCATTCTTGTTACCCACTATTTATTCCTCTCCGAGTACTCTGTGCTCCAGCCATGAGAGGCAACCACAGTGAATGATTCAAAGGACCTGAAAGATGCAGTAAATGTAGCTACTTTCTGTTGAATGAGGAGTGGCGCTGTGCTATGCTACGCCCTTTGCACACGTCATCTCCTTTAGTGTTGTGACGACTCTTCAGGTAGATGCCATTCATACCCTTATATTGAAAAGGGGGGGGGCACCTGGGTGGCTCAGTTGGTTAAGCAACTGCCTTCAGCTCGGGTCATGATCCTGGAGTCCCCGGATCGAGTCCCGCATCGGGCTCCCTGCTCAGCAGGGAGTCTGCTTCTCCCTCTGACCCTCCTCCCTCTCATGCTCTCTGTCTCTCATTCTCTCTCTCTCAAATAAATAAAATAAAAATCTTTAAAAAAAAAAGAAAGAAAAGAAAAGAGGGCTCAGTCAGGTTAAGTAACTTGCCCAATGTCCCACAGCTGGAAAGTGAAGTAGGATTTTAACCCAGGTCAATCCACTCTAGAATTCCTGGCCCTAAGCCATTGCACCTTCTCATTTCCGGGTAAGCTCCCCCTTTGGTGAGGTGGATGGATGAGTACCAGCAGCTCCATGCACTGCGACAGTAGGGGAAACACAGAGCTCAGAAAACAGGAACCCAGCCCAGAAGTGAGGGAATCAGGGGAAATTACCTCTGAAGTTGAGTCTTACAGGTCCCACAGGTATTAGCCAGGTGATAAAAGGTAATGACCATTCCAGACAAGGCTAAGAGCTTGTGCAAGAGTACAGAGGCCCAACAAGGCATGGGAGCAGCTGGGAAACTACAAGGATTTCTGCTGGCAAATGAACCCATATATACATTCAGCATAGGGTCGTGAGTACAGTTGCTTTGGAAAACCTAAACCCAATTGATGCAACTACTTGTCCAGCATCGATAACTTTGATGGGCTTTAGGAGTGGGGTGGGGTGGAGAAGCAGCCTAGAAATGAGCTTATTCTGTAGCCTGTTTCCTATGCTGTTCCTTATTTGCTGTTAACAGAGCTGATAAAGAATTGGTCTGTGGCAGGCAGAAAACTGAAGGGGAAGAATTGGGAGAGCATGGTTGCATCCTCTTGTGTATGAAATAGTACAGTCCTGGCTGGTCTTCTGCTTCATTGAGTACTCTGCTGAGAAATCTTCTTGAACATCTGCTTATTTTTGTCTAAGCACTCAGCTAAAAGACTGGAGCATTCCCTTTGGCTCAGAGTCTTGCTGTCATTAGCATGTATCTGCGATGTGAACACATTTCCCTCTTTGCTCTGCTGGATTTCTATAACTTGGGCATACAGTTATTTTCACGTGTGGTTGGACGTGTATGGATCTTAGTGGCCTAGAATCTGCTATACATCTGGAGTCTGTCATAGTGCCAGTTAGCAGGTGTTGAAGACCTCAACAGTCCAAGAGTCCCCAAGAACATCAGCTGGGACTCTCTTACCAAGAACAACATCTAAAGCCTTCCATTGCTGCTTCCCTTAATAATGCCTCTTCATGGGAGGAAGATTTTTGTGACGGGAAGCAGGAATGAATGAAGAGGAGATTTGAGATGAAGAAATAGTAGCTTATTTGGAGGAGCTTATGCATTTGAGCTGGCTCGATGCCTGTTCTCAAGGTGACTGTTTGCAAGAGCTTTTCGCTCTCAAGTACAATCCAAGCTGCCTGTGGGCAATGACCTGGTCTGTCTTGCTCACCACCAAATTTCTGGTGCCTCAGACCATGCCTGGCACTTCTGCCGGATTACCCAATCAGCAAAATATGCTGATGCCCAGGTGTCAGAAAGACAGGTAGAAAAGAGAGCTGGAAGATGGAGGTGGGTTCAGCCTCAGTGACTTTTGCCTGAGTTTGGCAATCCAAAAAACGAAGAAAGAAAAGACCTTTTGATTTTACAATACATGCCAAGTTTTGAGTTCTTGTTTAAATTTTAAATAATTAATTTAAGAGTTAAATGACCATAATCTTTTAGTTACTGGCACCTCCAAGTTTTTCATCAGGCTTTGCTTGGAGCATAGTCATGGCTCCAGAAATGTTTGTGGAAGATTGTGAGCTTTGGCCAGGAATCAGAGACAGAAAAGGCAAATGTGGATGCCTGTGGGGATTCGTGTTAGTAGAATAGTGGGGCGCCTGTGGCTACCAGCATTGATGAGCCCAAGCAAAGCAAGCTGGTGCTTTTTACCCCTTAGTTTCTATAGGTCAGGGGATTTTTCACTCTTGTTTGCGTTTCTTTCTTTTTTCCTTCTCACTTTTTTTTCTTTTTTTTTTGTATGCTGATTGGTAATCCCTGACACATTTTTGGAATTACTCTAATACTTCAACCAGGGAAGAAAGAAGGATGGAGGGAGGGAGACTGCTATCTAGTCGAGTACTCCCTGGGTGCCAGGTCCTGTACTGGGGTTTATGTGTGTTCCTTGTCTACCAGTCCAGTTACTCTCAAAGGAGGGCATCACCTTTTTAGAGGCTTTGTAGGCCAAAGGTCAAAGAGTAAATGGAGGGTCTGGGATCTGAACCTTCAGACCAAGTGCAGACCCCGGCACCTATCAGGAGCCCCATAAACATTAGCTGAGTACACACCATGGACCACGGAACCCGAAGCCAGATGATCTTTGAGATTCTCTTATTGGCATTTCCCCAGAAAAAATCCCTTGAGTGTATTTTAGCTAATGACCCATTTAGCCTTTCTCCCATGTCCTATACCCACTGTCTAGTATATTCATAAACAGGAAAAGAGATCCATTTTTTGCCGTCATAAATGCCGCAATTGCAAAACCATCAATGTTTTATGACCCATAACATCCTCCCAGCACTTCTAGGAGAAATACACAGACCATCGCCTCCTTGTTTTTGGCTTTCGCTTCTCTCTGTTTGTACTTGCACAAGGATAAATCCAACCTGGAAATGTTTTATTCCAAGGCCATTTCAATTCATTACCCTCCTGGGTACACTGGACGGGGCTTCACACCCAACATTCAGAGGGGTGCAGAGCTGAGCATGTGGTGTTGGCAGCCGAGCAAATGTGGGAATCCCAGCCCTAGGGTTTCCTAGCAATCTGACTTTGGTATGTCACCTAACCTCAGTGAGATTCTGTCTCCTCATCAATGAAGGCAGGCAATCATTCTTTCCTCCTGGAAGCATCGTGATGCCTAAGGAAGACCACACACATACAGTGGATATCCAATTCACCTTCCTTCTTTCTTTGGGTTCAGTCAATATTTATGGTGCATGGTGTTGGTTCTGCGTAAGTTCCCTTTGTTTTCACCGCTTCGGTGATACACAGAAGGCATCCTTGGGTCTCTTTATGACCAGTGGCAGATTTGGATCATTTAGGAGCTCTGGATGGCCTCCTCCTCCCAGCAGAAGAGGCTTCCTCCGTCTACAGCTGGCTTCTGGACTTCTGCCCCTTCCAATGCAAAGGGCTTGAGGGAATGGAATGTACCCTCCATGCATTTCAAAACCCACCCTTGTTACTGCAGTCGGTGGCTGGGCCTCATTAAGGAGACCAGGCTGGGAGATGACCTCTTACAGCCGGACAGCGTGTGGTCCATCAGGTGAGGACCCAGGAGCTCCCAGTGCTGGGCATGCGGTAATGTGTGTGCTTATTTATTTATATATATATATTTTTTAGAGAGGGAGAGAGTAGGGGAGGGGCAGAGGGAAAGGGAGAGAGAGAGAGAGAATCTTAAGCAGACTCCACGTCCAGCGTGGAACTGGAGGTGGGGCTTGATCTCACGACCCTAAGATCATGACCTGAGCCGAAATCCAAGAATTGGATGCTTAACCGACTGAGCCACCTGGGCGCCCCGTGTGTGTTTATTTTAACAGGTGAATGAATGGATCTTGGAGTCACCAGCTCGGAGCTGCTGCAGATGTTTGGGATTCATGCCCACAGTGGGCTCACCCTGCCTTCACGCAACTTCACCAGTTCTGGTCTTCTTGCCCTCCACCCCCAGCCTGAGCTTCTGAGTGAGTTGGCTTCTCTTCCTGGTGTGCCAGGACTCTCAGAGGCTAGAGCAGGGGCAAAGCCACCTAGTGCTCCGTGTTTTACAATTTCCAAAGCACTTTTTATCTCAACCATCTATTTGTTTTCTCTAGACAACCCTGAAAAGGGATTGTCAGAACCGTCCCTGTTTCCGAAGAGGAAACAGTCTGAGTGAGATGAAAAGGCTACACCCAAGATGGAGCAAACAGGGAAATCATGTCTGTTGAACATCTACTTCATGGCATTAGCTTGCCGACATCCTCTCGCAGAATTCTCAGCACGGGGCTATGAGGGAAGTGTCTTTACCTCCCCATTTGACAGACAGGGAGCGGACGGCTTAAGGAGGTCAGGTACCCTGTGCATCCCTTCCTCTCTCTCTCTCTCCACCCAGCTAACAGTGTGCCAGGGACAGCGAGGTGCCCCCAGGGGAGGAAGGAGACTCGAAGTTATTGAGCACTTACTATGTGACAGGCACTTTTTAGGGAATCCTTATTAAACGCTCCTGACCACCCCAAGAAGTGAGTGATTTGCTGGGTTAACACCACAGGCAGACCAGCGTGGTCGGCTTAGGAGGAGCTTTTGAATCCCAATGTCACACTCAGTGCGACTTTGGGCACATGGCTTAGGTTTTCTAAGCCTCAGCTCATCATCTCTGAAATGGAGATAATCGTAGCACTTTCTTCATTGTGTGATTTCAAGGACTAACCCAGATGAGGTATTTAGTAATAATAGCAAATGCATCACACAGACGTATGTGCTAGACACCAGGCTAAGGACTTTATAGACACGACGATCTCATTTACTCTTCTCAAAACCCTGGGTGTGAAGAAGCTTAGAATGGTGTCTGGTGTCTAATAAGTTATTATAAGGTCACAACTGTGGTGGTGGGGGGAGCCATGGCATTCCCTCAAGCCTGCACAACTCTGAAGCCTCAGCTGGCACCCCTATGGGGTCCTGGATGGAGACCGGGGTGGGGGTGGGGTCTCAGGAGCAGGTGTGCAGGGGAGAGGCGAGCAGGGATCAAGGGCTAGGAGCCTTGCAGGGTTTTTCAGGAAGGGGTGAAAGTGAGATTGCAGGGAAGCAAGGAGAATCTGGGGCGAGCATGTGGGGATTCCAGAAGCAGCACGGGAAGGGAAGGACGGAGATGGGGCGGTGGTGCAGTCCAAGGAAGCAGTGTCTCGTGGCACCCCTGCCAATGTATTGCACAGTACCACGGGCCTGCTCTGCCCCAGGCTGGGGGCTGAGCCAGCATGGTGCATTGTGTCATGCCTGGAGTACAGACCCCGAGTGAGCCAGAGCAGTGCCTGGGGAAGGCAAAACCTGGTCTCCGGGGACCTGTGAGCCAGCGTGGGGTCCATGCACCCAGCCTGAGGGCAAGGAAAGCCACTAAGGGCCCAAAGAAGGCCCAGGCCATGGTTAGTGCAGCTGGGTAAAGAATGGATTGGAGTGTGGGTTGTCGGTACAAGACCAGGATGGAGAAGGAGGCGCGGAAGTAGCTCACAAATATCAGAGACCAAGAAAGGCCCTCCAGCACCCAAACCTGCTCTCTGACCTGGTGATGGCAGATTCCAGAGCAGGTGGGGAGGGTGACAGGTATGATGCAACGTCCATGAGCAGGGAAGTTCCTCAGTCATGATGATGATAATTGCTACCATTTACTAATCTCCTACCTCCTGCCAGACACTTTAAATACTTTATTTCTAAGTATTCCATTTCATACATAAGGAACCTGAGGCACAGGGAGGTTACGTAACATGGCTAAGAAGTGGCTGGGCCAGATTTCAAACTGATTTTTCCAACACATGAATCTACCGGACATTCTCCAGGAGTTTAATGATCCTAAAACATTTTACTCTCTCTTTTTTGTAGATGTAACATACACATTTTGTACAAAAGAGGGTAAGTTTAAAAATGTCTCTCTCTTCCACCTGTCACCCAGGTCCCCAAGCTAGATGCTGGCAGAGCAACCAATCTCTTGTCCTTTTCTTGACATAGTCTATGCATTTATAAACACATTCATAAAAGTGAATATATATATATATATTTAGAAAATGAATGTCCCCGATTCTATATACTGTTATATACCTTTCCCTCCCCACTTAATGATACATCTTAGAGAAATTCTCCATCCTTACATATAGAGATGCATCATTTTTTAGAAACGGTGGCAGCTGCAGGCTTTCACTGCACGGAGGCACCAGGCTGTATTTAATTGATGCCCTATCTACGGACACTTCCCCTAAAGGTAGTTATCCCAAACCTTTTCAAATCTGATTTCTGCTCTGCAAGCTTACCTGGGTAAGGATTTTGTCACATCGAGTATTTCCTTACACAACCCCTGAAGGAAGAGTTCAGTTTAAAATAGATATATAATTTTAAGTTCTGGTAACTGTTTTTGTTGCTGCTGATAAAAACCTGGAACATTCCTACACCAATCGCTGTTGCTTTTTGGTAGTTGCCTGGTGTAACCATGATGATCACGTCCCAGGAACCAGGTGTGTAACCCTCCCTGCGTTCCCATCAGACAACCTGTTCCTGCACTTGCCTTCTTAGCATTGCCAGGGTGTTAACATTAGCATCCTCTTTTGGCAGAAAAGGAAACAGATTCAAAGAAATGAAACCACATGCCTATTTTTACCCAATCAGAGGTGGCTGCGCTGGGATTTAAACTCAGATGTCTACGAGCCACGATATTTCAGTTATGTCCACTCATGCTCTCCTTGGTGATTTAGCTTTCCCTCTTGAATCCTATCTTCCATCTTTTCTGAGCTGGTTATTCTCCATTAGCCCACTGGAACCTCTCTTTGCCCTTCTTGGCCCTGCACTGTGTACCGAGAGGCTGGGCACACTTGCTTCCTGGCTTTTAAGCCTGACTTCCAGTCTGACCAGTGGGATGAGAGGTGGGGAGAAGAGCGTGGCCAGCTCTTCCATCCTTCTTCCTGCTCCCTCCCTGATGTTTGGCAGGCAGGCTAGCCCTCTCCTACATTTTCCTTCTCCTTGGGTTCCCCGAAAATTGCTCCCTCCTATCTGCCCCCTCAGGCCAAGAGGTGATGACTGGCTTCCCACCATTGCTAAGCATCCCAGGATGCTTCCAGCTCTTCGGTTCCCTTTTATCTGTCTACATCTCAGCAAGTAGACTCTTCTTTGAACCCTTTTCAGACTCTTTACACATTCTTCTTTAAATGCTCCTGTTTGAATGGACCAGGTGTTTCTTTTCAGGACTCCGATTGCTACATGTGGTCCCGCCTCACCCCTATTTCCCTTTCTCTTCTTCTGATGACCGAGAAGTTCTACAGTCTGGCCAAACCACCACGCTAAGCTTCTCTGTGTTTCTGCTCTTCAGGGAGATTGCCTGAAGTGTCACAGAATGCACTATTAGCCTTTTCATTTCTTGAGTAGCTAAGATAGGACAGGCACTCATGCCTTCCCTCGTGGGGCTTCCTGTCTAGTGACAGCTCGTGTCTCCAACTCTCTTCCTGACAGGGCAAGTCACTGGCCCCTCTGGACCATGGCCTCCCACCACCAAGGGGTGGTGACTGGCTTCCCATGGTTGCTAACCCCAAGGTGCTTGCAGAGCCTGATGGTCTTCTAGATCAAGAAAGGCGTTTTTTTGGCATCTGCTGAAATAGGGGATCTCAAGACCACATTTTAAGCAGAGGCACTGTTTCCCTCTAGAACCCCAGAGAGTTCAGGTTATTGGAGGCCACTCAATGCCTCATTCAAGAACAACAGTCTCTTTCTGGCTAAAGCACAGACTCCCAGAACACCGACTAGACACTGTGGTTTGGCTTCGTAGAAATCATCTCCATGGTGGCCTGGAGGTCACAGCCTGACTTGCTATGCCTTGAATTTCTTCTCTAACATGAATGGCATTTCTGGCTGTCTGAATATTTCTATGTTTTCTGAAAGATGGCATGTGGCTGTGGACGCCACCATCTGAATCGAGGTCTGGTTGCTGACCCTGAGGGGTTGGGGAGAGTTACACATTAGCCATGGCTTGCTTGCTCGCTCCTTGTGTTTCTGCTTTGAAGTCAGCCAGCATTGCTTAGCAGACAGGTTTCCTGGTAAACCAATTGAAAAGCCTGTTTTCTCCTCTGGAATTTAATACTTTGGACTCAAATGAAATCTGTCATCACAGACCATGCAGGTGTGTGTGTGTGTGTATTTATAAAATGGTATTATTTGAATGACTCTGTCTTCAGTCTTTAAGATTTTTGATATTCCTATTCCAGAATAAGTTTCCCCTTGACACTTATACCCCCCGACTTGGAACCATTGTTCTCCCTATACCTTATATTCATTTTTGACTAAGCTCTTCCACCCCGAGCCCCCAGCAAGATCTGAGAAATAGACAACCAGGCAAGAGGTTCTTTCTTGAACATTGAAAGAGAATATTTCTAAACCCAAGAAAGGGGGTTGATTAAATAAATTATAGCACATGCATATACAGGACTATAATACAACCATCTAATATCATCATGCTGCTTTGAATTTACTAACAATAAATAAAATCATAACACATTTGGAGATTCAAAATAATCTCATCTTATTAAAAAATACAGAATTATATTCCCCAAGATGTCAATAGTGGTCACCTCTATGTGGTTGTGGGTAATGATAATTATCTTGTTTTCCTTATCTGTGTTTTCTAACTTTCTTCAATGACATGTGTTAGTTATGCAATTTAAGGAGGCTTATTATTTTTTTTTTAAAGAAAAAGAATGTTCCCAGATTATCAGTACATGATGATTACAATTATCTAAAAATATGTTATTGGAGATTGTTCCCATATAAACGGAAAGAGGGACAATTCCCCTGGCATTACTGAGGATAAACACCAAATCGGACCTCTCCAGCCCTCACATGCTGCTTCCTTTGCAGGGGAAGCAGGGAGTGGGTTGGGTCAAGGGGGTCTGTCCAGAGCTGCAGTGCCCGCCAGGTGCCTGCAGCAGGTCCAAGGATCCCCGGGTCAGGGCTTACCTGGAACACACAGGCATCTCCTTGGGCCCGGAGCTGGCCCACGAGCAGGTAGGTGGTGAGTCCTGCCAGGATGGGTAGCGATACCAGGCAGCAGGTGAGAGCCCAGCGCTCGCTGCTTCTGGCTGCCAGCCTGCCTCTGGCCTTGGGCGTGCAGCTGCCTTCCTCAGGCAGCATTTCCACACTGGCTGTTTCCCCGAAGCCCAGCCCCAGATTCTCTGCCATCCTCCTGCTGGTCCTGGCGCTGGCTCTGACTCGCCCTGGGCAGAGAGACCCTCCATTAAATAGAAGACAAGCTCTCACAGTGGGTGCATTAATCACTGCCTACTCCTCCCCCGGACCTCTCCCCTCCCCCCTCCACAACACACTGGGCCCCGCCCTGCAGGGAATGCACCGCCTACAACAGAAACCAAGTTTGGTTTAAAAAAAAAAGAAGAAGAAGAAGAAGAAGAAGAAGAAGAAGAAGAAGAAGAAAGCTTTCCCAAGCGTATTTATATACAGTGTGCTCATGTGCTCCTTCCTTCGTTTACAGAAGGAAGTCAGGAAAGTCCCTGGAGGAGAAAAAGAATCCATCAAGTCAGTGGGCAGGGTGAATTAAAATATAGCTGTCCCTGCCCTGGAAGCCTGCCAGCCAAGCCAGTCTGGGGAGTGTGCTGCTTCTGGAAGTGAAAGTGAAGGATGGGGAGGTGTGTGGTGTGGCATGCAGACTGGGAAATAGAAATCATGTTTGCATCACCACTTTGCAAAATGCTGCCAGGCCCTCTGTCTTTTTGAGCTTCATAGGAGCTCATTTTCCTTGCACAGCTAGGAATACTGAAGTTCTGAAAAGTGAAGGCACTTGCTTTTGGTCATTCAGGGATTAAGACAGAGGAGCCAGGAAGATGGTCTAGTTCCTCTAAATCTCTATTTGGGGTTCTTACTTCTATTACACATCCACCTGTGAAAGGAGAACGCATACCTAGCCTGAGTTGACCAGTTGTCTAAGCAAAGAGCATGAGGTCATAGAGGTGACTGTCCATGAGGAGAGGACATTGACTTTTCGTCTCTGATTAATTCCAAGTTGATTGAGCACAAGTGATAGGCCTTGCCCACAGTTGGGTGTGTATGGGGGCCACATTTATTAAACATTTCCTCAGTGCCAGTCACTATTCTAAGGGAGTTAAATGTACCAGTGAAGTTATTCAATCCTGAGATAATCTTTTGACGTAGTAATATTATTATTCCCACTTGACAGATAAGGACATGGAACTGTAGGATTGAGACTCAGGTCAGCTGGCTCTGGAGTGTCATAACCATTGTACTAGGCTGCACATGCTGCTGTGTTATGCACGTACATGGATACCCACACCCAGCGTGCCCAGGGAGAGGCCATCCTTTCCAGTTAAGGGTTGGGAAAGCTTCCTGGAGAAAGATGTGGTATTGGAACTAGGCCTTGAAGCTTATGGAGGGTGAAGTCAGAGAAGAGTAGAGGACCTTGCAAAAAGATGGGTAATAGAAATAGGAAAACTTAAGGATGTCCTGTGGCATGTGGTGGAAACCAGTCCGACTTGCACCTCCATTCAGTTGCTACTTCTGCTTATTTCACAGCCTGAGCCTTGTGGTCTACTTGGAAAGGTGTTTCATGACCTGGTCCCTGCCCACATCACCCCTCCCCAGTGTCCAGCCTCATCTCTTACGACTTTCCCAAGCTGCAGTTCTCCTAAATGCCTTATGGATTAGCTATACTGTTGCACATGCTTTTCCCTCCACCGTGACAGCTTCCAGTCTTTCCCCTTCATATCACCATGCCCCCCTATTTTAAAACTTTGTATTAAAACCTTCCCTTCATCGCCTGCCTCCAAGATTGGGTGAGGTGCTCATCTTCTTTGTTTTTATAGCTTCTCATTCTTCCCCTATCATCAAATATTTCATACTAGACTGTGGCTGGCTACTTTTCTATCACCCCCATTAAGTCATCAGATGTAGGAGGGCAGGTGCTAAGTCCCATCCCTTCCCTATGGTTGTAGCTCCTAATGTAATGATGGTCTTAACAGACATCTGTTGAAATAAGCATCTAACATATTTCCAAAGAATCCAGCACAGGATGATTTTTATGTCCCTTGGTTACCCATTCTTGGTTTAACAAACCTAGTAGGAAACTTTTCTTTAAGACTAAACTAAATCTTTGCCACTGTAACTTTTAAACACACAGTCACACTTAATATCCGATCATCCTGAAGGAGCTTGCAAATGTGTTCTTATTCTTGTATTTCTTTTTTAGGAAGTTGGTATGCTTAATCAAACCAGGGTCTTAAAAGTGTTAGATGTATGGGTTCACATGAAGAAGTATGTATCATCAGCCACAATATAAGAAGGCTTCAAAAGATGGGGAACACTAAAGACACCAGACTAGGGATCTGGAGATCTGGGATTTAGTCCCTCAATTGTGTGACCTTGAGAACTCTAGCAGACCCTACTCGTTTTAATGTACCTGGCTATCTACAAAACCTGGCAACTAAGCTTGTTATACTTCTGTTTAAAGTAAGGGTCAATAGATCCTGAGTTTGTGCCTAGGGAATGTCCTATGAGAAGAGAATAAGAGTTTTAGGGCATGAAACTATGCGCATCTAATTGGGATGGTTGTAGACGTAGATTCACATGTAGTTGTAAGAAACAGAACAGAGAGATCCTGTATATCCTTTACTCAGGTTTCCCCAAAGGCAACATCTTGCATAACGAGAGCATAACATCACAACCAGGAAACTGACATTGACATTGATATTCAGATTCTACCAGTTTTATATGTACTCATTTGTGTATACATATTTAGTTCTGTGCAGTTTGTCACATGTGTAGATGTGTGTGACAATTACCACAGTCAAGACACAGAAAAGCTCTGTCTCAAGGATCCCTCATGCTACAGTTCAAGCCACTGCTACCACCCTCCTTCCCCTTCTCACTTAACCTTTGCCATCCACCAGTCTACCTTCCAACTCAATAATCATGTTATTTCACAAATGTTACATAAATGGAATCATGTAGTCTGTATCCTTTTGAAATTGGCTTTTTTTTCCCACTCAGCATAATTTCCTTGTGGTCTGTCCAAATTATTGCATGATCAGTAGTTCGTTTCTTTTGATTGCTGAGTGGTATTCCATGGTATGAATATAGTACGGTTTGTGTAACTGGTGACCCGTTGAAGGACTGCTGGGTTATTTCCAAGATTGACTTATTATGAATAAAGCTGCTATGAATATTAGTGCACAGCTTTTTGTGTGAAAGTGCCTTCATTTCATTTCTGGTGTAAATGTCTAGAACGAAATTGCTGGGCCATAACGGTAGGCACCTGCATAGTTTTGTAGGGAATTGCCATATTCTCTTTTCTAGAGTGGTGGTATCATTTTGCTTCCCACCGGCAATGTGTGAAAGAGCCAACATCCTCTCTGCATCCTCCCTCCAGCATTTGGTGTTATCACTATTTCTCATTTTAGCTCTTCTGGTAGGTGTATAGTGACACTCACTGTGGTTTTGCTTTGCATTTCCCTAATGGCTAACAATGTTGAACATCTTTTCATGCCCTTATTTGCCATCTGTAAACTCTTTGGTGATACAGACACCTATTTTGGCTGCTAAAAGTTACTTCTCACGTCCTTCTAGCTTCTCAGTGGATTCCAAGGCAGAAGGTAAATAGCTTACAGATAAATGACGAGTTATTGTGTCTGAGCGCCAATTATGTGCAAGGTAGCATTCTAGATACTGGGTTCTAGGTACTTTCTAGCAGTGACAAGAGCAGACAGCAATCTGTATGGTCATGAAGCTTATATTCTAGTGGATTGAGATGGCCAGTAAATAAAATAAGTTAAGTGTGTAGGGAGATAGGCAGTTACTTTAGTTACATTTTAACATAGGGTGGTCAGAAAAGCCCACCTGTGCTAAGAGGAGAATGAAGACCTCAGGTGAGGGAAGCCATGGGTGTCTGGGAGCAAACTGCTCCTGGCTTTAAGCAGTTGTGTTCCGGGAGCATGGGGATAGCCAGGAAGGCTGGAGCAGTGAGGGAGGAGGAGACCAGGAGCAATGAGGTCAGAACAGTATCGGAGGAGGTTCTGGGCTTCTGGGCATGGGTAGGACTTGGCTTCTCATTCCGTGTGGCGGGGAGGCTCTAGCACATGTAGGGCAGAGGAGTGGCAGGTTCTAATTTTGCCTCATAAGGATCATCCAGGCTGCTGTGTTGAGAGTAGCCCGAAAGAAGGGTGGAATCAGGGAGACCAGTTTGGAAACTGCTGCAATCATCCAGGTGGGGCAAGATGGTGGATCGGACAAGGTGGTGACGGCGAGGGTGACAAGAAATGGTGGGTTCCAGATATATTTTGAAGTAGAGCAGACATAATTTCTTTTTTAAAAGATTTTATTTATTTATTTGACAGAGAGAGAGCGAGCACAAGCAGGGGGAGTGGCAGGCAGGGGAGAAGCAGACACCCAACTGAGCAGGGAGCCCGACGTGAGGCCCGATCCCAGGACTCTGGCATCATGACCTGAGCCGAAGGCAGATGCTTAATCAACTGAGCCACCCAGGCGCCCCGAGCAGACATAATTTCTTATCCAGCTGGATGTATGGTGAGAGAGAAAGAGAAAAGAAAACTCTGGGTTCAAGGTTCTTGGTTGGAGCCTTAGAAGGATGGAGATGCCATTAATGGAGACAGGGAAGGAAGCTTGAGAGCTCAGAATCAAGATGTGCACCACTGAAGGTGACTTTCAGACAACCAAGCGTAGGTGACATTACAAGGATGCAGTGGATGATGAGTCTGGCGTCCCAGGCAGAGACTTGGTTGCAAAATTAATTTGAGAACCTCCCATGGCACAGCACCTATCACATAGTGCTCTAAAGTGGGTGCTCCTCTTGATTACAGGTCCTTAATTTTTTTTTTTTTAAGGATTGCAATCCTTTATTACATTATTTTATTCTTTCAACTTTTTTGAATATTTGAAAATTTTCACAAGAAAAATTTGGAGAGGGAGAATATATTTTTATTTCTACTCCTTTATAGTACCCAGATAATCTAAATGTGATTTCAGGTCCTTAATTTCTTAATTCAAAATCTTTGGTGTCAGGTTTTGGAAAAGCATTAAGTTAAGCTATATGGAATCACCATTATCTGACCATTTTTGACATATAATAATAATAATTTCACATGGTTCACCTTAATAATCCCCTCCATATGCCTTATATTACATAATACACTTAGTGGGATTTGAAACAGTGAGATATAATCAAACACAGAAATATCTCTGCAACCCAACACACTCATACTAAGTGGGCTAGATAAGGACCACACACACACACACACACACACACACGCATGTGTGTACCCTTTCAATTTAGCCTTTGCTGCCAAGTGTATTATAACAGCTTTCAAATTTTTAGGGCTTTTTGGATTTTGGATTGTGTGGCCTCCCGAGAGTTGAAACAGGCCAATAAGTAGAGTGTACTGAGAAGCATGTTTCAGCTAAATTTTAAGATTATGTCAATGCTATTCAATGACTAGTCACGCTGTTTCCAAAGGTGGGAGCTGTCTGTCCCGTGAGAACACACGGGACCTGAACAACCACTTACTGCGGATATTTTAGAGGAAATTCAATTACTGGAGATTGTTAGAGTTGATGTCTTTTACAGCTCTTGATCTCACTGAGACAGAAATGACTCTAAATCATTTCTATCTTTAGGCCTCATTCTCCCCATCTGTAAAATGGTGCTAAGGAGGTGAACTTTGTGATTGCTGAGGAAATGTTTTCAGGGTCTCTATGCTTCTCTGTCCACTGATTGTTCTTCCCACCTATGTTTACATATCCTTGTTTGCTGAGTAACCCCCTTTCCAGACTATGCCATGAGGCAATTTTCCCAGGGTGTGCAATGAGTAATTAGCATGGGCAGCTGGATGGGGAGGCAGACGTTTTCCCTGTTTCTTCCCGAATTGGGAAAAATAGTTATTTTTTTCAGTAATGACTTCTGGACATCCAAGCGTGTTTTGACTTATGCAACATCCACATGCTTCCTGCAAGAGTGCTAATCTAGGCCACGATTCCCCCTTCCTGGAATGGTAGAGATGGTGGCAGGACCTCCCCTTTCTGGTTCTCTTGGCAGATGAGCTATTTGATGAAAGACTTTTCAATGACTGCCCCACAGCCTTCTAAGGGACAACCTAAATGGAACCATTTTGAATGGAAAACTTTCTAAAATATAATTCACAACTTTAAAACAACTTTATTTTCCTGATTATAAAAGTGACATATTTGACTCTAGGAACCAAAAAAAAAAAAAAAAAGAGTGGAGGAGGAAAACAATTCCCTAAACTGGAGGTTGGCAGTGGGTCAGATGGTCAGTATTTTAGAATTTGTGGACCGAGGGGCAAAATTGAAGGTATCATATAGGTGTTTATACAACCATTTACAGACAGGAAACCGTTCTTAATGTGAAGACAAAAGCCTGGCTGGCTGGATTTCACCTGTGGGGAGTAGTTTTCTGACCTCTGGTCTAAACTGTTTAGAAACTGGTATTGACCTTTCGGAGTATTTCTCTCCAATTTCATTTTCCATGGTTTTCTTTCTTGTTTTTAAACAAGGGATCACCTTGTGTGTCCCATTGTGATTTCTGCGCATCTCACTGAATGGCAGCATTCCGGGAATAAAGTTGTTCAGGGCCGTATAGACTTTCTCTCAAACAGAAGTACGACAGTTCATTTTAACAACTCCCACTTAAAGTGCATTGGGATTGTTTCTTATTAATTTAGAAATAAAACATGGCTCTTTCGTTGTTGTTGTTGTATTGTGGGTCTTGCATGGAGTCCCAGGAGGGGCATCTCTAGGACAGAAGCTATGAATATGTTTGAGGCCCTGTGTTTGTAGAGGTGGGAACACCTATCACCCCATCTCTGCCGGGATTGGGTGTTTTCTCAAAACAGCAACAGTATTTACATTATTGAGTGGGGATATGAAAGCCGATTTAACCGTGTCTGGATAATTCCGGTTTCCACCATGAACATCGCGAAGTCTGAGCCTGGGTCCTCTGCAGCCACTGAATCCCAAAGAGCAATGTTTCTCTTACGCTGAGTACGCCCACAAATCAGGCTTTTAGAATCTTCTCTTCTTTTCCTTGTTTCCTAGTTGCTCCCTTTCTTTCTGCTTTGCTTGGATCTAGCTGCCCTTTAGAGTCACCAAGATTCTCACACAGGTTAGAGCCAATTCATCCTAAGCACATGGCCAAGAGGGACTCTTTTTTTTTTTAAATCTTATTTATTTATTTATTCATGAGAGTCAGAGAGAGAGAGGCAGAGGGAGAGGGAGAAGCAGGCTTCCCATGGAGCAGGGAGCCCGATGCAGGACTCGATCCCAGGACCCTGGGATCATGACCTGAGCCGAAGGCAGACGCTTAACCGTCTGAGCCACCCAGGCGCCCCAAGAGGGACTCTTGCACACGTTCAACAGGAGGTGCCTACAGGGACCTTGGGTACAACAGTTGCCATGGTAACAAAAACCTGGATGCACACCTGGTGCCTTTCACCAGGAAAGGTGGTGAAAACCGTGCAGCTGTACAGTCATCCAAGTGAGGGAAAAATGCCCCACGCCTCGAGAGGGATGAGTCCTACCCAAAGATTATCTACAGCAAAGGTTATATAAAGCTAAAAATAATGCATGCGTGTGCATGTGTACACACGCATACACAATTACATACAGATAGATACAACAAATTAAAAAGTAAGTCTTGATAAACATAGGACTCGGGATGATGGATACCCTGAGCTGGGGCAGTTTAGTGGTGGTTGTGAGGGGTTTCGAGGGGGTGTCATATGATATCCCGCAACGTCCTGGCTTGCTTGCTTGCTTGCTTTTTTAAACATTTTATTTATTTCTTTATTTGAGAGAGGGAGATCATGAGCACCAGGCAGGGAGGCAGAGGGAGAAGCAGGCTCCCCGCCAAGCAGGGAGCCCGATGTGGGGCTCGATCCCAGGAGCCTGGGATCATGACCCGAGCCGAAGACAGGCGCTTAACGACTGAGCCACCCAGGCGCCCCAACATCCTGGCTTTCATTTTATGTCGTGGGTTCATGGGTATTTATAGTGTTATAACTAAGTAACTGGCTAAGTAAAAAGCAGGCCAGGCACGGGCCATGATGATGGTGTGCCATGATCCAGGGATGATGATAGTCCCAGTTTTGTCCTTCTGAGATCCAAAACCAGATAAGAAATAAGAGTCAGTGGGCGCTGTGTGTGGTCCTGATAAGACTTTCCGACAAACCACATGGATGAGTGTTAGTACAAAGATTCCAGGGTGTCTGTTTTGTCTGTTTCACAGAGGAAAGTTTTTATTTTATTTATTTATTTTTATGTTCCTGATTCTGGTCCAGGCAGCTGGTGTTGCCAGATAAATAATGTCTTGAACCAGACCCCACTGTTAGAGCTCATAAGCATTCACTTAAAAGGGCCTGAAGTTACAATTACGTACTTTCTGATTATTTGGTTATGGGACGAAGATAGAGGGAGGCCTCTCTTTGGAGAGATGGCACACTCCAGCTGGGAGCAGAGTGCTCAGGTGGACAGCGGGTTGGTAAAGGTCCAGGAGTGAAGCAAGGGGCTGCAGAGGCAGGAAGGCGTACCCAGTGGTGACATCGTGCCTGCAGGTTTGGAGCAAGCAAAATGGAACCTGAGAAGTCATGGCCAGGCCAAACCACCACCCTGTTTGCTGCGCTCTTTCTCCCTTCTCTGGCCTTCACGTTATTATTCAGTTTCAACCAAGAAGGCTGCTAGGTTGTGAGGCCTGGCTATGAGCGTGGGCATTCCCTCACTGCCCAGTTACTCTGTGGCCCCAACTGAACCAGAAACTGAAGATACAGATGTGACCCAGATCTGAGATAGAAGACCCTGATTATTATTTTTTTTTATTATGTTATGTTAATCACCATACATTACATCATTAGTTTTTGATGTAGTGTTCCATGATTCATTGTTTGCATATAACACCCAGTGCTCCATGCAGAACGTGCCCTCTTTAATATCCATCACCAGGCTAACCCATCCTCCCACCCCCCTCCCCTCTAGAACCCTCCGTTTGTTTTTCAGAGTGCACCGTCTCTCATGGTTCATCTCCCCCTCCGATTTCCCCCCCTTCATTCTTCCCCTCCTGCTATCTTCTTCTTCTTCTTCTTTTTTAACATATAATGTACTATTTGTTTCAGAGGTACAGATCTGTGATTCAACAGTCTTGCACAATTCACAGCGCTCACCATAGCACATACCCTCCCCAATGTCTATCATCCAGCCGCCCCATCCCTCCCACCCCCCAGCACTCCAGCAACCCTCAGTTTGTTTCCTGAGATTAAGAATTCCTCATATCAGTGAGAAGACCCTGGTTATTTTGTCCATGGTTGTAGCCTTACCTCTCAACATAGACAGTATTGGCTCTTAGAGCTCGATTAAGTCGAATGATTCTTAAATTAAAGGGGCAGAGGGCTAAGCTATGAAGTGGCATTCCAAGTGAGAGCCCCAGGCCAAGGTAGAGCTCCCTCCTCTCTGTGTGTCTGGCCCACACCTCAATTCCTGAAGTCTTATCACATTGTATTGTCATGATTTATTTATATAGCTCTCCCGCCTACTGGCCGGGGAAATATCGCAAGGGTAGAGACCATGTCTTTTTCATTGCCAAGTCTCCCAAATTCAGGGCACAGAGTGGATGCTAAATGAAAGTTTGGGCGAACACAGTGCCCTCACCACACCTTGTTGTCTGTGCCCAGTGAGTGGGACTCAAAGTGGAGACAGATGATCATGGTTCAGAGGGGTCCAGGGGAGCTCAGAGAGGAGGGAGTGCTGACATTTGGGGTTTGAGTGGGTGTCACGGATGGAGAGTAGGGAGGGGTGGTGGTGGCTGGGTGGGGATATTCAAGGTAAATAGCACCCGACTGCGTGTCTGCTGACCCATCAGAGTAGACTGGTGGCAGGTAGGCAGTATTGCTGTCTCTGTGCCTACTAGCTGCAGGTCAGCCTAGAAGATGATGAGGGACCTGGAGATGGAATGGGAAAAAATGTTTCATGGTCATTGTCTTTTTTCTGGCTCCGCATCAGGAGCTTTCCGTATATGGTCTTCCTTGATTTTCTCTAGGCATTGTAACTCCAATGTCTAAGACCAGGAAACAGACAACAGAGGAGTGATACCACATGCTCAGAACTACCCAAAAAGGGAGTGGTAGAGAGAGAGTTGACGTTGAACCCAGACCCCTACATTCCTGGGCCTGTGCTCTGTTTTCCCTGCCCTCCTGTCACACTGCCACCCATAGAGGGCGTGGCCAGTGGAGGTCAGGGCAAGAGCCAAGGCGTGAGGCAGGAGCCATCAAAGGCACCCAGGGGACTTCATGGGGGAGGAGCAGGAATGAGGGTGAGGCAGAGGGCTGGGCAGTTCCCCAGGCCAGGGTGGGTGTCCCTGGCCGGGGACATTCTATTTGGAGTCTTTAAACCTCCACCCTTTGTACCCAATAAAGCTCACAGTGGCCACACCCATGTCATGGCCTTTCTGGGGAATGTTTCTGGAGCTGGATAGAGGGCTCAGGCAGGGAAGGAGGACAAGGCACTGTCCTGGAACCAGGGCCAGATTTTGGAATTTAGAAGGGAGAGGTTGAGCACAAGCTTTCAGCTGGAGACTTTGAAGCTGGAGATGAATAATGCCTGGTTAGGGGAGGAGCTCCACTCTAGAGATGAAAAGGAAGTGGTAATAAAGAATCAGAGACTAAAGATGTGGCTGAGCAAGTAGATGGTTTCAGTACCGGCTATGGTGCGGACTGGTTTCACAGGGGTCATTTTTTATCCAAAACATCTGAGTGGTACATTGGTGGAAGCAATGCATGCAGCTGAGGGAAAGAGGGGAGGCTGGGAAAGAGGAAGAGATGCATAGACACAGAGAGACAGAGATGGAGGCAGAAACACACAAAGATTAAGGGAAAACACAAAGACAGAGACACAGAGAGGTAACACCCTGGAGATCCAAGGGCTGTGTCTGATGGAGAAAATCCATGTGAGTTCCCTTTGGGCCTCCGTGGGAGGATGTGTTCTTTGGCTTAGCTGAGGTACTGGCCAGTGCTAAGTTCCTGTGTTTTCCTGACTGCCAGGTGGAAACTCCAGGGTAAAAAGTCACCTACAATATGGACTTTCCCCATAATCATGGCATCTCAGCCTTCGTCCCGTCTCCCAGCCACCTGCTTGCACCTCTGCAGTTACGTCCAGTGACCAACTGCTCAATACTGACCCTCAGAACATTCTTCCTCAGGCTGGGCTACCTCCCCGTGACTTCCAGTTTGGGAGCAATGCATGAGCAAATCTAGTGCTGCTTTTCCACTTAGCTCTTCAGGTGGTTGGTGACCATGACCGTGTTCCCTCTGTGTTCTCTCTTCTTCAGGATCATCTGGTATTAGCGGCAGCATGGGCTAAGTTATGCTGTAGGAACTGATGATCCCAGGATCTCAGGCGGAACAAAGGTTGAGTTCTTGTGTTAAAGAAAAAATACTATTCTAACTGTTAAAAAGATAATTATTCAGGACACTTGCTAAAGAACGGTAAGGCAGACTTCATTGAAAGGAAGCTATCGCAGTGGGTGTAAGGACCACTTCAATGGAGCCTTGTAGACATTGCACTTGGATCTGAGGACAGCCTGGGCAAGTGGAAAATCTTTAGCTAAGGAGTAGGGTGAGGATCAGTGAATGGAAAATTACCGAGATATATCAGGAATAAGGGGAACTTTGGCTAGACTGACCCAACAGGATTCTTACTGAAGGCAGGCCAGGGTGAGCAGATGCGACCTGGGAGATGATAGAGGATGAAGAGCCTAACTGGATATCAAGAGTGATCAAATACAGAGGAAGGAGGATTCTGGCTAGACTGACTTGGCAGGTTTCTTGCTAAGATGGGATAGCGCAGAGACAAACACCAAAGCTCAAAATCAGAGCCTAGTTGAGAAGAGAGTTCACAGAACCCTGAGCAGATTTTGGCCAAAGAGAGAGACTATTGCTTACTTGTCACTTACTTACTCTGTATATTCACTGCAGGCTGGGACCACTGCTCAGATTCCCACTCACCCCAGGACCCAGGCTGAGCAAGCAGCCTCTCCCTAAAACATGGCTGACCTGTGGTAGTCGAAGAAGGAGGATGTGAGTCTCCATGTACTGGTCCGGGAAGCTTCTACCAGAAGTGACACATGTCACCTTCAGTAACGTTGCATTGCCCAGAGTCTTATGTCTAAGAGGTGGGGATGGGAACTCTGTGCCCAAGAAGGGTCTGCAAAATATTTGTGAACAAAATATTTGTGTCCACCAGAACTGGTTTCTCCCACAGTACAGTCTCCAGCTCTCACACTAAGCCAGACCTTTATTTGTGGAGGCTCCCAAGTTTACTGATATTCCTTTGGGTGTTTGAGAGCCACTACTGGACAAGAAAGTTGAGGGAGGTGATGCTCCTGGGGGCACCAGGTGATTGTACCCACGAATGGTTCTCCTCCATATTATAGCTACAGTTTGCCAAGGCCACAAAAGATAGAAAGAGGGAGAGGAAACACACTTGCAGTTTGATCTTTCTACCAGGGTTTTACTGGGTCTTTATTCCCTGATGCCTTTTAAAAATGTCGTCTTTTACTGCTTGGGATCTAGAAGCAATCGGCTCTCCTGTCGCTCCAAAACAGAAAAGGGAAGCCTATCTTCATTGGACTTTGAATAAGTGAGAAATAAGCCTTTATGATGTTGATCTACTGAAATTTTAGGATTTGTCTGTTTTGACAGCTACTGTTCATTATTTTGATGCAGAGATTGGGACAAGAAGTGGAGTGCTCCAAAGCAAAAACATCAAACATATGATGTTAGCTGAGTGATAAGGGGACAGATAATGGGAAATTGGACTTGGCACTGAAAGATGGAGGCCAGGGCATGCCATGGCAAAGGTATTTCAACGGTTGCTGCCTGGGACATCTTGAAAGGCAGACTCTGTCCTCATGGAACTCACCATCCCACCGGGAAGAGGTAGGAAAATTGGAGATAGGAGAATGGTAGGTAGCATGGCTGCATTTGGTAAGGTATTACAGGTGTGAGATGAGCTCTGGGAATTATTAGGTCAATTGTAAACAGAAGGTAAGTAGAATAGAGAGAGTCCATAAATGTGAGGCCTTGAATTTGAAATAGCATACTGCTTTAGATACTACACAATGAGGGATGGGATTCACAACGGATTTAAGTGGCAAAAGTCTAGTAGAACCCCTTAGTTGGAAAAATGACTCAGGGCAAAGATCAGATGAAAAGAGCAGCCTCTTCATTGATTTTTTCCATATAGCCTCCTGGTAGCTGCCATTAGCTTACGAGAATGAGAAACAAGGAAGTGAAAAATCAAGGAAAAAGACAGAGTTGAGAACTAGATCTTAAAAAGAACTCTGGCTGTAGTCACTGCAAATAGATTAGAAATCTGTTATGCTATTGAGTGAAACAGTGCAAAAGACACCAGGAGTCTGGTCTAGGAAATCTTTGAGGCTCAAAACAACCCTTGGGATGCCAACCTTCCAGGAATAGAAAGTAGACTAAGGAAACTATGCCCAATGGGGAGTGTAATATCAAATACCCACTTCATATAAGTCCAAGGAAGGTCATGGCTCCCAAAGGGTGGACCCAGGGCTCAAGAGAACAATGGATAAGCACGAGCTGCCCTGAGAGGAGAGTCACAGTCCCTCACCCAGAGTAAGAGCCTCCCTGAAGTCTGCCTAGCAGAATTTCTGTGTTCCCCATTCTTTCTAACCAGGTGTGTTGATTGTGGCTGCCCTGTCTGTGTCTTGGATGTGTGGTGTGTGTGTCGGGGGGTAGGGTTTGCTGGGAGAGAGGGCTATATAATTTGTCCTTTTCAATCATAGGTCTAGGGTAGTGATTCTCAGCTGGGGGATATTTGGCCAGAGCTGGAGGCAGTTTTGGTTGTCACAACTGGGAGTGGTGGTGTTACTGGCACCTCGTGGGGGGCCAGAGATGCTGCTAAACATCCTACAATGCACAGGACAGTTCCCTGCAACAAAGGATTGCCCATTCTCAAATGTCAGTGTGACCAAGATTGAGAAACTCTGTTCTAAGGAATAGAAGGTGTTAACATCCTGACCTAGTAGTAAGATTACAGGACATCACCTGGAAATCAGAAAGCCTGATACCGAGTTGGTGCTTATTCCTCCTTTTGACATTAGGTGAGTGCCTGCAAAGGGAAGCGGGTGGCTGGGGGTGCTGGTGGAGGGATGGGGATTTGTCAGTAAGTCATGCTAGTTGCTACAACAGACAACCTTCCCAAATCTCAGAGTCTTAAACAATAGAGGTTTATCTTTCATCATGTCAGGAAAAATCTGTTTTTCTCCTGAACAACTAATCTTATTTTTCTCTTATGGGCATGGTGAGCATGATCATGGATTGATTTTCGTCATTGGCTTGGCAACCAGGAAGCTCATTATAAGAATTGCTCATTGCTGCTTACTGACATTCCCTGGCTCATCTTCTTATCTGACTCTCATTTGCCCATGACTCTGATCTCCTCCTCCCCCACCCAACCCCAATATTGTTGTACTTTTGATTGTTCCTCAAAATATCTTTGGGGATGAAGGGAGCTGTGGAATAATGAATGAATCAATGTCATTCTCGCTGAGAGGTGGCTGCTATGAAAGGGATATTGGGGAACCAGTTAAGTGTCCCTTTCCTTCTTTAAAAAGGAAAGTGGATCTTTAGGTCCTGGCTTGAAA
This sequence comes from Leptonychotes weddellii, assembly GCF_054177405.1. Classification (NCBI taxonomy): domain Eukaryota; kingdom Metazoa; phylum Chordata; class Mammalia; order Carnivora; family Phocidae; genus Leptonychotes; species Leptonychotes weddellii. The sequence goes on from NC_138382.1 coordinate 63,342,185, forward strand.
ATTTGCAGAATTGAAACTGATGTTTGGGCTTGGAATCTGCAAATAGCTTTTCTTTTTCATTCTGCAGTTTTACTTACCCCTTTTAAGTTGCTATTTTAACAATCCAGAGTCTCATTTGCTCTAGCTGGCAGAGGAAGGAGATAAGAACATCTATTCTCCAAGGTCTTTTGGGGAATCACTTCATGCAAATATCTTTGCCTCAGAAGGAAACTGCCCAGAGGTTAGGTCTCTGCCCATCCTGGAGAAGGCAACTTTCAGAGTTGGTGTTTTTCCTTTTGCTTTTCTGTTTGCAAATATGAAACAGACAGGAGTCAGGAGACCAGCCACAATCTTGCTATGTGATCTCAGGCTCTTCACACCGCCTCTCGGATCTTTGGAAGAACAAAGTGGGCTGAGAACCCACCCTGATCCATGGTTCTTTTTTTTTTTTTTT
>NC_138382.1:63342717-63376560 GCF_054177405.1 Leptonychotes weddellii
CATGGTTCTTGTTTGTGTATCAAAAGAGGGGGCTATTCCAGTGAAATGTGCTTTCTGGTGATCCTGGCTGAGTGGGATTTTAGTGACACTCATTTGGAAGAAGCTCACTCAGCTTCCCTTAAATGTGGAGGAGATGGCGAGTTTAGAGGTCCAGACCAGGGTCTTGCTGGTGACAGTCTTGAGAGATGGGTCAGTGTGGATCCGGGAGCCCCACTGCCCAGCTGCCAGTCCCCACAGCATCCCTCGGTGGTGTAACCATGGGTGAGCCATGTTGTCTCCTTCGGCCTCGGTGTCCTCATCAGCCTCAGTGGGATGACAACAATATGACCACGTGTTGTGCAGAGTCAATGACGCAAGGCTCATAACGTGCTGGCCATGTTGTGCAACAGATATTCCTGATCCCTCCCTTTAAATGGGCCACACACTGCTGGATTGGGGTGTGGTCACCAGAGTGACTGAGCCAGGATGCCCTCAACCGAGGCCCCACTGGACAATCCTTCCTCCTTTCGAAGAGGCCAGAAAGGAATTGCCCCCGACACTGTCCTAAAACAGGATGAAAGGTATGGGGACATTCTCGCAATGAAGCTTCTAGACAACCAGCTCTGTCAACAGTACCCTCTACCTCTCCATCCAACCCCTCTCTAGGACATGAGTCCCTTTCCCCTCTGGTTTCCATTTTTACTTCAGTGAAATGGGTAAGTGAGTTAGATCGTTTATAATTGAATGTATTTCGTCCCACCCCACTTTAGGTAATTTGTATTAAATTAAAGCAGGATTTCTCAACGTTAGCATTATTGATGTTATAGGCAGGTGAGTCTTTGTTGTCCTGTGCATTGTAGGATGTTTAGCGGCTACCCTGACCTCTACCCACTAGATGCCAGGAGCACCTCTCCCCCAAGTTGTGACAATCCAAAATACTTCCAGACATTGCCAGATGTCCTGGGGGTGGGGGGAGGAAAATCACCCTGGGTAAGCACCACTGACCTAAGAGTACTTAAGCATAATGATAATGATGGTCACATTTATTGAGTACTTTATTATGCTAAGAGATTCCCATATTGGAATCTTAACGGATCCTCATCCAATAAGGATCTAATAGATATGGATGTCTTCTGCTTCTCAAATGGGGATGTTGACTTACTAATACATGATGAAGCTGGGATTTGAACCCATGTTTTCCCAACATCAGAGCCTATAATGCCTCACCACTTTAAAGGTTTCTAAATACAAGGGGGTCTTTTGAAGAGCAAACGATATGGTTGATTTAATGAGAACACAGGACTCGGACACAAGCAGACCTGTTTGGAATGTCAACTCCACAATGATGAACCGGTCACCATGTCCTCCTGAGCATCATTTCTGCATCGTTAAATTGAGGGTAATACCAACCTTGCAAGTTGTCAGAGGACAAAATGAGGTAGAGAGACGCCTGGCCCTCCAGGTCCTTCTCCGGCTAAATAATGCACCGGACAACATAAGAACATGACTGACATGTCTTTCATTCCTTCCCCGCAGCCCTGGGTGTGGCGTAGTGCTCCTGGGGTGGATGGAAACCTCATGCCACAGTGTATCACCTCATCCCTGTCCCACATTGTCCTGGGTGTCTGGGGCTTTCTTTTAAGCTCCAGACCAGCAGAGAGAGTGGTTTGTGGGAAAATCCATAGTCAGCACAACCAGATCTGAAACAGTCATGTTGCCCCTAATTGGCTCCATGCTGTGCCCCCTTTCTCAGTGAGCCCAGTCACCCAAGCTAGGTCTCTGGGAGTCATTCTTGACTCTTCCCTCCTCACTTCCCACAGCCAAGTGGCAGCCAGGAGCCCCCCATTACGCTTGTCATGCATTTGTTCCTGTCTCTCCCTCCCTCTGCCTTGCCCTGGGCCAGTCACCATACTTTTCCCCTGGGTGCTGAAAGATGCTCTCTGCTTCCACTCTTGACCTTCACAATCCATCCAGACAGGCGGCCAGAATGATCCTTCTCAGCTGTGCCTCTGACTGCGTCTCTACTGCCTCCTTCCCAGGAGAAAGCCCCATTCCTTAATTGGCAATGGAATGTTTCTCATCTGGGCTCCAGCTTCTCTTCATCCTCACCTTGGGCCTCTCTTCCCTTCTTTTCCCCAGTTTCGGCCATACTGAACCACTTAGAATTTCTGGAAGGCACTCACCATGCTCTCCCTTCTCTTAGCCATCTGAATATGTTTTCGCCTGGTCCAGAACACTGGCCACTTTTGCTTTGGCCTGGGTAACTACAGCAAGCTTCGGCCTAGAGTTCACTCCCCACCTGGGAATATTCTCTCATCCCTAACCCTGGTCAAGCGCCTTCTGGAACTTCCCCACTAAGGCAATTACTCTCCTGTGTTGTGAGCATCCGTGGACAGGTCTGCTTCCCCCGCCAGATGGTGATTTTTTTTTTTTTTAGGGCAGCAAATGTGCCTTTTTCTGCGACCTCCAGTCAGTGCCCAGCATGGACCTTGTTACACTAGGTGTTTGTAGCACCAATGAATGATACGCTGTGTTGCCTCAATCAGAGAGTAGGTGTGAGAAAGTGGGAAGAAACCAAGGTAGTGACTTGGAGAAACTGACATATGAACAGTCCATGGCCAGTCCTGAAACTGGCTCGGGGCCCATCTTTCCATCTTGAATCTCCAGGAATTCAACAGAAAGATGATCTGGTTTGGTAGAAATGTGACTCAAGGTAACTTTTTCTTTGACATTAAGAGAGAGAAAAGACCATCTTTGCACCTGCCAAGGAGCCTACGTTGTTGTTTGTGATATTAATGTCAGATGAAGAGAGTCAAAGAACCAGGAGCCGTATGACCTGCACGTCATTTTTAGCTTAGCCATTAGAGAATTTATTAAGGAGCCTTCCTGATGATGTTACTTGAAAAGCCAGATGAGCTTTTGGTGTTCTCTAGAGCAGGATTTCTCCACCATGGCATTATTGGTGTTTGGGTCCAGGGACATCTTTGTTGTGGGCGTTACTCTGCACATTTTGGGGCGTTTAGCAGTACCCCTGGCTTCCACTCCCCTCAGATGTGAGCAGTACTCCTCTCACCTCAACTCTGACAACCAAAATGTCTCCAGACATTGCCAGATGTCCCCTGTTGGGACACAGTTGGCCCAGGTGGAGAACCACTGCTTCAGAGGAATCCGAACTGGAGTCTATCTCGTAAAGCCAAAGGAGCACTGGATGAAGGGTAGGTTTGAAGTTCATCTCCAACTCTTCAATTGACAAAAGACTTTTTTTTTGTAAGTTCTCTATGAATTCAATTTCAGGATATTTGACTTTGGGGAATCAGCTTGACCTCTCTTCTCATTCAAAGTAATAGAATAATGCAAGCCCAAAATGTTTTGGATGCTTCTAAGTTCAGTTTTGGTCTTAGGAGTGGTCCAGGAAATGGGATGGGGATTGATGGCTTAGTATCTATAGTCAGACAATGAGATTCAGGCCCGTGCTTGCTCAGGAAGACCTGTTTCCACAGGCCAACCCAGCTCTCTCCTTAGAGCTTCTCAAGATGCCCCAGGGAGGACCTACCTCATTCAGTCTCCTCTCAGCTGCTCTCCAGTAACTTAGACTGTCAGTGCTGGAAAGTTCTTAGAAATATTTGATCTGAGCCCTTTGTTACAGAGGGGGAAACTGAGACCTGGAAGAGGGAACAGATTTAGCTAAGATCACCCAGTAAGTTAGAGTAAGAGCCCTTATTGACCCAAGTTTCTTTATTTTTTTTTTAAAGTTTTTTTTTAAGATTTTATTTATTTTATTTATTTGACAGAGAGAGACACAGCGAGAGAGGGAACACAAGCAGGGGGAGTGGGAGAGGGAGAAGCAGACTTCCCGCCGGGCAGGGAGCCCGATGCGGGGCTCAATCCCAGGACCCTGGGATCATGACCCAAGCCGAAGGCAGATGCTTAACGACTGAGCCACCCAGGCGCCCCCCAAGTTTCTTTATTTTTAAAAATGGGGATGCCTGGGTGACTCAGTCGGTTAAGCATCCGACTCTTGGTTTCAGCTCAGGTCATGATTTCAGGGTCATGGGATCGAGTCTTGTGTCCGGCTCTGTGCACAGTGGGGAGTTGCTTACCTTCTTCGTTTCCCTCTGTTCCTCTCCCTGCTCACCTCTGCCTCTCGCCCCTCTCTCTCTAAAATAAGTAAAATAAAATCTTTATTGAAGTATGATTGACATGTGAAAAACTACATATTTCATGTATACAGCTCGAGTTTGGGGCTGAGAAATCATCACCACCAACAAGGCCACAAAAACTTCCCAAAGTTTCCTTCCATCCCCTTTATTATTATAATTATAACCACAGTAATAATAATGTTAAGAACACTTAGCATAAGATCTACCCTCTTTGGGGCGCCTGAGTGGCTCAGTCGGTTAAGCGTCTGCCTTCGGCTCAGGTCATGATCCCGGGATCCCGGGATCGAGTCCCGCATCGGGCTCCTTGCTCCGCGGGAGGCCTGCTTCTCCCTCTCCCACTCCCCCTGCTTGTGTTCCCTCTCTGACTGTGTCTCTCTCTGTCAAAAAAATAAATAAAATCTTTAAAAAAAAAAAAAAAAAAAAAAAGATCTACCCTCTTTGCAAATTTAAAGTATACAACACAGTGTTGCTAGCTATGGGCACTATGCTGTATAGTATATCTCCAGAACTTATTTATCAGTTTCAGTTATATCCCATGTCTCTTGATTAGAAGTCCGCTATTCTCTCTCCTGCTCTGTTCTGCCTCACTCTGGGAGCCGTGTCTGTTCAACCTGTGGTGGAAGTCTTTATTGTAGGCTTTTCCTGATGTTTCTGTTTATTTTGTTGAAACGTATGTCTTTGTTTTCTACTTCTTGTATCCTGCTTTTAGCTTGGTGATAGCCATCAAATGCAAAAGGAGGTCCATAACACATTAGCAAGAACTAATATGTTTACTTTCCCTCTCAAGGGAAACATTTGGCTTTTCATTGAGCTCTGCCCCAATGAAATGAAACTAATAGTAGGAATTTGAAGCACTGAGATAGGTTTAGAAAGACTTTTGGAGCAGCTAGATCCTTTTGGGAAATTCCCCATCTTTGGAGGTCATGTAGCTTACCATTGGGTACAGAGTTGCACACTGGGGTTGCTTCCCCATCATGTGATTTAGAGGAAAGAACCTGAGCTTTGGACATAGGTCCAAACTCCAGCTCCACCACTTTATAACCCTGCAAATTCACCACCAGGGCAACATCATTTCTGAATGGTCGGCGGGGGCTGGTATCAAATTACCTGTGTCATCTCATCAATTCTTTACACAACTGGGGGAAGAAGGGTCGACAGTTTATGTGGGAAAACGGAGTTTCAGCTGAAGACACAGAAAGTTACATTAAGTAACAAAGGTTAAAGTAGCAGAGTTAGGAGTTGAACCCAAGGCAATGAGGCTCCAGATTATGAATGACTCAAGTGACACTGGGAAAAAAAAAAGATTAGGCATAACATAACCTCAATTCCAGTTTCTTAGGATGCTAAATTAGGATGCTAGTACCTCCTTGGAAGAACCATTGTGAGGATTAAATAAAATAATGCCTGCTCAGCACCTGGTACTCACTGAGTGTCTAATAGTTGCTCAGTCTTCCTCTTCACACAAGTTGCTCATGTTAGTTGAATGTTAGCTACCATTTATTAAGTGCTAACGGGGTGTGGGCAAACTGCTAAATCAGCTCACATACACAATTTCACTTGCTTTTTTTTTTTTTTTAAGATTTTATTTATTTATTTGAGAGAGGGAGAATGTGTGTGCGTGAGAGAGATAGAGAGAGCACAAACAGGGAAGAGGGGCAGAGGGAGAAGCAGACTCCCCACTGAGCAGGGAGCCCGATGCGGGGCTCAATCCCAGGACCCCGGGATCATGACCTGAGCCAAAGGCAGACGCTTAATGACTGAGCCACCCAGGCACCCACAGTTTCACTTACTTTTGCAAAAGCTATGTGAAAGAGGTCAATATTCCACCCCCCTCATTTGCACCTAAGAAATCAAGGCAGAGAGAGATGAAGGACACTGTGGAGCTCAACAGTGAGGAAAGGCACAGTCAAGATTTGCATTCATGCCGTGATAGAGCTCTTGCCCCCTTGGCTATGTTCACCCCTCTGTTACTCCAAGCCACAAATGAGCTTCAGAAACTCTCAGATGCCCCAAGTCTTCCCCCTTGGAATGCTTTTCACCTTTTGAGACTAAAATAAACCAAATTTTCATCTTAATCAGTAGATCTTTTCCTGTCCTGGAGGTTGGTGCCCGGAGGACCATCTGAGTTCGAGTCAGCCTTGAGGATACTGGTGTGAATTCTTGCTTATCCCCCCTGAATTTCTAATTCAGACTCATATTTCATCTCTCTTCCTTGTCACCCAATATGGCCTCAGGGACTTCAGATTAGCCTTCAGCCAAATTGCAGTGAGATCTAATTAAAGCTGTGCATGGCTTGCTTCCAAAGCACCCAGCTAACCTCTCTTCCTTGGGTCCCCTTGTGAATTACAGTTTTTTGGACCCTCTGTGTCCTTTAATCTTTCATGTTCCTTTGCTTAGCGCAACCCTGTCTTCATCTGATTGGAATTTCTTCATTCCAAAGCCATGCCTGCCAGTGTGAAAAGTTTGGCTGGGTCAGAGTCACATTTTTTTCAGACCGAACTGATGAGACTGGAAGTCAATTTCCTCTTCATTCTTTATCTCAAGAGCTCAACATGGTGCTTAAACTGTAGGCCCTAATAAGTGCCTGGTGATAAAACAGGAAACTTCACAGGCATAAAAGCAGGGGTGATGGAGGCAGACAGACTTGGGTGTGAATCCCAGCACTTAGTAGCTCTCTGATCTTGACCAAGTTACACTGAAGCTCTCTGAGCTTTCTGAGCCTCAGTTTCCTTATTGGCAACCTGGGGACAGCAATGTGGTTGTTGTGAAGATCCAAAGCGGCCATGTCTATAAAAGCACTTAGCACTGCTGAGTTTAGGCTAAGTAGATGTTTGCTAAATCACAGTGGACCCATAAGTTGCTCTCCTCTGATCTGATCTCCCAAGACATTTTCGCTGTGTCTCTTCGATCCATTTATCCCTTTCTACCCTAGTTGTTATGAACTGGGTGTGTACGTATGTTCTCCTACTACTCTGAGCATCTTGGAAAGAAGCCTCATAACAGACTCAGTTTTGAACTCCCAGTACACTAGGGCCATGCTTTGTACAGAAGGGATTAATAAATAGTTGTTGCATTAAGGAACAGAATGAACAACCCATGAGAGAAATGCATAAGGGAGAAATGCAAGCTTCAAAGAGAAATACGTAAGAATCAACCTGTGTATATAGGGACTGGGTCTGCCTCAGTTTCCTGATCACTTGGCACAGTGCCAGGTGATCACCAGTGTAAAATGAATCCCTGTTGAATAAGCGAATGTGGGGTCCAGGAGTATTTAACTTATCAGAGTCCATAGAGCCTTCTTGGACTGATGTCTAGCTATTCTCAGCAAGAGAAACAGGCCCAGGGAAAGGGAAGGACTGCCTATTTTGACATGACACAGGGACTCAGCAGCAGGTATTCTATATTATCTAGTAGGATTTTTCTATAACCTGGTATAACCATAGCTTTTGGTTGACAAAGACTGACTTGGTGTGGTTAGTCACAACTGAATCTAGCCCTATTCTCTTACCCCTCAGTGATTGGCAGGAGCTGAACCAACGAGAGAATGAAAGGAACTAAAGCAATCAAGGGGAAAAAGCACCTGCACAGTAATCCATTCATGTTTGTGTTCTTTTTGGACTGAAATTCAGTGCATTCCTAAATCAGGGAATTTGGGAGGTTTGGGAGGAAAAAGAGTTTGGGTTATTTTTACGTTGCATACCTTGCATACCTTGACTTTTACCACGTGGAGTTTTATAGCCAGATTCTGTTTCTTTTTTCCCCAAAGTTGTGCCAAACCAGCTACTTATGTCTTCCTTGGAGGAATTCTTTGGAAACAGAATCTTGCCTTATAAATCAACAGCATATGTTGTGTGGCCTAGAACAATAGTTGGAGTCAAATTCTCTTTGTTTTCCTGATTCTATATTCATTGTGTTTCCTTTTGCTCATGGCTTCTTTGAAAAATAAGTCTTTCCTGTCATTCAGAGGGATTCATAAAAAATAAGACGAGGGACTACAATGTAAGCGTCATGAGGACAGAGATTTGTTTTTTTACTGCTGTATCCTCAGTACCTAGAATAGTGCCCTGTTTATGGTAGGAACTGAATGAATGAATGAATGAATGAATGAGTTGAATGTTCTTAGACAATGGACAAGAACCTTGGGGACTCGTGCTGGGAGACCCTGAAGCCATCTGTAGTCTTACTTATGACCAGCTATGCAACTTTGGGCAAGTCGCCCATTCTCTCTGAATTACTGACTCATCTGGAAAATGAAGTGGGATGAGTGGATGTAAAGAGGGTTGAATTAAATAATGAATATGAAAGTATTTTGGAAAAATATTGGCTTCCAACTTTTTCCTTTCTTCGAAATCTCTCTCTGGGAAAATCTCCAGAAATGTTTGTTTTGGATCATAGTTGATAACCGGATGGAGAGGCACAGAGAGCAGCACAGATATTAGTGGTGCTGCTTTGGATGACCCAATCAGTGAAGTTTAAGGTAAAAATTAGGGTTGTTCAGGTTAGTTCTGTGTTACAAAAGGGTGGAAAGGAAAATGAGGAAAGGTAAACAAAATAATCAGATCTGAGGGATTGAGGGAAAGCAAGAGAGGAAATGAGTTTATTAGGAACTAGTTCACACTTGACCTTTCAGTGTGGTGACCTTGGACAAGTCATTTCTAAAAGATCTATGCATTGTTTAATGCCCCTGGGGGATAGGGATGAATATAACTCAGCCTGCACAGCTCTGGGAGATGCAGATAGGTAACAGTGATGAATGAAAGATGAGATTATGATTGCTGAGATGAAGGGTGTACCAGATTCTATGGGAATGCCTAAGGGAGAGAGATTTGAATCTGCTGGAGTGGCTCTGGGAAGGTATTCAAGGGGAGGTGGTGTTTGGGATGGGCATTAAGAGGAGAAGAGGTCTTTACTAGGTGGAGTAGGAGTGATGATGGGTCAAGTGACACTGTTCTCAAAGGAGAGAATAACTTGCACAAAGCATGGAAGCATGAGGTTGCATGGTGTCTTCGGTCAATGAACTGTGATTTGTACATAGGCTATATGGAGAAGAAAGCAGGGAGGAAAGGAAGGCACAGATCATAAAGACCCAGTAAACCAGGCTCACTGAGATTTTCATACCTGTGGACAATGATAAGCCATGGAAAAATTGTAGGCAGAGGAAGAATATGGTCACTTTTGCATTTCAGAACAATCATTCCAGAGCTGTGCAGGGGATGAGTTGGAGGTAAGAGAGGCTGGTAGTAGGGTCTCCAGTGGAAGGCTAGTGCACTTGTCCAGCTGAGAGATGATTAAGACAGCCAGCAAGATAGGATAAAGGGACAGATACAAATAAAAGTAAGAGGTGATCCTCAGGGCCTCAGATTCCCTATCTATAAATTTAAATAATTCTGAACCCAAGTTTCTATGGTGGTCTCAAAGACTACTAAGGATTATAACTATGGTGGGATTTGGGGACGCCCTGGGAAAGAAGTGGCCTCATGAGGAATACCATTTCGTAGACTCCCTATAATTTTATTGGCTGGGTGTGTTGGGTGGGGAAGGGTTAACAACAGCCTTGCCAAAGGGTGAAAAAACTCTGCCATGAAGCTTGAAGGATGGGACCTGAGGAAGGGCGTATGTGAATGGTGGCAAGACAGTCTCTGGATTGGAAGAACCTTGAGAAGCCAGTGTGTTGGGTGCTTTCAACACCTCTGCAACATGCTCACTAAAAGACTGTCCAGTCTCTTCTGGGTCCCTCCTGTAATGAGAAGACCTTCACTTCCTGAATAGCCTGTCCCATTCCTGAAAAGTCTCAGCACCAAACATCATACTATCTGTCTCATTTCTATCCCTCCTTGGCCAGAGAAGGTAGTCTTTGAAAGAAACCATCATAAGAATCCTTGCACAAAAAAAAAAAAAAAAAAAAAAAAGCCTGATTAATGCAGGCATTATAGAAGCAAGCCATTGCCTTGATTAAAATTGATTTTCATTTTTTCTCATTTAAGGCTCAGCAGTATTTCAAGCCCCATGCCAGATGGAGACAGAAGGATGGTTGAGTTCAAAAAGGATTTTTTTTTTTTTTGGTCAAAACAGAGCTCTGGAAGCCAGAGAATTCTAAGGCCAATCGTGATAAGGAGTCCCTATGGGCGGGAAGGGCACAGGGTATAGGCTGAGAAAGTAAGAATCTATTCTTGGTGGGAGGGTTGGTGTAAAAGCCTTGTCCTAGGGTGACACAGGAACTGTTAAGAAATAAGGAAGAACCGGCTGTAGTGAGTGTGACTAGAGGGCTGCACAAACATTGAGGCAATGCCTCCAAATGCAATGGGCTGCTCACTGTCCTCTCTTGCCCACTTCCCTTATCCTCCTCCTACTCCAAAACTCTTCTTCCTGGTTTCTTCCATCTTCTTGAAATTGGCTGCCTCCTTCCTCCTGCCTTCCCCACCCACCTCTTTCTGACTCTAAGTTTCTGTATCATTCTCCACATAGATGCAGTGCCTTACATTTTTATGATGCTTCACAGTTCACAAGGCCAATTGGAATACATGATCTCATCAGCCACATGTATAGGTAGGTGCTGTCCCCATTCTGCAGATGATGAAAACAAGGCTATGGGAGATGAAGTCTCTTGCTCAAAGCTACACAGTCACATGGCAGCAGAGGCAGGTGATGGCCTGTGCCCTTTCCTCCAAACATCGTTCCATCACTCCAACTTGACAGGTTAACCATCTAGTATTCCTGTGTCCTGACTTACACTGAACATGGGGAACTGAATGATCTCCTCATTGAAGGACCCCAAAGGAGGGCTACTTTCTCCTGGAGGTGTTTTTAGAGGAGGTCCAAGGAGAATTTATTTCCCTGAAACTTTTCTTGAATTCTAGAGAAGTCCCGTTCTAAGTCATTGGAGTCTTTGAGTGTCCAAGCTTACTGCAGATGCCCGAATCCATTCTGATGACACTGATACTCGGGCAGATGTAGCTAGAATCAGCGGTGTGCTGGAACCAGCTCATACTGGCTTGTTTGTTAAATTTTCAAGAATTTTGCAAGCTGGTTATGAAACATAGCCACCATATAATGTTAGACATTATATAAACTTATAGTCAAATGAATTATGATGAAAGCAAAGATAGGGAATATTCAAGACATCACTTTTTAATTATTTTACTACATTTTACTATAACTATCATTTCCTTACTATTTACATCTATTGTATTGATATTATTTACAGCTATTGTATCGGAACCATGTGATGATGTGTTATTACTTGTCTCTTACTTTCTCTGTGTTCAGTGACATCGTATTGGCAGCTTGAAATTGGCCACAGGGGGATTATTTACACCACAGAAATTAGCAAAAGCTAAAAATCAAGGCTCTTTTTTCCTTCCCTTTACCATTTAGCAGCCTAGCACTGGCTTAGATAAAGGTTTGTGGTGATTGGACCTCTAGAATACTGAATGCCCAGCATGGTCTTCCTTCTTGCCGGCATGAACTTGGGCAGAGGGAGAATTGTGTCTAGAAAGGGATGGAGACAATGGACGTTGGGAAGTCACTCACTATTTGTCCTTGGTGGTATGATCACACTAGCAATGCTATATAACATTTAATGCCTATTATGGGCTTGGTACTGTATTAGACATTTGACATGCCCTATTCTGTTTCATTCTCACAAAAGCTATACAAAGTAAGTATTACTGTCCCCATTTGACAGATGGAAACCCAAAACTCAGGGAAGTGGAATGACTTGCCCAAATTTAGAGATAAAAAGTGGTAGGGCCAGGCTTTGAGTCCAGGTCTGTCTGATCCCAAATCGGTGCTTTTTCTGAAATGCTAGTGGAAAGGGAAGTCACTGGAACTCTGTGGACCATCCTGCACATCTGTTCTCACCTCCAGAAGCTCTTTTGTTGGTGTAGACCAGTGATATGCCAGGTGTCTTTTGCTTAAAGTAATCACTAATTCCAAATAGAAACCAAACTCGAGGCATCTATTCATTCATTCAACTGATTTTTTTTTTTTTTGAGTGCATATTGTATGCCAGGTACTATCTCAGGGGCTTGGGGTCCAGCAGTGGACAAGGCAGATAAAATCCCTGCTTTCGAGGAGCTTTGGGACCAGCAAGGGGTCAACTTTAGGCCTGGTGAGATACCGATAAAGGCACTTTTCCAGTGCATCCCCAGAGCATATTCTGAGGTTATTATGCTGATAATCACGCACTCTCCTGCATCAGCAGGCCTTGCCCAGGCTTGGCAATCTCTGCTTCTGGAGTTAGCAAAAGTACCTCTTCCTTCGTGTAAAACAAGATTGGTCACCAACCGCTTCAGAGAAGGAAAAATAGCCCTGGACACTGTCCACAGATTGTTCCTCCTTCCAGGGGCAAGAGGACTAGGAGAAAGGTATGTACATGGTTTCCTCAAATTGTGGTTTCCTATTTGGGTTTGTTGTTCAAATCCCCATTTTTGGCAGTTACCTCTGCAGCCAGTCACAAGAGTAGGTCCATTCCACACCCTGTGGGATGGATTTTGATGTTAGAGGGGAGGTATCAGATTCGTTATTATTCCATCCTCCTTTTGGGGGATGGGAAGCAAAGCTAGTAATTGTGGATTTTTGTTTTGTTTTGTTTTTCCTTCTTCAAGGGCAAGGTTAGATGATTCTGAATGCTCTACTATAGCCGCACTCAGGTTGCCTAAGGGGGATATTTCCTGAAGCCTCTACTTTGACTTGGAAACAGACAGTTGAACTCTTTGGCAGGTAGAAGAGGTGCAGTCGTTTTGATCTTTGTAGTGTTGATTTCCTTAGGCCAGCTAGAGTTATTCCTTCTGTCATGATGGTGGTAGAACTGTCTTGAAAAGCCTGTCTGATCATAGCCTTATTCAAATGTGGTTGGTTTTCAGTTATCTGAATTTGGGGCTTTCCATGGCTGCCTTCTCTCTCCCTCTTGCTGTTTGTAAAGAGAGGTGAGTACTTATTCCACTTGAAAACCATGCCTGGAGGATGGCATTCATTCAGTTGGATGATGAGAGTGGCATGAGCACTGGGTCATGGCAGGCTGGGAGTCTAGAAATGAAACAGAGGAAAGTATCCAGCAGAGCTGTTGAGGTGTGAGCAAGGAGAGTCCCAACCTGGCAGGGAGGGGCTGCACAAGCAGGTGCAGTCTGAGCCAAACTGGTCTACCAACTCGGGCTGCCTTCCCCCCACTCCCATCAGGGACATGGCTAGATCCTTTTCTACAGAGCTCCCCCCCAAAGATGGTCCTGTTTTGGTCATTCAGGCAAATGGTGCTGTTTCCATTTGCTGGAATCACACACCTTCCTGTCCTCCAGAATTCTTGACCTTTGCATTGTTTTTGACTGCATCTACCCCCTCTCCTTTGAAAGCCCTGCCCACAAGCAGCTTCATCTTTTCTGCATCGCAGGTGGTCTTACCATTCTACAATTCTGCTGCCTGACAAAACTCTGTTTTGAAAGATGTTTCCTACTAGTAATTTATTTTGCTAGCTTGCATGAACCAAACACATAGGAGGGAATGATTAGAGCTTCCAAAGTGCATGAGATAATCAGATTAACCACAGCAAGTTCATTACTCAATAACTACAAAATCTTGGGCATCTCTTTCGATGTAAGTTGTTGTCATTTAGACCGAACATAATAACAATGATATACAGCTCACAGTGTTGTTGAGTGGATTTTAAAGACAATGAATATAAAATGCTTAGTATCAAACCCAAACTTGCTGTGATCTCTCATTATCTCAAGCATGATGGATTAGAAGAACAATATTCTGGGAGAGCCTACTCTGTGCCTGACCCTGAGCTTGGCTTTGGAGATTCATTGTTAAGCATTCCTGTTCCCAGGCTCTCTGCTCTCTTGGAGCTTTGAGTTGAGCAGGGAAGGAAATAAAATCAGAATAAAATCAGTGTGTAAGAGTGCCTTCTCCATGGACTTGATGTGACGTGGTTCAGGCATCCTCCCCCACCCCCCACTCCTTGTGGACAACGGAAGACTTTCCAAAGTCTCTTTTTCTTACTGTGACTTATCTCCTGAGAGTTTCATGTTTTCAACTTCCTAGTGAACGTGTCCTTAGCTGTGCCACCACATCATTTTAAACTCAATGTGTCTAAAAGCAAATGTATCCTTTTCTTTTCCCTGTCCTGACATTCCTTCAGAATAGCACTGAAGTTCCCTTGTTTAGCTCGTTAGCTGGGCTTTCTGGGTTATCTTTAGTGCTTTTATCCTTTTTTCTCTCTCTGTCCCAACATTCTGGAAGGCACTAACATTCCCTGGTTTAGATGGCTAGCTGGCTAACTATCTTGGTCATCTTTAGTCTGTCCTCCGTCTTGTCCCAGCTGTCCTCTTAATCACCAAATCTTGTAGGATTCCAAGCCATTATCCCAACCTTCCTGTATATTATAATCATCTCCCTGCCTCTAATTCATCATGCATACCCACTTCTAACAGATTAATTTTACCGAAACGTGACTTTGTAATACAACTTGACAGCTACCATTTATTGAGCACCTATTACATGCCAGGTTCTATGCTAAGCATTATATATTCATTGTCTTTTAAATTTCACTCAATGACTCTCTGAAGAACATATTATTATGTTCACCTAAATAACAGAAGTTTATGGGAAGTGAGATGTCTAAGATCCTATAGTTATTAAGCAACGAGATTTGAATGTAATGTTTTCTCTGATTCCAAAGACTGTGTTCTTAACCAACATGCTAAATGGCCTGTAGATTTTTTTTTTTAATGTTTGTTATCAGCTAAAAAATATTCAGAGGCTTCCCATTGCCCAAAAGTAATGTCCAAATATCCGGTCAGGTTCTTTTGTTGTGCATTCTCTCTCACCATTTCCTGGCACAAACTTTCTGCTAGGGCAGGCCAGTGTCCTGAAGTTCCCTTCAATGTTTGGCTTATTCCAGCCTTTCCATTTTTGGTCATGCTGAGAGCTATCTGAAAAGTCAAGAGATTGATAAAGGAAACTGATTTAAGCACTGCTTGGAAAGCAAGAGAAACAACTCAACTCTACTTACATTAGAACAAGAAATAACTCAGTTTACTGAAGATGATAAATATCACAGAACGAATTTGCATTACATGCCATTGACTTGTGGCCACACGAGGTCAGTCTGTCTTTTGAGGTTGGTGAGCTAATAAGATACTAAGGAGTACAGTGGCTTATGAAGTGTTGCTTGAGTGAGCGAATAAATTTCAGTGTTGCTTGAGTGAATGAGAAAGCAAAAAGGCAAGACAAGAAAGATGGAGATGTGTACGGGGAGAGGGGCTGATGCGGGCAGGCTTTATTTACATGTTGGGGGACTTACTGTTCAAGTAAAGATTAAAAAACAAAAATACAGAATTTGTGTTATTTTAAATGTGAAGATTTAATAACTTAGAATTTATAACACCAAAAATACATTACAATGTGTTTGTGCTATTCATAGGATGAAATAGACTTTATAAAAAGTGTTACTGGGGCGCCTGGGTGGCTCAGTGGTTAAGCAACTGCCTTCGGCTCAGGTCATGATCCCGGGGTCCTGGGATCGAGTCCCACATCGGGCTCCCGGCTCAGCAGGAAGCCTGCTTCTCCCTCTCCCACTCCCCCTGCTTGTGTTCCTGCTCTCGCTGTCTCTGTCTCTGTCAAATAAATAAATAAATAAAATCTTAAAAAAAAAAAAAGTGTTACTGTGTATGCCTCAATATAAGGCAAGGTCTTTACGCACTCACTCCCTGATTACCCTAAGGAAAGAGGGTTTCTTCATCCTCAACTCCTCTCCTTGTGGAGTGTCACAGATTATGGGATGCTTTCACAATGTATTTTATTCCATCACCAGTATAATGGTGGAGGAAGACAATTAGTCTGAAATGACCTCAAACAATGCAAAGTTCAGATGCTTACTGAGCTCATCTGATGTAGTTAATTCAAATCTAACCCAGATTCAAAGTTTTCTTGGATTCTGCTTTCCAAATGTAAATGATGGGTGAAAGTGCAAATGAGCTTTTAACAGATGGCCTCATAAAGTAATAGAACTAAGTGATTATGCTTTGAGTATCACAGATACACACCAGGAGACCAACGCAAACAAAATCTTTGAATGTTTGGAAAATGGGTACTGTTGCTAAGGTTACATTTGCTGTGTGACTACGATTCATGGATTAACTCATAGCCCTTAAGCAGAAGTGTAGATGATATGCTCTGGAAAACTGAGTTAGGTAACTCAGAAAAATGGCTCTAGTAATGACAAAGACACTGATATTGAAGATGCACGTGGGAGAAAGCAGTCTTTCCACATTAATAGAATTTTATATATGAGATTATTTTAGATGTATTGGTATAACTTAATTATCATAATAAATATTGTGAACAGAACTATAAGTCTTTCTTGTGTATCCCTAAAAGGTTATATATTCATCTTGGCCCAAATTATATTTTTTATTGGTATTTTGTTAGGAAAAATGGGGCCTCTCCCTACACATATGGTTGCCTTATATTTGGACTTACATGGCATTCACCAAACTCTCTAGAAAGCATGGTTTGGTTATTAGCACAAGTGAAAAGTTGTATAATGAGCACCTTCTTTCAATCCCTACTGCCTGTGATGTATGACTGTAATTGGAATTAAGGTAAAAAAGTCTACATGGGAGGGTTCCTTCGTGAAGCTGGGGCCTTGATGTGATTTTCTGAGAGAAGAGAAACCATAGAAGAGAGTCAGGTGAGGGGTGCCTGGGTGGCTCAGTCGTTAAGCATCTGCTTCAGCTCAGGTCATGATCCTAGGGTCCTGGGATCGAGCCCCACGTCAGGCTCCCTGCTCCACGGGAAGCCTGCTTCTCCCTCTCCCACTCCCCCTGCTTGTGTTCCCTCTCTTGCTGTGTCTCTCTGTCAAATAAATAAATAAAATCTTAAAAAAAAAAAAAAGGAGAGTCAGGTGAGGAGATCACAAAGGTCTTCTACTATTTAAAGTTCTAGATCATTCTTTTCCTCCCAGGCCTCAAATATCCAAGAAACCCTCCTTCTTATACCATGTATCTAGGAATCAATCTCCTTAGTCCTGCCTCTCTCTATTCCAGCCTTTCTCAACTGGGAGCCTCATCTGAGCTAAGGAACACAGAAAATGATTTGAGTAACTATTGTCTCATTTCTTCCAAGGGTGCTTCATTATTAGCACCATCTGGATGCAGAGGAGAGAAGTTAATGGATTATGTATAATGGATACCTTAGAGCCTCTCTATTGTATCTCTTGGGATTTCCTTCTTTCCCAGGGTTCCTATGTATGAAGACCCCATGTCCTCATTAGATGAGAGATACTACTCACACAACACTTATTGTGGTCTGGGGCTATGGAGACATTTTACATACTCATTTAATCTTTCCAATGAGACTATGACCTATGTACTGTAGATTTGTGGCTAAAGAGACTGGGGCTCAAAGAAGTTAAATAATTTGGTTATGGTAATGGTTAGTTAGAGAGCCAGAATTTGATCCTGGATCATCTAGACTCCGAAGAGAGCTTTTAACTATGGCTCTATATTGCCTGTAACTTGGTATACATGACATTTCTTCCCTTTTGATGATGAAGAGCTTAATAAGACTAAGGCTTATAAGAATCATAAGCAAACTCTCAGTCTATTGCTTGGTCTTCATTGCCTGTCTCATATCTCTTATCTGAGTCCCTTCTTACCCAAATCTATCTACATGTCTCCTGAAAATTTGACTTAAATTAATACCTACGGGTATCATGAGCTGGGTGCTGTGCTGGGTAGTAGTGTAAAAGCATTAAAAACCAGTCCTGAAATTCCCCATAGGGAAGGTACTCCCTTTAAGAAGTATCACCTGGGGTTGTGAGTGAGCCCTCCCTGAAGGGTCTAGTTAGAGATAAGGAAAAAAGTTAGCAAAAAGATTATGTATAAGAAATCAGCAGGAATTTGGGCATGGAGGGGTGAGAAGAGAAAAGAGGGATAAAGGCTGATGTTGGGAGAGAAGCAGCAGCTGAGGAATTTTTTTGAAAATCAGGGTTGCACACTATGGAATTCTAACACACTTAGGCTGCTGTAATGTAATACTGTCTTCACTCCCATAATCTCCATAAACCTCTCCTAAAGTCGGCTTTCTGTACCAAGTGAGTTCCTGCACTGCAAGTAAGATTAGTCAAATTCCAGATCTACACCAACTTTTAAGGAAGAGAGAAAGCAATGTACTAGATCAAAGACAAAGTATAAAGTGAATTGACTCAGTTGGTAGAAGCTGGGACGCAAGAGGTTTCAATTTCCCACTTTCCTGGGAATTGTCCCCATGCTTTAGTGATGGAGGTTCAAGACAATCTTATCTGGATCTTAAGAGGCTTAGTGCCTATAGCTCTGAAGCTGCTGTTTGGTTTACTCAGAGGACAGCAAGGTAGGCATTCTGTCCTCAAGAAACTTATGGTCTAAAGGGAAAGGCAATTACATAAAGAGATCATCTCAAAGTCATGTCCCAAGGCTGAGGGGAAGGGAAAAGTACTGAGTCCTAACAGTGCAAAGGAAGGACACAAAGACTGGTCATGCTAGGGCCAAGAAAGTCTCCTTGGAAGAGATAACAAGAGTCTTAAAGGAGGATCAGAAATTATCCAGGTGAAGAAGAGTTCTTTCAACATTCTGGGTAGACAGGTTAGTCTGAGAATACCACCACCACCACGGCTAGTACTACTACAACTACTACTATTACTACTACTACTACCAAAACTACTAGTTAGCATTTACTGAGCTAATACTGTATGTACCAGGCCCTGTTCAAAGCAATTTACACCTCATGGGAACCTCTCAACTCTATGACATAGGTACTCTCATTGTCACCCTTTAACATATGAAGGAGCTAATCAGGTGATTTGCCAAGACAGTTGTGGTGAGTTGAACCCACACAGTCTGACATGAGAGCCTGACAAGCTTAATCACTATACAAAAGTGACTGCCCATACTGGTAGGGAAATTTAGGGAGTTTGGTATCACTGAGAGTAAGGATAAATGCTGGAAGTGGTCAGAGATGAAGCCAGAGTTGGTAATTAAAGGCCAAGTCATGATGTCCTACTGGTCTTTTCTTCTGGGGGTAGGGTTTCCTAGGATTTTTCTTCCTATCTCTACCAAGAAATCTTTATCCAGTTGAGATGGACCAATATTTGTGTATTAGTTGGGTGTTGTATCAGTCTTCTATTCCCACAAAAATGCTGTGTAACCACCAACCATTGAATATTTCTTTAGCTCAGGAGTCAGTGGATTCAAATGATCTGGGTTAGACTTGATCTTGCCTGGGCTTGCGCATGCATTTGCGGTCAGCTGTGAGTCAGGTAGTAGCTCTGCTGATCTTGGATAAGCTTGCTCACATGTCCGGGAGTAAGCCGACTGTTAGTTGATCAAGGCTGAGTGCCTCTGCTCAGTTCCACTCCACATGATTTTCATCCTCCAGCAAGCTAGCTCAGACCAGGTCTCATGGCAACAGTAGATGTTACAGAAACAAGTTGAAATGCGTAAGCCCTTTCTCAAGCTTCTGATGGATCCTGTTTGCTAACATCTCCTTAGCCAAAGCATGTAACTAGGCCAGCCCAGATTCAAGGGGTGGGGAAATAAACCAAGAAGCACATGACAAAGGGCACAATATATGAATGCATGAAGAATTAGATCATGAATCCAACCGATCTACCATATATATTCCCCTGCTGTCATCCTTCTGCTACAAGCCATTTGCATGATCACTTGAAGGAGTTGCTTGAGGACTGTGCTTATTAAAGCAAAGAAAGGAAAAAAGAGTGGAGAAAAAAACAGGAGAGCATTCATTTTGGAGGAAGGGGGAAAGAAAGGACATATTATGGAAAGAAGTTATGATTCTGCATGGGTTTTTTTAAAATAAGCCTTTTATTTTAGAAATTTTAGAATGGTTTTAGATTTACAGGAAAATTGCAAATCTAGTGTAGAGAGTTCCCATATACCTATAACAAATTTCCCCCTATTATTAACATCTTACATTAGTAAGATATATTAATCATAATTAATGAATTAATATTGTTACAATATTATCAACTAAAGTCCATATTCTATTTGGATTTCCTCAGTTTTTATCTAATGTTCTCTTTCTCTTCCAGGGTCCTATCCAGGATGTCCCATTACATTTAGTCGTCTTGTCTTCTTAGGCTCCTCTTGGCTATGAGTTTTTTGGGCTTTGTTTTTGATGACCTTGACAGTTTTGAGGTAGATTAGTCAAATGTTCTGTGGAATACCCCCTGCCCCCCACCACAGTTTGTCTGACATTTTCCTCATGATTAGCCTAGGGTTATGGGTTTTGGGGAGGAAGACCACAGAGGGAAAGTATTATTTTCGCCCTGTGATATCAAGGGTACATAAACCATATATGGAAGAACAAAGAAAATCTCAACCATTTTAAATACCACTCAGATTAAATACAACCAGGTATGTGAGATCTTAGGTCAATGAGTTAACTACTATATGCATGATAAATCAGTTTAATTTCACTCAACAAGTATAAGGTGAGTCAATACAATGGCCCGAAGTGAACAAAGTGTTTTAGTGTCAAGGTGACTATTGAACCATTGTAATGGAGGGAGTAGCTCATGTGAAGGTTTCCTGTAAGTAAACAACTTTTCATGATGACTTTGTATAGGATCAGGGCTTTAATTTTCAGGAAGATCTTTCCTCCTCTTGACTAACACTTCCCTCCACCCCAGGTTATTTCTAATCATTGGAAACACGATATTGTCTAGCCAGCACGTTTCATTCTCTAAAGCAGTCCTGGCAAGAATTTCTTTTTATTATTCCAGGATTCTTCATTTCTTGCCGTAAAAGCATGGGGTCTCCGGTTTCAAGACAATACCAACCAAAGCTGAAACAAGACTTTGGAACACATAATTCTCTATTTCCATAGTCTAGAGGCACAGGCCAAGAAGGATGAGGGTGAGCATTCACTGATTCAACAAATATTTATTGAACATCTATTACGTGACTGGCTCTGACCCAGGGGACGAGACAGTCCCCGCCCTGAAAAAGTTCGATCAGGATGTGGAAGCAATGACAAACCAGTGTGAAGTATGATAAGAAGGAAGCCCTTGTGTGGGGGCTACAAAGCAGAGTCCTCTGGGGAGGGGGCTGTTGGCACCTAACAGGGAAGCTTGCTCAGAGCCCTTGACCTTTAAGATACCTGAAGGATGAGTAGGATTAGGGGAAAGAGGCGTTGGCGTGCATGTGTGTGAGTGTACACGTATGTGCATGTTTGTGCACGTGTGTGTGCCTATGAGTAAAGAATATTTTCGGTGGATGGAAATCCATATTCATAAAACCTAGAAATAAGTATAGTTGTGGCACATTCAGAGAAGGGCAACCATATCTCTGTGTTTAATTTTACCTGAAGAGCCTGAGGTTTAGGAGGATTTCCTGGCTGCAGTAACTGCCGAGCTGGTCTTAAATGATGGGTAGGAATACAGGGAGCCCAATGAGAGGGCGGGAGAGCAGGGCTCTCTGAGCAGGGACCACAGCTTCAACAAAGGCACAGAGGAAAGAAATGCCTAGTGCCTTCAGCAAAAACTGCAAATAGCTCAGCCAGACTAGAACATAGATTGGGGGTGGGGAGGAGTGTCCCAAAAGAGGGGAGACTGGGGAGGTGACAACAATCCCAGGTCTGCCACTCACTAGCCTTGAGGTCTTGAACGACATCACCGAGCCTCAGGTTTTTCATCTTGAAGGGGGGAATGACAATAACCACCACAACAGCAATAGACCCACTGTGAGGATGAAATGAGATAAGCCTGCAGACCACCTAACATGGTGCACCCCTAGAGCTGAGAAAGGGGCAGATTGGATTGTCATACATTACCTTTGAATTGCTAACACACTGATTAGTGACCATTGTTTGCAGCTGGAGGTTTCCGAAATTCTCCAAATTTCCCCAGGGTGCTCCTTGGAGAGAGCCTGGACTGGGCACAGTGCCTGGCACATTGCTGGCGGTCAAGGGCTAAGCATAGAGGTAAAGTGAGATTATTCTTTGGGTTTCAACCACAGGAATAAACCGCAGCTGTACCCAGGCTCAAGTTAAATACACAGGCAGGCTCCATAGGGCTTTGGTTCTTTCTCTGGAAAGTTCTTCACTCTTGACTGAGATTTCAAGCAGAGGTGACTCCTTGAATGCCACTCTGGGTTCCTGTACACATTTTAATCCCCTCTCCCTGACTTTTTACCCCTTGAAATAAAAATGTGCATGTTAAGGGTGATGGAGGTAGGAAGCAGTGTTACATACTACTTTTTCATTTGGCAAAGTACTGCTCTGCCAAAGATTCTACTTGTGGTTTTCCTCTTTTCAACCGAGCTGCTGACTCTGGGTGTGTAGCACATTTAATGAGATTTGTGCTTTTAATCTTTACAGGAGCAAAGGAACCTCCGGAGGGAACTTATCTCCAGTGAACTGAATGTTTGCATCCCTCCAAAATTCATGTTGGAATTCTAAATCCTAACCTCCAATGTAATGATATTGGGGTG
Organism: Leptonychotes weddellii; assembly: GCF_054177405.1. NCBI lineage: Eukaryota > Metazoa > Chordata > Mammalia > Carnivora > Phocidae > Leptonychotes > Leptonychotes weddellii. The sequence continues at coordinate 63,365,342 of NC_138382.1, forward strand.
GGGGGGGCTTTGGGAGGTGATTGGGTCCTCAAGGTAGAGACTTGTGAATGGGATCAGTGCCCTTATAGAAGGAATCCCAGAGAGTTCTGGCCCTGTTTCCCTCATGGGAAGATACGGTTAAGTCTGCAACACAGAGGAGGATCCTCATCAGAACTAGACCATGCTAGCATACTATATAAACTGCTCCATAACCTCCCTTTAATCCCTTGCTATATCATGACAATCTTTCCTGCTATTAAATATTTTTGTTGTAATAACTGCACTATACTAAAGATGAATTATAATTTATTTAATGCTTCCCCTGGATGCTGAACTTTTAGATGGCTTCTATTTTTTTTTTTTTTTGCTATTTTGACTAGTCCATAATGAGCATTTTTTTTTTAAAGATTTTATTTATTTATTTGAGACAGAGAGCACATGAGAGGGGGGAGGGTCAGAGGGAGAAGCAGACTCCCCGCCGAGCAGGGAGCCCGATGTGGGACTCGATCCCCGGACTCCAGGATCATGACCTGAGCCGAAGGCAGTCGCCCAACCGACTGAGCCACCCAGGCACCCTGAGGTTAACCATCCTGACAGGTGTGAGGTGATTATCTCATTATGGTTTTGATTTGCATTTCTCTGGATGATGAGTGATGTTGAACATCTTTTCATGCATCTCTTGGCCATCTGTATGTTTTTTGGAGAAATGTCTGTTCATGTCTTCTGCCCATTGTTATTATTTTTTTTTTAAGATTTATTTATTTATTTATTTGAGACAGAGAGAATGAGAGAGAGCGAGCACATGAGAGGGGGGAGGGTCAGAGGGAGAAGCAGACTCCCCGCCGAGCAGGGAGCCCCATGCGGGACTCGATCCCGGGACTCCAGGATCATGACCTGAGCCGAAGGCAGTCGCCCAACCAACTGAGCCACCCAGGCGCCCCATAATGAGCATTTTTACAGCTAAATATTTGTGCACGTTTATGTTTTTCTTTCCTTCTTTAGGATACATTCTCAGAAATAAAATAGCGGGGTCAAAGAGTATGCATATAATTCTTAAGATTTTTGACACATCTTTGTCTCTTTGCTATTGAGGAAGTTCATACCATTTATACTATCATTGAAGTGACCTCTTGCCAACACTGGGCATTGCCATTATTTTTAATATTTGGCAATTAAATGAGTAGAAAATGGTATCTTATTTTGAGATGCATTTCTTTGCTGATTGATGAGGTTCAACATCCTATTTATGTTGATTGACCATTTGCTTTTCTTCTTTCCTGTTTGACCTGTTGATGATCTTTGTCTGTTTTCCAACTGCTGGATTCACCTTTTTTTTTTTTCCTAGTTATTGATGATAATACTAATATTTGATTGGGGTCCGCTATTTGCTAAATGTCTTACATCAGTTCTCTTAGAACTCTGGGGGAGGTGAGAGGCTTTTTTCCTCCTGGCACCAGATATGTGGTGTCTTTTCCAACACCACTTCTCTAACTTTTGACACCAACTAGGTGTCCTAAAATTCAATTCAATTCTGACACTAACCACCAGAGTTAGCATCAGACTTAGTAGGTTTAAAAGCTCAGTTCCAGAAGACAGCTTTCACTTCAGACATTAGTCACAAGTATCGGGTCAACTGATAGACCTGCTATAATCGGGGGTTCCCGATACTAGCCCTCAGGTTTGATGATTTGCTAGAATGGCTCACAAAACTCAGGAAAGCACTTTACTTACAGTTACTGGTTTATTATAAAGGATATAAGTGAGCAGCCAGATGAAGAGGTGCATAGGGTGATGTTCAGAAGGGTCTGGAGTGCAGGAGCCCTTGCTCCTGTGGAGTGGGGGTGTTTTAGGCTCCCAGCACCTTGTGCCCACCAACTCTAAAGCTCTCAGAACTCTGTCACTGAGGAGTTTTCATTACTAGGCGTGATTGATTAACTTATTGGTCATTGGTGATTAACTCTACCTCCAGAGCCCTCCCTTCCCTGGAGACTGGAGGGTGGGGCTGATAGCTCCAAGCTTCTAATTAGGACTTGGTCTTTTTAGTGACCAGCTCCCATCCTGAAGCTATAGAGGGGTCCACCAAAAGTTGCCTCATTAGAACAAAAGATGCTTCTATCACCCTCTTTACTCAGGGTTTTAAGGAGCTCTGTGCCAAGAGTTGGGGACAAAGACCAAATATTTTTCTTATTATACCACAGAAGAGCATTATCCTCATTTTTCAGAGAAAGAAACTGAGGCAAAGAGAGAATATGGGGCAAGTAATACCGAGGCAAAGAGAGAATATGGGGCAAGTAATACATTTGGCAAGAGGCAGCCTTGGAACTGACTCGATCTGTCTTTCTGTAAAGTCCATTTCTGAACAAAAGGCTATGTGGCATTATTAATATTTGTTAGCTTTTCATAAACACAATAGCCTATGTCTGTGGTAGATGTTGCAAAATATATTTTCCTTTTGGTATATTATTTGTATCTTATTCTTTTGAGTATAGAAGTTTAAATTTTTGAATTATTATTTTATTATTTCAAAAGCTAATCTACAGACATAAAAAAGTACAATGACAAGTTATTCACATTCTCACTCCTGGCCCCTAGACTTCAGTTCCCCCCCCAACCCCCAGGAAGTTAAAAAAAATTTAGTTAACTAACATTTAGTTAACTAACATTTGCATTTTAAATTTGGAGGGAAGACAGAGCATATTTCATGTCCATTTGCAGAATTCAAGAGAATTAATGATGCAGCAACAAAAAAGAGCAGATGCCTCATCTGGAGGAATGAGAAAGAACTGCTTCTGTGAGAGAAAGTGAATGCACTCATTATCTCACCAGTGCAATCCACAACTCTTAGCAGGACTAGTTTGAACAAACTTATGTGATGAAAGAGAAATCCACAGGGCCACTCCCAGCAAACTCGCCCACTTGGACTTCTGCCACCATGTTCTACTGCAACACCCAGGGAAGAATGAAAGAAGAGATTCTCCTATGCATACCAGATTTGGGGACTTTCTCAATTCTCCTGGGTGGAGATCCATCCCCTCCCAGGATTAACGAGAGTCATGAGGGGACACCTTGACTTTGTAACTTTATGTGGCTCAGCCCATGCCAAATGAAAACCAGGACTTGGAGAGCAATACTCTTGGAAGAGAGTGATGAGTTAGATGGAGACTGGTCTGGAGAAGTCCCAAACATTTTCTAGTTTCAATTTTCTCACTGATTCCTTGAGTGAATTTGAACATACTAAAAAATCTATGGGATCTCCAAGACCTTCCCAACTTGAAGTTTATGATCCTTCTGGGCACTTCCCATTGTCATTCTCATAGGCTTCAGGCATTCATTCATTCACTCAGCAAATATTTATTAAGCACCCACTGTGTAGGTAGAAAGTTGTTGTTACAAGTAGATCAAATGGTATTGAGAGCTTTTCAAGAAACTAAGACTCCCAAATAAAAGTGACTTTAATAAGACAAAAATAATCTTACATTACAAGATATCCCAAGATAAGAAGATTCCAAGATAGGTTAATTCTGATGCTGAACGACAGCAAATACCAGGTTCCTCCATGCCATTCTCAGCATGTTTGTTTGGTCTCCTCATTTTCTCAGCATAGCTGCAGCAACTCCAGCCATTGCATCTTCAGGCAGCTTGGGACAAATAGAGTGGGGATTGAAAAGACTTCATCTCTCTTTTTAAGATCTAAGAAACTATTTCTAAGAACTTTCTCATCCATCTCAATATGTTTCTGTCACACACCATTACCTAGAATCAAAATATATGTCCCCTCTCAAGCCAGTCACCAACAGAGAATGGAATCATCAATTTTGGCTCAGACTAATCAAGGTTCTTCCCTACTGGGGGAGGGGGGCTGGGTTAGGACCTAGAAAAATAGAGCTAACCGGAGGAGTCTGGATAAATGAAAAATATCTAGAGTTTTGTTGGCAAGGAAGGATGCTGTTGCGTAGTCTGCCTTACCATTCTTTCTATTTTTTTGCAAATATTAGAGGCAAAAAGTGATAGCTTATATTTTTGTTTTCTTCTCAATTCAGCTAGGCATTTTCTTCCATATTTCTTGACCATTTTTTTATTTCTTCTTTTATGAATCACCTGTTCATATCCATGGCACATTTTTCTATTATATATTCCTTTTTCTTATTGATCGGGAAAAGTTCTTTGCTTATTATTTTTCTAGTGGGATTATTTCCTTCCCTATTCCTTTGCTCTGAATCAGGTAATCCCGAGTTCTTTCTTTTCCTCAGTCCAATATACTTTCCAAATTTGCCTTTTTGGAGATATCTCAAAAAATCTTTCTTTTATAACACAGCCCTGGTCTAGCATAGTGTAGCTTCCCACCCACATCTACTTAGTCCTCAATCGTCTGGATTCTTCTTTTAAAATACATGTCACTTTCCGTGATGAATCAAACTAGCTCACTATGACCTACACAATAAAATACATGTCACATCCTCTTTTCCTCTTCCCATCACAAATGCTCCAACCAGTTCTCCCTTTGGACTGTTGTCATGGCTTCATAATTGGTTTCCTCTCCCTTAGTGCCTTCCTTTTCACCCATCCTGCAGTAATCAGTGATAAAACACCAAGGTGTGGATGACATAGCTTTATACCCATTGTTGCTCAGGCTGCCTTTTTGCTTGTTGAGTGAAGTCTATACTTCCTAGCCTAGCATGTAAGACCTGCTCCATTCAGTTTCACTTTGGCCTTATGCTCTTATTAGATCAGTCTGGCATGCCTACTCTTGCTTTCTGTTAGCACGGTTTCCCTTTCTCTCACACGCTTTTGATGAAATCGCACCCATCTTTCAACACCCACCTCAAAAGCTACCGCCTTGGGAAAGTCTTCCCAGATTCCTCAAGTCAGAATGGCCTTCTCTTTCCTCTTTCATAAGCATTTCTGTTGTCTGTGCTTGAGTATTTAGGACATCTTGCTTGTATCACGATTCCATACACATGGAGCTCTCCACCAGTCCCTGAGGGCAGGACTCTTGCCTGCTCCAAGCTGCTCTCAGGTGTCCTCATCACCTTCTGGGGTTTATGTGGAGTGATGTTCAATGTGTGCTTGTTGAATCTGTTAGTGCTCAGTAAACACTTGACGTTAACAATTCCTCTCGGTGTACAATTAACCCAAGGGTTAACTTAAATTTAATTGCCATTTAACATTTGCTAGAGCAAGGCTGATCGCTACTGTAAGCACAGATGCTTTTGGGAAAGGCAGTATTTTTCCACAGGTTGTTTGTAATAGTATGGATTTTCTAGCCCGCTTTTTTGATTTGTTAGTGTATGACTCCATAATGGTACCTCAATTAATTGATTTTTTTAGGGTAAGGCTCTTTTAAATGTGAATTCAACCTTACAATTGCTACTACAAACAAATCTTTAAAAGTTACGCTGAATTATGGGGAAGGAGGTTAACCACAGAAATTTACTTTTCTTGTTCTTTTTAAGAAAATTTAAAAGATAGTTAATAACCAATAGTTACTGACAATTTGCTATTTGTCATGCACTATTCTGAGCACTCTACATGTATTAATTTATTTAATCCTCCTAACACTTCTGAGAGATAGGTACCATGATCATTTTCATCTTAGATGGGGGGAAACTGAGGCAAGATAGCTTAAGGAATTTGCTTTAATTCACACAGCTAGTAAGTGGAGAAACCAGGATTTAAATCCAGGCAGTTAGATTTCTGAACTTGCATTCTTTGGTGAGCTCTAAGCTATGTTTTTACTGACTACCAAGGAGACAAGTAGTCAGTTCGAGGCCATTCAATATAAATTACTTTTTCAACAATCTTAGGCTGCAAGGGACAGGAGGACAAAAAGGAGAAGAGCTAGATGGTGAAAACTTTGGGCTCCATCTATAGTTATGGGAATTAAAATTATATTCATTTACCATTTTATGCCATACTTGGTTTCCTTGCTAGAACACCTGTTGATTTGGGAGCCCCAGGAAAAGATGCAGAAAGATGATAAGGTATAAATTAGAAGGGCCATTACAGAATCTATGGTTTCATGCTGCTGCTATGAATATTCTGTTTCATAAAGATAAGCTTTTTGTGAATTTCACCGTCAATGGTATTTTTGTCATTTAATGAGAATGTGCATTTGAATCTCTCTGCTATGACATGCTCGTGTATAAGGATTTATCCTAGTGGGATAAACAGATCCTTTGATTAATTTTCCCGCCTGTGTGTAGAACTTGTATTATGAAATGTGTGGAGCAGTGGTTCTCAAAGTATGCTCTGGGGATCCCTGAGGGTCCCTAAGACCCTATCAGAGAGTCCACGAGGCCCAGACTATTTCCATAATGATGTTAAGATGTCATTTTCCTTTGTCACTCTCATATTCTCACGAGTGCACAGTGAAGTTTTCCAGAGGCAACAGGTTGAATGCAGAAACAGACCTGAAAATCCAGTTGACTTCCATTACATGGAACATTAAAGAGATTTGCAAAATGTAAAACAGTGCCACTCTTCTCATTAAATTATTTTTGTTTTGGAAAAATAGCTATCTTTTCATAAAAATATATTATTTGTGTTAATCCATTAACATGTAATGGGTTTATTACTGTTATTTTAAAAGAAATAAATATTCTTAAATGATCGGTTTTAATTTTTAATACAGTCCATATCAACAAGTATAACCCACATAAACAAAAGCTCTTTAAGATCCTCCATAATTTTCATTCTAAACAATGAAACTCTTAAAAAGAGGTTCTGAGACTAAAGAGTGTGAGGAACGCTGGTATAGAGAGACTAGAACAAACCCGAGTCATGAGTTGTATCTAGGTTAGCTTCTGAGATCTTAATTTCAACTCTGTATGTGCTGAAGTATTTATAGCTTGAAATATATTCATTTATTTACTCGCATATTCAAAGGGCATTTATTGAAGAGTTGTTGTGCACCAGGTGCTGGATGAAGCACTGGGGGTAAAATGGGGAGCAAGAGAGCCTTGCCCTCCCAGAGCCTAACCTTGGCATTCATTCCTGCAAATTTCCTTTAGCAGCTATATTCAGGGTCTACTTTAGTCTTTGCACAGTCCCCAAGGAGCTTATAATCCAGGGAGGCAAGACAGCTGTATGGAATCTTTAAGCAAATCAGAGTGAATGGAGTTAAGATGTCACCATTAGCCATTCTCATGAGTAGGAGCTCAGAGAAGGGATCAGTCCTGTAGGATGGTAGGATAAGGAGTTCTGGGATTTGAGTTAAACCCAGAAATACAGGCACTTAAGACAGCAAGTGGAGTGGAAGGGGGCAGGTTGAGTGGGGGAAGAGATGAACAGGCTTGTGGAGTTAAGTCATTCATTGCTCACTGCATAGGATGTAGGGAAGGGCAAGGGCCTGCCTCCATGGAAAAGATGCTTATGGTGGGGTACTCCTGGTCCAAGACTGGGTTTTTTCCTGTACTGATGGAAAGCCCCTATGTCTTCTAAACTATTGGTCAGTGAGTGTCTCTCTTGGGTGTGATTAAAAGTCCATGCCATCATTCTGTGTTTCCCAAACTTGCCAGATCCTAAACTTTCCCAAATAACAAGAATTATCTGGAAATACTTGTTAAGGACACAGATTCCAGGGCTCCATCCAAAGTATACTGATCTGGGGAGGGGCATGAGGTTCTGTACCTTTAAGTCATGTCAGGTGATTTTCTTTTCTTTTTTTGTTATAGGTAAGTTCGGGAATTATAACTCAACCCATTACCGATGGTTTCAATCCTAAAGCTGCATAATGGGAAACTCAAACAAATAAACAAACAAACAAAACAACAACAACAACAACAAAACCCACTGCTCAAGCTTACTCACAGTGACCTAATTTAATTTAAAAAATGATAAAAATGAAGATAACTAACAATAATCAGAATGAAATTATGAGCGATTTCGGTCCGTAATTGTTCCTTCAATTGTACCATATTCTCCATAGCCCCAGAATCACCTAAGAAAATAACCTCTAGCTCCTTTAACAGTGTTTTTCTTGTTCGAAGATGCTGAGAATATGGCATTGCAAGCTAAGGGTGTGATTGTTGATGGTGGTATAGGTGGGGAGTGATATGACTCGCTTTGGAGAAAAAGAAAAGAACGCTTATGGTTACTCTGGGCTCTCACTACCTGTTCAGGTCACAGAAGATGTTAAGAGCAGCCCACTGGGACCACGTGGGAAATAATCCTCTTGGTTCCACTTAGCTGGAACCTATGGGAGGAAGCAAAGAAACAAAAATCACACTAGAATTCTCATTGTTACTGAGAACTTTCTGAGTAAATGCAAAGCATGTGCGGTTTTATCCCACAGGAAAATCAATTCTGTTTTTACTGGGGAAAGTGTTTGTGTTTTTCCATTTATGAAATCATGGACTCCAAGTTTTGGGAAGTTGCAGAGCCAGAAGACGTTTCAGAGGCCACTTGGCTCTACTGCTTACATACTCTCTGTCTTTCCTCGTATAGGCTGGACTGGGTACCAGGAGATGTGAACTTTGAGCTGCCTCTGGCACTGGCTTGCTGTGTGATTTTGGGCAAGCCCCTTGCCCTCTCTGGGCCTCAGCTTCCCCATCTGGTCAAAGAAAGTTGTGCTTTAGTTTGTTGAGCTCTTCTAGCTGGAACCTTGCAAAAATATAAGGCTCTATCATGCCATTGTTTTGGCACCTTCCTAGACAAAGGACACCTAGTTTATAGAGTTCTACCGCATCTAGAAAGAACTATGTTTGTTATGTGGGCCAAATTGAACAGGATCTGATCAGGGACCTAGACAGCACTCTTAGCATTCAGGAAACCTTGTTTGATACTCTGAATAAAGAAAGTGTCTGAATCTTGGCCTTCTTGATTCAACACTCTGTTGGGTTGTATTGTCTTGGGCTTGTGAATTATTTTCATGGAATCCATCTTCTTCATGAAATGGGGATAAAGATAATAATAATACCTCTCATGAAGTTGTTCTGACAAGTAGATAACATAATATACTTAAGGTTTCAATAAAAATTAGATATCATTATTTTCCCCTTATAATTTTGGTCCCCATGTGTATTTTCTCCTTTCCTTGGTGTATCCCTTGGTACTGTTCTAGCTTCATTTTGTTAATGCATCTTTATTGCCTTTCTATTTTGTTATTATTTAGGCTTGGTTCACCTAAGGGAAAGAAGAAAGGAAATGTTTTTTAAGGAGTCAATTTTTAAAGAAAAATAACATATCTGATGGTAAGAGTGAAAGCAGGTGACAAACCACCAGTATTTTATTCTGTCAAACAAAGACAGGTAGAATCCAAGGTTTGTGCAGGGGAGCAGGTTTCTGGATGACGTGTTACCCCGCCCCCCAGCACTGTACTTTATGACCATCATTTCCTGAGTAGGAACTTCCTGTTTAAACCATTGGCATGAGATAAAGGACATTCGGGTTTTCTTAGAGGCAGCTTCCTAGAACGAGGCAACATTCAAGGCTTTCCATTGTTTTCCCTCCACCTCTCGCCTGCCCAGCACAGTCCTTTGGAGAGGAGCAGTGGTGGTGAGGAGTCCACAGCTAAAACACAGATGTAACACAGCTGCCAGGTGTCAGGTCTGGAAGTCCAGACTTGGGATCTAATCCTAGTTCTTCAGCTTCTTATTCGCCATGGGTCCTTGAAGAGGTCTCTTGTCCTATCAGCCTCACTCAGGATCTGCATCTATGAATGGGCAGGTTAGACTGGATGCACAGAAGTACCCAAGGGCATTTTGTTAAAAATACACAGGTCCAGACCTCACTCTCAGAGGTTCTGGTTCAGAAAAGCCAAAGATGAGTTGTTCTTGTGAATCACTGCTTCTGACCCAAGGCACCTGCACATAAAATCCTAGATGTCTTTCATTTGTGGTATGTGGTGTGACTCACCCACCTATTGGAATATGAGAGAACTCAAGCAAGTTTTCTTTTTCATGGGATTGTCACCCAGGCTGTGGCTCTGGAAGTGTGGTCTATAGGTCTCCAGTGAGCCACAAGGATCTGTCTGAAGGTCTCAGACAGAAACAAATGTGAGTCCTTTCTTTACATTTAAGAAGTTAATGACATACATTTGCATAGGTTGATATCTTTGTACATGATCAAGGGCTACTTGCCAAGAATCTACTATTTGAGTTTGGGCTCCCGCTGAAAGCAAAGCCTAAAGCAAAGACAGGTGAGTTTATTTGGTACTACCATTCCTTCCTTTGGTTTCGTGATGTGTGGGTGGAGAACAAAGATGACAGAACTTGGAGAAATGAATTTTAGTTCCAGGCTGAGCTTTGTCATTCACTGGCCGTGAATTTGGAAAACCACTTTTCTTCTCAATTTTCACATTTATAAAGTGAGTATAACCAAGTCCTGACTCACCGTGTTGCTATGAAAATTACATGAAATGGTATAAGCGAAAGTGTTGTAGGAAGTGTTAAGTGTGCCAACAGTTTATTATTTTACTTGAATGTCCAGTGTTCTCAACTCCATCTGGGACTGTGGAGCTTTAAAACATACAGATTTCTGGGCTTTAGCCCTATGACTGCTGAGTGTACCTGGAGGGGGACCAAGGGAAGCTGTAATAAAATTCTTGCTAGTCAATTGTGATACTTCACCAAATTTGAGAACCACTAAACTACACTGTGAATGCCATGGAACAGGGATTATGTCTTATTCAACTTTGTATTCTGACTGCTTGACCTAGTTCCTAGTATATAGTGTAGTCAATAAATGCTTTTTGAATGAATAAAAGGCCAAACCTTTATACTTAACAAAAAAAGAGCAAAGGTACAGCTCTCGAGGAGTCACCCTGTTCCCCTGATGTGCAAGTCTGCCTGACCTACTTTCCTTCACTGAATTAGTCTGTTTGTCCCAGTAATACCTGGGCTAATTTATACCCATTACTATAATACTTGAGCAGCTTGCACTACCTGATGCTTAAAGTCACCATGGGTGACAATATCTTCTTTTACTATTTCAAAGGTCATTGTGAAGTATAAGGGGATCATAAATAAAAAGTGATTTTCAGGTTGCAGTGTGCTATAAATATATAGGGAATTAATGTTATTAAGAAGAATATGCTAATTAACTTCATGGCTCTTCAAAGCTCAATAGATAATGTGGCTCTAGAAGAGAAGATTCTTTTTTTTTTTTTAAATTTTTTTTATTCTTATGTTAATCCCCATACATTACATCATTAGTTTTAGATGAAGTGTTCCATGATTCATTGTTTGTGCATAACACCCAGTGCTCCATGCAGAATGTGCCCTCCTCAATACCCACCACCA
>NC_138382.1:63377060-63423550 GCF_054177405.1 Leptonychotes weddellii
GAAGGAGGGGGAAAGGAGAATGAGAAAGAGTGGGAGATGGAGAAGGAGAGGCAGAAGAAGTTGAAGAAGAAGGAAGGAAGGAAGGAAAGGAGGGAGGGAGGAAGGAAGGGAGGGAGGAAGGAGGGAAACTGACAGAATAAAATTTGTAGTGGGAAAATTGTTACACCTCTTTGGAATTTGGGCAGATCCAGCAGATACAAAGGTAAAGATAATGAGAGTGTGAACATAATTTACAAGCTATTTTTAGTACAAATGTATTGAACCCTACAAATGAAGAACAAATCTTCATGAAAGCATCTATGGAACAAAACCTCACCATATTTTAAACCTAAAAAGACCTTACTAATTTCTTCAAAGAAAAAGAGTATTGACCTGGGCTGTCCAATATAGTAGCTATGATTCATATCTGGCTATTGAGCACTTATATTGTAGAAAATAAAGAAATGAGAAAAATAAAAAACTATGCTGTCCTCAAGGTCTACAGTCAAGCTGGAGAAACACATTTACCACTGCACAGTGAGTATTTAATCACTCTTAGTATTGAGCACTTACTGTGGGTCCAGCAGCAGGACCTCCCCTACATCACCTGTAACCCTTTCAAACACGCTACAAGGTTGGCATAATTATAACCACTTCTCAGATGACCAAACAAACTCAGCCAGGTTAAGCGGCTTTGTTTAAGGCCTCAAAGCAAAATAGTAAATGTGTGATTGGAATTCTGGTTCAAATGCCCATGCCGCTTCCAGGTCATCACACTGGTCCCATAAAACGTGCAGCTACGTGATTGAAAGTCCACAGGTTATAGGATAGACATTTGGAGGTGAGAGAATTGAAAAGCCCAAATCATTACATTTGCCTTGATTTGGTTGGCATGTCTTGATTGAGTTTTAGGAACTTCAGTCTCCTCCTTTAGAAGACAACAACAATAGGTAATTGTTTAAGGCCTCTTTCAGAAGGTAGCAATGAGGCACTTTGGGCAGGTCAGCTTTTCTAGTATGTGATGGGTATCATGGGTTCCTGCTAGAAGAGTCCTCTTGTCATGGTACAGCATGCAGTCGCATGTAGGGGGTAGTCCTGACTATGTGTCCCATTAAGAGTTTCCTGGAGTTTGGGTTGCCCGTCCAAGGAAGACTCTACTAGTGACTTCACGTTTGGATACATTGCAGTTAAAGCTTCATTAACTATAAAATAAACTTGGCCAGAATTTATTCCCTCTTTTATTTTAAGAGAAAGGAGAAAATCATGCAAAAATCCAGAATTAATCAATTCCTTGGAGCTTTCTGGTCAGTTGAATTCATTTCAACATATGCTTTCCAGGCTCCTGCTGTGTGTTGGCCCCAGGGACAGAGTTATGAACAAGACAGAACAGTCACTCTGGAAGGGACCATATAGACTCTATCAGTGTGTTATTTTTCCAGTTGTAAGAACAGAGACATTCCCAGGTCAACTCAGGAGATACTCAATATTAGAGTATACTTGGATAGATAACCCAAATTCAGGAAACTCAGGAGATCCCTCAGCCTGCTGTAGGGACATGCATAGGAATCATGAAGAACAGAATCTCAGTTACACAGCTGACTCCTAAAAGATTGGCTCATCACGAAAGTACTGGAAAGGTCAGGACCTTCCCAGAACAGCACTTGACCACTGCTGCTGTTTCAGCTACCATGTACAAATTTTTCTTTAATCATAATCATGCCTGTTAAGGGTCAGGCACTATGCCAAACACTTTCTAATTCTATTTTTCATATTGTTTACTACTTCTTGGCTGTGATTTTACCTTCCTTTACATGTGCGCTTTGGTTTCTGGTTCTGTTATAAATTTCTCAGCTCACTGTGCCTGGATTTCAGATGATCACAGAATTCCTTGATAGCTCCACTTCGTTGATTCATCTAACCAGTATCTAAAGTCCTCCTGTTAAGTGCCAGTATAGAGCTAGGTTCTGGAGTTTCCAAATTTAATGAGCTAGTGGTGGGTCCTAAAGTGTGTGTGTGTGTGTGTGAGAGAGAGAGAGAGAGAGAGGGAGAGAGAAAGAGAGAGAGAGAAAGAGACCAATAAGCCAACATGATCCAATTTTTATTTTATTATTATTATTATTATTTTTTTTTTTAGAGAGGGAAGTGGGGAGGGGTAAAGGGAGAGGGAGAGAGAGAACCTTAAGCAGGCTCCATGCCTAGCATGGAGCCAGAAGCAGGCCTCCATCTCACAACTGAGATCATGACCTGAGCCAAAATCAAGAGTTGGATGCTTAACTGACTGAGCCACTCAGGCATCCCAGATCCAATTTTTATCTTAAAAAGATCCTTTCTCATGGGTGGAGGATGCATCAGAGGTGGGAAGGAGGCAGCAAGGAAGAGGTGAGAACTGGCAGGAGCCTATTCTAGTAATCCAGGTGAGAATGATGGCTTGTATTACAGTGCTGACAGTAGAGATGAAGAAAAACGTAAGCACTCACTAGGGGATTAGTGGGTAGCACAAGCCACTTATTGGTTGCTTGGATGTTAGATATTAGTGAAAGGGTGATTTTTTGTTTGAGCAATTGAGTTGATGGGATAACTCTGAAGAAGTCTAGAGAATGGGAGGTGGGTTGCGGAATAGAAGATGTGAAGGAGTTTGGTACATTTTATATTTGAAATATCAGGGAGAATCAGTTAACTAGTCAGTTGAATTTGTAAGAGTGGATCTCAGAGGAGTTACCTGGAGTGGAGATATAAATTTAGTAGTCATAGCATATAGAAGGCACTTCTAGCCATGTCATAGAAGACATAACGGAGGGAAGGACTATAGAAGGAGATGAGAAAGATCTTCTGAAGAATGGTAAGTTCAGGAAGGTGAGGAGAATCCAACCAGGTGACTGAATAAAATGCTCCAGTGAAGTGGAAGAAAAAACCTAGGTGATTGGTGGTATTATGGAAGCTGAGAGAGGAGCCATAGGATGGAATTCAGAGCCCAAGAGGAGGGCTGGCCTTTAGTAGGCTTGAGAACACCTCCTCCATCATGATAGGCTAAAAGAAGGAGAAAATGATCATGAATACTGTAGGATTGAGCATGGGTGGTGAGAAGTTGAGGGAGTTTGCTTCTGGTAATTTGTATTTTTCTCAACTAAGTATGAGGCAAGGTCATCAGAGGAAACTGTGGATGGAGGAGGAGGTGTGGGAGGCATGAAGAGAGAGAAATTATTCACCTCAGTGAGTGGGAAAGTTAGCATGTGAGAGAAAGATGGTCAGCCCTCTGGGCCATTGTGAAAGCCCACTGATACTGGGACTGTTACATTAATGTGAACCCTGTCAGCTCAGTTTTGTGATTGTTTTCTCTGGCAACATACAGCTGCTTGGGGACACCACAGAGAGAGGGATGGCATGTTTCATTAATACAGTAATATTTCTAGAGTTTAGTTCGTATTAGCATAGATATATCACCAAGCTATTTTTAAATGCCAAATAAAATGTCAGTGAAAGGTCATATAATCCCTCTTAGATTAGCAAAAATAATACAGATTGGTTGTATTCATGGCTTGGTGTGAGGGAGGTCAGCACCACTCTATACTATTGGGTGGAGGTGAATTGGTTTAAAATTTGTGAATGATAATTTATGACATCTTAAAATCTTAAATGCCCATATCCATTGACATTAAATTCCACTTTCAGGAATCTAATCTATACGGGGCACCTGGGTGGCTCAGTCAGTTAAGCGTCTGCCTTTGGCTCAGGTCATGATCCTGGAGTCCAGGATCAAGTCCCATGGCTGGCTCCCTGCTCAGTGGGGAGTCTGCTTTTCCCTCTGCCCCTTCCCCCACTCATGCTCTCTCTCTCTCAAATAACTAACTAACTAAATAAAATCTTCAAAAAATTCTCACTGTATTTTAAGTACATAGTGATGTATTTTTCAGGGATGTTGATGGCAGGTCTGTTGAAATAGCGAAAGCCACAAACAAGGTATTCATCAATGGAGAAACGATTTGGAAAACTACCTTTTTACAAAGAAATACTAGATGGTCATTTAAAAGAATAGAGAACAATGACAGCAAGGACAGATCTGCAAGCACTTCTGTGAAGGGATGTCTTTGCTATATTCTTAAACAAAAGAAGTAAATTGCAGACCAATATGTTTGGCATGATTACATTTTTGTCAAAGAAAATGCGTATGTGTTAGATATATATAAATGTGTTTCTGTATCTATGTGGATATGTATGTTTACATGTATATCACCAATTCGAAGACTTAAATTTTCATATTTTTCATGTCTCTGAAATCAAGAGATTTGAGTGTGATGAAATATGGCAGGTAAATAGATGAGTAGAGAGAAAGAAAGATAAGAATGTATAAGCATAGGAAGAAGAATACACACCAAATAATTACTCGAGTTATCTTTAGGGATGGGGTTGAAATGACAGTAGGTGGGGTTTTTTTCTTTTCCTCTTTTTACAAATATTTCTAAATTTAATTAAAATTTTCCCTTGCAGTAAAATGCCTAAATTTTAATTGAACACTTTGATGAGTTTTCATAGATATATATGACCTGTCTAACCATCACTCAGAACAGATTTAGAATATTTTCATGTCCCCAGAAGTTTCTTTCATACCCAATCAATTAATACTCACCCCTCCTCCCCACAAACTCTATTTTGTCTTCTATCCACACAGATTAGTTCACCAAATCTGAACATTACGTAAATGCAATCATACATGAATGCATTCCATTCATCAAATGCAATCAAATGAAATGTACTCTTTTGTACCTGGCTTCTTTTTGCTTAATGTAATGTCTTTGAGGTTCATTCATATTATTTGTGTGGCAGTAGCTTTTCTTTCCTTCGTTGATGCCTAGGATCACATTGTATAAGTATACCACTATTTAATTATCCATCAGTCTGTTGAAGGAAATTTGAGTTATTTTTGCTTTGGGACTATTACAAATAAAGCTGATGCATTCATATACCTGTCTTTTTCTGGACATACAATATGACCTTAATTCTCTTAGGACTGACTATGCCTAGGAATAGAATGGTTGGATCATAGGACAAACATATGTTTAGCTTTCATAGATATTGCCCAATAATTTTCCAAAGTGATTTTACCACTTTCACTCCCCCTCTAGAATCAGATTTCCAGTTGCTTCACATCATCACCAATACCTGATATTGTCCATCATCCTAATTTTAGCAATTCTGGTACATGTGTAGTGGTATCTCATGGTGGTTTTAATTTCCATTTCTCTGACTATTAATGATATCAAACACCTTTCATATCCTTATTGGCCATACAGATATTCTCCTTTCTGAAGTCCTGTTCCATTCTTTTGCCCATTTAAAAAGTAGATTGATTTGTTTTTTTAGTTGACTTATGGAAGTTTTTAGGTATTGTGGATGTGAATCCTTTGTCATATATATATAGCAAGCATCTTCCCAAATATTTGTGGCTTTTCTATTCAATTTCATAATGGTTTCTTTTCAATAGCAGAAGTTCTTAACTTAGATGAATGCCAATTTATCATTCTTTTATGGTTGTGTCTTTCATATACTATCAAAACATTTTAATAATAACATTTAAAGACATTAAAAAATTTTTTTTCTTCCCTTATTTTATTCTTCCCTTATTGCTCTGGCTAGGACTCCAGTTCAGTATTGCGGTAGAAGTGGCAATAATGGGCCTCTTTGCCTTGTTAACAACCAGTGGACAAATGTTTACCATTTCACCACTGAGTATGCACCACTGACTTGTCCTCTTATTGCCCATGGGTGAGGCTCTGCAAAGCCAAATCACAGTTATCACAGGTGTTCCATCCCTTAGTTGGACATTCCAGGACAGGACTTAAGTAAATGAACCTCTCAGGGCTTCGTTTCCATATCTTTAAGTGGGAGCTAGTAATAGGACCACCCTCATTGGATACCCGTGAAGATGAAAAGGGTTATTTGAACGTAAAACACTAACACTAATGCCTGGTTCAGAGTAAGCTCTTATTATATGTTAGCTCTTCTTATTATTAGCTGGTTTTATTGCATTTGTTGGGCTTCTCAATATATCATTTTATACTTTAATCAGGATGTTTTGGGTACATACAGCGTATTTTCCAAATTAGTTTTTAAGCTCTATAAAAGCAAATCTGAGTCTTGTACTTTTCTCGAATTTCCTTTGTGCTAATCAAATTTACTGTCTGCAATAGCACAGCAAAATCATAGTACTGGGATTTTTTTTTTTTCTAGCTGTATTTCTGAACTATTCTGAAATTGGCCTGATCTTTGTTGAAGTGGTGATATTTTGGGTATCATGGTTGTGTCTCTAATATGCAGAGATTTTACTTTCTTTAAGTATTCAGAGAAAGAGCTGAAGAAAGCTTTCAAGAAATAGAATAAAAACTAATTTGTTTGCTGAAAATCTGGATTGGAGTCCTGGTTTTTCCATTTATTTATTAGCCAGGTGATTTTCATCTCTGAGTCTCAATTTCTCTATATCAGTAAGATGGGCCTAGTAATACTCCTTTTTAGTGCAACATTGAGCTTTCTTCCATATTTCAATATTTAGATTAAAATGCCAAAATAACCATTTTTCTTCAACAAAAATATTACTTAAAAGTAGCTGAACCACTAGAATACTATAAATCTGTACTGTAATTGTGTGTGTATGTGTGTGTGTGTGTGTGTGTGTGGGTATCTGGCATTGTTGAATTAATTGCAGAAAGGGGTATAGACCAATGTTTATCAAATAAGTTTCTCTGGAGATGCTAATAGATGCTCCTGGGTGGGGGAGAGGGTTACAAATAGATGAAAAACTTGCAAAAGTGGTCAATATCCACAGAATGATGATCAGTTACAGTGCCTGGGACACAATTTGCATCTTTATGGACGAGAATTATTTGTATTACTATCAATTTTCTACAATTTTAGGGTGGTAAAATATCTCAGAGACAATGAAAGCTTAAAATAATCTGAATTCATGAACTCTCTCTGAAGAGTCAGTACTCTCTCTAAATTTCAGTCTTTTGCAATTTTTCCCTATACCATGTCTTCTCAAACAGAATGTTATTCTTGTTAATCTTTTATTTAAAAGGAGCCTGGAGTTAATTATTTTAAAAATATATGCACATAGAGCTCATTTAATGAGTATTTGGATAGAACATCTTCAGTTGGAAAGATATTGAACTGAAAGGGAAAAATTCAATATAGCAAGTTTTTTTAAAGGTGATTTTAGTTTCTATTCAAATCAACAAATTTTTCGTAAGTACCTACTTTGTGATTCAAAGAAGAAAAATAATGGTACCTTGTCTTTTGGGGAACTTAACAGTGTTCGGCCATCCACGGTATTAGGTTTCACTCATGTTTGCATAGGATCCCATGCCTGATAGTATACTTCTGGAAGTCTAGATTATTCAGGCTAGAAAATAGCCATAAAGAGGATTCCATAATTCAAGGAGAGTTCACTTAAGTCCCCGTTACTAATGTGAATGGAAGGCCCTTCAGTTATCATCTTGCCTCTGCTTCCAAGTTCCCCTGGGGGGCTGATGGAAGAAAAACAGACAAATCTAAGAGCAGACAATTGTCTTGGAGCAGTACATTCTGAATCCATAACTTAGAAAGATACATCTTCATTAAAAATATTTTCATTATTATAAAGAAGCTCAGCTCCTCACATCTCAAACCACTTTTATTTAAAACATGGTCTTTGTTTTGTGTAAGTGAAAGGTCAATTAATGTTTTCTTTTCATTTATATTCAATTAGCCAACATATCGTACATCATTAGTTTCTGATGTAGTGTTCAATGATTCATCAGTTGT
This sequence comes from Leptonychotes weddellii, assembly GCF_054177405.1. NCBI lineage: Eukaryota > Metazoa > Chordata > Mammalia > Carnivora > Phocidae > Leptonychotes > Leptonychotes weddellii. The sequence continues at coordinate 63,384,834 of NC_138382.1, forward strand.
GTATAACACCCAGTGCTCATCACATCATGTGCCCTCCTTAATGCCCATCACCCTGTTACCTCATCTCCCTACCCACCTCCCCTTCTGCAACCCTCAGTTTGTTTCCCAGAGTCAAGAGTCTCATGGTTTTTTTTTTCCCTAGAAACAAAACAAAACAAAATAAAACAAAACAAAAACCTTTTTGTTTTCAAAGGTTAATTTAAGCTTCTAATATTAGAAAGCTCCTGGCAGCTTTAATCATCAAGATATAATAATAATAATAATATAATAGTACAAGAACCCTGTTTCAGTGTCAGCTACTGTATTATGTACAACTAGACTGCACTGGGTCATTATAATGGTGTGCAGGAATTTCCTGGAGGTCCAAGTTATGATTTTAAAATTATTCTGTTTTTCATGGTTCTTCTGTCCCTATTTATTGGAAGTGATCCCTTCTCATTGCTTTTGGTGGACTTGACTCTAAGACCTTCTTTTAGCGTGTCACTTCTTCATATTGTTAAGATGGATACTACCATGGTCAAAGCCCATGCATTTGTCCATAGAACCTCTTACTTGGCACTTACAGACATGGTCTCTACATGATTCCAAAGCACTTCACATTCCCCTCTCCCCTCTTGAGAGGTTCAGGTAAAGGCAGTGGCCAAATGGTTCTCTTTGTGGGTGAGTTTAAGATGTATGGTATGTAAATGTATATATCTGAACATATATGGAGCCATCAGTAATATATAGCAGAGTCCACAAACATTTTGTATAAAGGACCAAATAGTAAACATTTTAGGCTTTGCAAGCTATGGGGCTGTCCTGCTTTCTGGCACAATTACTTGTAGTCGTCATAGCACAAAAGCAGCCCTAGACTGTAAGTACATGAATGGACACAGTTGTGTTCCAGTAAAACCTTATTTACACAAACATGCAGATGCCCCAGAGGTTATAGTTTGCTGACTCCAAAACATAGTATAGTCTGGACAAGAAGTCATAATGCCAGGGGATCCCAGCTTTGCCCCTTACCAGCTGAGTGCATAGCTTAGTTCTCTCATGTCACTTGAAATAATTGTTTTGTAAACTCTCAAATACTATGCCGACATCTAAGATGGTATTCATTCAATCATTCATTTATTCAACAAATATATATCAAATGCCCGCTGTGTGTCAAGAACTGTCCTAGAACAACAAGGTGGTAGTAGGTAAGAATGAGTCACATAAATTTTGGGAAGGGTACCAGTATCAGGCTGTTGGGTGATTGTCAGGTTGGGGTCATAGGGTAAGATGACAGCCTGGTGGGAGTGGGGGTTCCCCTGAAAGGAATTGATGTTCACACAGTCACTCATTTTGGGAAGTGGTTAATTCTGGGCAGGAAATGAGTTGGCACTTTGGGTTGGGGGTGCTCATACTTCTTTCTCTCTCTGGGGCCAAGAAGAGTTGGGCCAAGATTCTAAGTCACGGAAAGGCTTAAATGAATCTCACTGGGGAGTGAGATGTTTCTTAGCTATGTGGAGTTAGGCCTCTAGTGATTGGTATCATCAAGTTCATGATTTTCTAACTAGTGGGGCCAGTGACCAAGAGGACAAGCAACCAGTATTTCTGGAGCAGCCGGTGTGAAGACTCAGGGTTGGAGAGTCGCTGGTCTCCAAAAAGTAAGATCCTGTCCAGTATCCAGAGTAGGGTGTGAATGGTGCAGGATCAAACTAAAATAATTTGGAAGCAAGAATCACTTTATTTTGTAGATACTGGCAGAAAATGAACTACGTGTAAATACTGTTCTTACAATCAAACAATTTTGGTACAGGGCGGTAAGTGTTTAGATAGAAGAGAGGATGTCAAGGCAGAAATTGGATGCCTAACTTAGTCAGGGAATGATTCTTGGGAAATAAGGTCTGAGTTGAGATTTTATGAATGGGGTCAGGTTAACCAGAGAAGGGAGGGCAAGGACCAGGCAGACAGAGGGATCAGCATGTGCAAAGTCAAGTGGCTTCGGAGGGAGCAGTGCAATGTCGTTAGGGATGTGACTCTGAAGTCAGACCGTGGGCATTTACATCCTGGCCTCTGAGCTACTTAGACATGCTTATGCATTTCTCTGAGCCTCTGTTTCCTCATCTAGCATGGGAATGGCAATCTTGATCTCAGAAAACAGTGTTGATGATGAAATAGACAACAGTATTGAAGCCTTCCAGTATGATGCCTGGAACCCGATAAGGAAGCCCTCAGTCAGAGTTAGCAATGATATATATTTATGTAATATAAAGCTATTTAAGTAAACACACCAGAATTGATGAAGGAGCAATAATGAAAAGGTCAGATTCAGTTGAGGACTGTGTATTTGAGTGTATGAAAGTAATTTTGGCAGTAGGAATTAAGTTTCCCTAAGCATTTTCTTGCTTTTTCCTCATTTTGATGTGTCAATCCCATGATGGGTCATGGCCTTTCTTCCCTTGACTACTTCTGCGCCTGATGCTGAGTGCACCAGGCTAGCTGTTAAAATGAAACTAGTTGCGAGAGCGGAAGGCAAACTCAGAAAGGTCACAGCAGTTATGTTCTCTGTGCCCCCAGCAGTGGGAATGGAATGATGAAATACTTCAGCTGGTTTTCCCTCGGAGCTTTTTGTTGACGAAGGTGGATCAGACTCCAATTCAGCATGTTCTTAACTAGTTTAACAGATACCCTCAGCTGGTAATTCCCTGCCTCGCTGCAAGGGAATCCACACATTTCCTGAATGCTGACTCTGTGCCAGACTCTGATCTGGGTGCTGGGGCTCAGACAGGATTCTTGTTTCCAGACACTCCACTCTAAGTGGAAAAAAAGACACCCAACCCCCAACACTCCAATGCATCAATAGTGTTGCTGTGAGGGAGACGCAGGGAGGAGACCCCCAGTACTCCATTTCTCCCAAATATTTAGTAGGCTTATCCAGGCTAATTTTCCCTAAAGTATGAAAGCATTCATTGGGCATTTGTCTCATGAACACCTTTGTTCGTCCAATGGCTGGTTTTTCCAGATGCAGATGGTGCTGGCTTCGGTGAGTTTGAGGAAACATCATTCTTCTCGTATTTGCCCTTGAGCTTTTCCCTGCTCCTTTCCCACAGTGAAAAGCCTTTGGAGAGACGGAACGTAGTAAAAGCCTTCACATTTGTATACTTTTCAAGCTTATTTTATGTACTTCCACAGCTTTGGAAAGGATTATGCTTATTTTACAGTTGAGGAAATTTAGAGAGTGTCTGTGACTCATCAAGATCCTCATGTTAATCAGTGCCTGAGCTAGGATTCAAACTCAGGTTTTCAAACCATCCGTTTCCATCCGCCGCCCCCAGACTTGGTTCTCTCTTTCCTTGGCCATGGGGAAAGTACATCCCCTACTCTGGACTACATCTCAAGCTTTCAACATACTGGTTACAGTCTTGCTCCAGCTCTTGCCCAAGATACCCAAGGGAAAGAACTGGACCAAAAGCAATTTTTAAAAATGCAGCGATAATTACAAAAGAATACCATCATGGTGACTTAATGACGCTTTTGGTAGTGTCTAGACCCTTATATTTGCATAAAAAGCAGAAAGGGAGGGAGAATCCATTTCCCAAAGCTAGCTGGGAGGAACAGGGAAGCATAATGGATTCAGAGAAATCTACACTTACCAGGGAAAATCATCTGAACCAGCAGCCTTCAAACTGTTAGGTGTCCATGAATCTCCATCTTGTCGATCTTATCAAAATGCCGATTTTGTTTCAGTAAGTCTGGGTAGATGTGAGATTCTGCATTTTTAGCAAGCTCTCTGGTGATGCCAGGGCTGCTGGGTTCAGGACACAGTACAGATAATGAGGACATAAACCACTGACTCTTGAACTTAAAGTTGGGGAGCTTAAAATAATTCTGATGCCTGGGCTCTATCCCCAGAGATTCTAATTTAATTGGTCTGGGTGGTGCACTGAGGACCAGGCATTAAAAAGTCTTTCAGTTGATTCTAAGGTGCATCAAAATTGAATTTAAACTCTAGGGAGAGTATACCCACCTACAAAATGATTAGAACTGCAAAGAGCTGTCTCATAGGGACAAGAGGGAGATGGATTATATAGTAAATATACTACACCGAGCTCATAGAAGGGTTCAATAACCAAGTGAGGGTTTGGTTTTTTTTCCCTTCCAAATTTTCAGATGGCACAGATGGGTTCTGGCATCTGGAAATTTCTCCTTTCTTTAATAGCTCTCTTATTCTCCTGAATGCTGAAAAACATTTCTAAGAAAAAAGGTGGCTATCAATTCACATTTCCATACTTTTTAAAGATTTCATAGTCCTTTTTTTTCTCTTTTGGATGGCTTATTTGGTATCTTTGCTCTAGAGCGTGGCCTGTGTTTAAAGAGATTTTTTTTTATTATTCATTTAAGAAATAGTTATTGAACAGCTATTATGTCCCAGGAGCTGTGTTGGGCTGTGAGGACCCAGTGCTGAGTAAGATTGATAGGATTCCTGCCTTCCAGGAGTTTGAATGCTGGTGAGGAAGTATAGAGAGAGCCAGAGTGAAGAGCATCATGCACTAAAGGATGGGACAAATGGGGAAGAAGACAGCAGGGAATTAGGTGAGGCCAGAAGAGTCAGGAAGACTTCTTTAAGGAAATCAAAGCAATGACAGGAGGTAGCGAGGCAAAGAGAGTGAAATGAATATTCCAGGCAGAAGGAAGAACACCTTCAAACACCAGGTGGCAAGGCTGAGCATGGAAGGTTGGAGGAACTGGGAGGAGTTCAATGTTATTTGAGTATCAAGCACAAGGTGGGAAGTGGCATGAAGCGAGAGAAGAAGGAAAGATCTTGATGGGGAGGGAGAGAGCTTAGATTTTAGGGAGGCTGGGTCAATAGTGGTTGGAGAGGGCGCCTGGGTGGCTCAGTTGGTTAAGCAACTGCCTTCGGCTCAGGTCATGATCCTGGAGTCCCGGGATCGAGTCCCGCATCGGGCTCCCTGCTCAGCAGGGAGTCTGCTTCTCCTTCTGACCCTCATGATCTCTCTCTCTATCTCATTCTCTCTCTCAAATAAATAAAAATAAAATCTTTAAAAAAAATAGTGGTTGGAGAATGGAATGCTGGAGTGGGGATGTTCACATACCGAGGGCTTGAATTCCAGCTCTACTACCCACGGGCTGTGTGATGTTGGCCCTGCTACTCAACGTCTAGGAGTCGCAATGGCACGGTCTGCAATGTGGGGAGTACAATACTTGCCTCCCAGGGCTGTTTAAGTTTAAATGACTGAGTGAGTAAGTACATGAGAAGTGCAGAACATGTAAGAGCTTGATAAGTGGCCATTATTGTTATCAGTACCCAGAATGATGGTGCCATCTAGGGATGGGATTTGTAAGGGGTAAGACAGGAGTCAGGATGTGAGTTAGGAGGTGACAAGGGTAACGCAGGTGACATGGTGCTGGTGGGCACAAGAGAATTGGATGAACTGGACAGATGATGACTGGATGGGAATTAAGAAATAAGGGTCATGAAGACTCAGATTGTCCTTGAGATTTAGAACATAGGAATAGTGACAAGTTTGGGATGAGTCCTGTGAAGTCAGTTTTACATGTTAAGATTATATTCATCAGGGATCATTTGCAGAGAACAGATGTCACTCCAGCTTGTTAGCAGGAAGGCACTTATCACAGCATATTAGGTGGCTTATGAACTTGCCGAGAGGGCTGAGAAAACAGAATCCAGGTTGCGCTTTCAGGAGCAACCTCTAATGCTACCCCTCACAATGGGGGTACTAGAGTAGCTGCTCTCTCTTCAATGATCTTGCAATCAGGAAGCTGCTCTTTTAGAGCCCACGACACCACTGTTTCAAACAGGAAACCATCATAATCAGGAAGCCGAAACTGCTGTCAGATCTAGAACCATTGTGAATCTGCAACAGATCATGTCAGCAGAATGGATGCTCCCGTCCCTAACCAGACTCACCGCACCTACCAACCTAGTATCTGAACACTGAAGCTTCTGCAAATGCACCTGCAGAAAAATCAAACACCTCCATAGTTGGGCTTGCCAGCAGAGTGGACAACAGGGTAAAATCTTGTCCATCTTGGACTACACGCTTCTAGAACTCAAGCTGCCAGAGAATTAGGAAAGTATATTTTGAGCCTTCCAACTTCTGGAGCAGGGAAAGTCAAACTAGAACAGTACTTTGCAGACTGTGGGTTGTGACTCATGACAACATCATAAAAATCAATTCAGGTGGTCACGACAAGATTTTTTTCTTAGTCATAAGTAGTAAGTATTACTTAATGTGACCTTTGTCTTAGGTTTTTTTTTTTTTTTTTGTGTGTGTGTGTGTGTGTATACATGTCTTTGTTTGCAAAGTAAAGCATTTCTTCCTCTGAGCCATGGTCAAAAAACAAAAACAAAAACAACAAACTTGAAAGTCACTACCTTAGGTGTGGAGTGCCAATCTTCCATTGCAAGATCTCAGAAAGAACTCGTGTGTAGAGCCCAGTGGCTACTGAAAATATGGGGTTGAATTTCAGAAGCAATCAAAGCTGGAGATAAAGATTATGTAGTCATTGGCAAGAAGATGCCATTGAAGCCAAGAGGAAGTTGAGTAAGCCATCCAGGGAGACAGCATGGATTGTGAAGAGAAAGGTGGGGGATAGACACCAAGAAATACAGACATTTGATCTTCGGGGAGAATTTTCCGTCTGGGGTTGTGCTCATCCTTCCTGCACTCTGGTATTTTCCATTTGCTCTCCAGGGAGAGAACCGGATCCAGGGAAGCCCCAGAGTGCTTTGGAAAAACCAGTGCTTTGGCATGTGGGCCTGGCACTGCACTGGCCCTCAGGACTTGTGTGTGGAATGGATGTACAGAGCGCAGAAGTTCTAGGAAAGATGGAAGGAGCTTTTTAGATTCCAAAGCTCCAGCTCATGAGCTGTGACCACAGAGGGGTCTAGCCTCACCTGCAGAGGATGACTCAGTAGAGTTAGAGTACTAGTTATAATTTTCAAAGAGTATTTCTGCTACATAGAAAAATGGCAATAAGGAGTGGGAGCTGTATAGGAAGATATGTTCATTGCAGCAAAATCAGGAGACAAGCTAAATATTCATCCATAGGAGCCTGGCCAATCCAATGTATTCAAACAATGGAATAGGATATCGCAGTTAAATGAGTGAGCTAGATATATACAGGTGTAGTCTGTATAAATCTCAAAAAATTTACGTTACCTGAAAAATTTCAAGTCACAAAATGTGATATGAAGTATGATATCATTTATTGAAAAAAAATTCATTTACTGAAATTGTTAAAGCCACACAAAATTGTACTATATATTCTTATGGGAAAACAAGTATAAAATTATGTAAATGAAGGGGCTGGGCACACTTCCAGGCAGTGGCTATCTCTGGGGAGGGTGGAGGGAAATGGATGGAGGAGTGAAGCTTTGTTCTATCTGCAGTGTTTTATTTTTAAAAAGAAGCAGAAGCAAACATGGCAAAATATTAATAGTTATTAAATAAGCAGTGAGACATGGCAGAAATACTATTTTCTGTTGTTCTCATAATTAAAAATAAATACAATTGTACATACATTTTGCAATGCCCAGAGCAAGAATAAAGCTTCCTCCCCTAACTGCAGGTTAAGCAGATGACCTGAAAACAATTACTAGGGGAAAGCGGGGACACACACACACACACACACACACGTACATATATGTGTATACACATAGTACACATATGTGTACATATATAACACATGTATGTACATACATATACAGATATATAAATGCACAGATATTCATACATATACACACATATATGTATAAATTCAGATTAAAACAATAAGCTTTTAATTTTTAAGTTATTTCTTCAGTTTCTGAGAGATTGAACTTTTATATATGGGACGCTGGCCTCTTCTGTGATTTGACTGTGTACTGAATCTAGAGACTATCTGTGTGTCACATTTGAATGATAATCCTGGAGGATCTGATTCGGGGCAAAGAAGAACAGAGGAAGTCCCTGAATGCTGGGGACCACCCCAGTGCAGGGCTGGAAAGATGTGACCCGAGGAATTCCAGAAAGGCTACAGGATGAGACCAGTAGAACCTGGTGGGAAATAGTGGAGAGGGGAGTCAGGGGGCTGGGCTCCACTGCTAGCTCAAATCCCAGCCCTGCTACTAACCACATGTGAGGACTTGACAAGGCTCTGCCTGCTCTTGGGCATACAACCAACCACTGGCTTAGCTCATCAATCAGCTTCTTTCCAGAGACGACACCGACTGAATTCTCAAGCCTCTTAATGTAAGTGCCAGAATAATCAGTGGTATTCCAGGGATTCCAGAAGGCTCTCCTGTTTGGTAGATTCTGCCCAACTTCCTTCAGCCTTTCCTCCCTTTAGAGCCTATTCCTATCCACCCTCCTGGGGGTGCAGGGACCTCCTCTGAGCCAACCTTTGTGTGACAGGGGAATTCTGAGGGGGAATAGGGTAGGTTAAGGAGGCAGCAGTGGGTGATAGACAGATGCGATGAACAAAAAGTTACTAAATGTGGAGAAAGAATGTTTTATGAATTCCCCAAGGGCAGGAACACACTTAGTCTACACTGACTTGTTTCTTATCAACTTACGCAGTGCCCTTCTCTACACTTTCTGCAAGTATACTGTGGTGCGTGTGTGTGTGTGTGTGTGTGTGTGTGTGTGTGTGTGTGTGAGCTCTGGGTTTTTCCTCAGGGGGCATATGTTTCGAGTAGCCTGAGTTTCCAGTTAGAAAAATTATTTATTTTATTTACATAGATGTTATCACATTCCCGGGGAGGAGGGGCTGGTTAAACCTCAGGGAGTAACAGAATCTGGTTTTAAACTTTCCAGCTTATCCACACCCTATTATTTTCAGTTGAGTTACGAACGATTATTCTCTTTTACTTTTTTGTCTTGCTACAGGACTCCTTCAGATGCTGAGCTCCCTGTGTCTTCAGCTGTTGGCTCTCAGAGTATTGCTTGACAGAGACTGAGAGTAGGAACCACTCAAGTATAAAAGTCAGGTGTCTCTGCTCAGAGAGATGGAATCTTTCTCAACTTTGAGTATGAGACAGTAGAAAATTTGCTTAGTGTACACAAGCTTAGATTGCAGATACCTTCTCAAGAATGCATGAGTTGGCTTAAGCAAGGTTCATTTGTCCTCCAGGGTTTGGGTATAACTCAAATGCCAGGTGCTGTCTTACTTGCTAGTTTTGGGTCCCCAAAACCTGTCTCTTTGTTTACTATATACTTGGCTTGCTGAATTCAACAACTCTTCCAATGCCCGCTCCTCCCAAAGAATCTACTCATAGAAAGTGTTAGGATAAATGTAGACTTTACTGAATATTTCATAGAGGAGGCCTAGGAGGAGGTTGACATAGCACGCTGCTCAGCAAATGATTTCAATTTTTCCCTTAGCTATTTTATGTTCCCAAGTCCTTCTCATCCATACCAACACTGCAGGCTTTATTTTTTTTCTTTTCTTCTTTTAAATTTTTTCTAGTCTTTCTCTGACAAACTTCCCTGATTTCCTACATTTTTGTTTTCCTTCCACCTTTTTTGAGAAAATGCAAATTTTGCTCCATTCTTTTGCATGGCAGTGAAGAGTCCCTTTTGCTTCTGAAGCATAAAATCTGGGTCTTTATACTTCAAGCTCAGTGGTCCTTTTCAACAGATAAGGTGCTCCTTCGGAAATGATGGACGGATGTAAAGGTAAGTTGGTGTAGCTAGAGGAATCTCACAGTTACCCCAATCAGGAGAGGAGGTTGCCATTGTTCAGAAGTCCTCACCATGTGCAGGGTCATCATCATTATCAACAACATTTGGGGGCCTTAATGGCCCTCCACAGAAATGGCTTCCTGAGAGGCGTTTGAAGCAGGGAGCAGAGAGAGATCATGTGAGAAATGGCAGCACCTGGTCCCTGACCAAATGGTCGCATCACCATGACCACTGCATGCTGATGGAGTGCCTGCTGAACACAAAGCCCTTCCCTACAGGAAACGAAAGCGGTCTGTTGTTGATGTGTTGTCAATCTTAACTCGAATGGAGTCAAGCCCAGTCAGATGGCTTTCCAAATACCAGGAGGCCTTTTAGATTTGGGATGGTCAGTTGGGCAGTCCTTTCTTTTACACATTTTAGATCCCCCAGTTCACATCATTTGTCAAGGGACCCTGAACCTCATCCCCAAATTCTGACTCTGTTGAGGGACATGCGGCCAGATCCTACATACGTACCATCAGATTTATACTGGTGTGAGGTGAGGGCCTTCCCTTTGGTTGGGGGCTTCTAGAACACTGCCTGGAATCTTAGTTCACAGGTCTGGGATGAGACATCCTGGTCTTTTGAGATGGAAGAGATTTTGGAGAGATTCAAGTCCAGCCCCTTCATTTTTCAGACATGGATCCAGAGTTCCAGGGAGGGGAAAGGAATAGCTCCACGTCATACAGTGAGTGAGTTAGTGGTTGGGCCAGGGCATAAATTCATCCCTTCTGATACCCATGTGGGGCTTTTCCCACCATACTGTCTTGCTTCCCTGCCTTCTATTTGAAAGATACTTCACTCAAAACTGTTTTTTTTTTTTTAACCCTGGAGCTGTATCTTCCCAAGAGACAGAAGGAGAAGCATATTATTTAATACACTTTATGGTTTCAGTCTTGATCTAGAGTTTTCTTTTTGCCCAAGTGTTTGGATGGATGAAGTACTGTATGGTAGAGAGTGGCTTTCTTCCTGAAGACCAGAAGAAATGGTTCAGTCTGAACTACTATATAAGAAGATAGACAACACATTCTCAAGAGGAAAGGTGTTTGTATCCACATACTGGAATTTATCCACCTTGACTGATATGGTGGTGTTGACCTGGAGGTGCTCCAGCAAGAATTGAGAGAGATTTTGGTATATGTTTTTGGTTTGTGCTCCAGACTCACACACTGTCACCAGCGTCTGCTTTTTGACATCTTTGTTGATGAGAAGCTCCAACTTCAGGTCAACAGAATGTTCTGGGCATCTCACGAGAAATTGCAGTTGGCAAATGATGACATACCAACCTGGGAACTGGATTACCAGATTCCCGTCCTGATATCTGACTCCATGGACAATGCCATCTTTGTTCCAAGACAACTTGGATTTGTTTATATGCTTTGACACTGGAAAGGGAAGGACAAAAAAGAATTACCGAGCATATTTCAGATGCAGATCGGAAAATGTGAAGTTTTTACTCAAGGTTTCCCATTCGAGACCCGTGTTTTCTATAGTGTTGCCTGCTGTTCCGACCATCTGGAATATCTTTCATGTTACTCATTCCAGGTGCTGCTTAATATTCAAGGCACAGGTGCAAAACCACCCCTCCTCCTTTTCTCTAATGCTTCAAGCTGGAGGGTCAGAAGACACATGGTAATGGACTACTGTAACCTCCTATAGAATCACTCTCCGCTTATTTATTATATTATTCTGTTATTATTATAATTAATAACTTTCCCTTTTCAGACCGTGAGTTCCTGGACTATATTCCCCACAAGTTCTGGACTATCATGTTCATTCAATCAATCAATCAATCAATCAGTGCTCCATCACTAAGGGACTACTATTTGGTAGGCATTGCATCAAGTATCCGAGATGGGAGATCCAGTTTTGTTCAGTTAGTAACCAATTTAAGCATCAAGATGTCCAGGAGAATCTCAGTCTGTTGATTGCATCCTTTAACAATTCATTGTCTCAATTTTTTTATATGTCTTCCTCTCTTTGAAAGGGCAGCCAAACATAATTGTGTAGACCCCGCCAGTGTACAGTCAGGGGCTCTTCCCAGCTGGGATTTTTAGAGAAGCAGAGGATTGGCAGACCCTGTGAGCCAACATGTTCATGTGGAAAGCCAAGTCTCTCTGAGTCCTGACAAGTGAAAATCAGCACTGATTAGTCAGGGTGCCTTTCAGAATTGGAAGGCTGGCCTTCGTTCTAATTGCCTCCATGCCTTCCCTTTCAACCTCGTTGCAATTCAGCTGAAGAGTGAGAACTAATCTAACTGCAAAATGGAATTTTTAAAATGGGCAGAATGGCTATTGAGCGGATCTCGGCCATCCCCTCCGCATCTGCATCTCGGCTTTCCCAGCCTAAGTGCCTCGCATTGTGTCCTTTAGAGGGGCCTCTGAGCTGGGGCACACTGCAGTATGCAAATAGGCTGGGTGCCTGCAAGTTCATTAAGTTGTCAATCAGGGGACAAGGCAAGTTTGTGGTTCCCTTGTGAGTAACCTGACAGAGGCAGAGACTAAGAGCCTGCTTCTGTTTTGTGAGGAAAAGTACTGTGCACTTGGCCCCAGACTTGGCCCCCCCCAATCTGAATAGAGAGGGGCCCTTAGGGTCAGACACAAATGCCTTCGGAGGCCAGGTTGGCAGCACAGAAAGGTGAAGGGGGCTGGGGAAGGAGGAGTCTTGTGGCTCTCTCCCCTTCGCCCCTAAGGTCTTTAAACTCAAATTATAAAAAATAGCATGCAGGCTAGATGCCACATCTGCAGGTCGTACTTGGCCATGGCCTTCTCCTTGTGACCACTCTGGTTTAGAGGTTTCAGAAAGGCCACAGGAAGTGGCCCTCAGGTAGCTAGAGTTCCTGGATTCAGTTACTGACCTTGCAGGTAGGCCCATGACTTCTTGAATGGAGCCTTTTCCAGTATACATGAGATGTCCTCTGAGCAATTTCCTAAAAATAAGGTGATCACACATTAAATGTCTTTCTCTGCTCTGGGGACTGGAGACACCAGATCCTTTTCCATGACCCTTGGATGGAGACAATTAGTATTCTGTTTCCATTTGGGGACCTAAAAGGAAACCTGTTTATTTCTCATTTTGCCATCAGGTACTTTAGGATTCTTTGGAATTAGTTGATTCCACAAAGACTGGAAGTAGGGGGAAGGAAAGCAAAGAGGACCTGAGCTCCCCTAGATACCAGGTACCATTCCTGTCCCTTTACCTACTTCACCCTTGCAGCAACTCAATGAGAGTGGTATTATTAAGTCCCTTTTACAGATGGGAAAAAGCCTGGGCACCAGACAGACTACGTATACTCTCCCACGTCACTCAGCCTGGCAGTGATGGTGAGAACCATAGTTCCAATAGTAATTACTGCTATCCTCCCTTTGAGAACGCACCAGATACTAATCTGTGCACTTTTACATATATCTGCTGATCGAATTCTCTGAATAACTCTGCCAAGTGGATGTCCTGATGCCTAGACAGAGTCAATGACATGAGGTCAAGCAAGTTGGTGGTAATGTTGAGACTCACCCCCATGTCTATCCAATTCTAGAGGCCAGTTTTCCTCCTCCAAGCCATTTGCTGGACAGTGGAGATAAATACATTCTTGTGCTCGATTTTAAGAGGATATAAGATTAAAGAGATCTAAGCAGGAAGCCTGCTACCGGGAAATTCCTTGGCAGGGGAAAAAGACAGTGTTTATGTCATTATGGTATTTAAGAAACAAAAATATTTTTAATATATTCACTGGTGATGCTGGCTTAGCAGCTTCTTATTATAGAAACTATTTTATATGCAAAGAGCCAAGTTATACATTTCCTGCGGTGACTTATGAATTCAACTTACTGTGGGTAGGTTCCTTCTTCTCTTTGGATGTTGGTTTCCTGTCTATAAAACTGGGAGATCTGAGACCTGACATTGACATCTTTTTGATGATGTCATCAGGGTGACCATTCATTCCATCTACCAGAGATGAGGCAGCCATGGGCCTGTTTGGTTGAAGCAGCCACGCCCTGATGAGTTTGCTCGCTGATCTCTGAGTGGTATCTGTTGGGCTCACAATATTCCCCATTTGCCTCTCTGCCCCAGGCCTGAGGAAACCTCTCCCGGCCTTCCTCACTTCCCCATGGAGCCTTGGAGAGGTTGGAAGTTAAGCGAACAGTTCCCTCTGCTGTCTGAACAAGCTCACTGCTAGCAGCCACCCCGGCAGAAGCAGGGGGCAGCTTTGATCCTTGTCTGCCCTCAACCCATAGGTGCTCTGGCCCAAAGGTCTCCTTGGTGATGAGCGCTGGTAGACCAGCTGCCATTTTTTTTTTTTTTTTTGGATCCCATCTCTTTACCTGGCATTCTTGTCCTGCCTGTTTCAGCCACAGCCACTCTTGAGGTTTTAGAATCAGAGTTACAACATGAGGGCCGCTCATTTTCTAATGCACTGTGAGTGCTGTTAAGAGAGTCCCCCTGGCCAGCCTTCCCTTTTTGGGAGTGTGGAATATCAAGTCAGAAAACACTGCAGCGAGGTATATCTGGCCATGTCTCTTCTCTGCTGGGAGTCCCTTTCGGACTTTGCTGTGCCTGCTGGATGAGGGCCCTGATCCTCCACAGGCATTCATGGTCCCTAGTGATCTGTCCCTCCTGCATTCTCTAGTCTCATCCCCACCTTCCCTCCTTCCCTTGTACTCTCGATCCTGAGAGTAGTAGCAATAGGGCAGACTATAATAATAGCTAATATAGTGATGGCGATTTTCCGGGTCCTCTGCTGAGCATGCTACATTCGGTCTTCCACTTAATTCTTACAACCACCCCATGAGAAGGCTACTACAGTGATTTCTGTCTTGTACATAAGGAAACTGAGGTTTTAAAAGGTTAATGACTTGTTCACATTTGCACAGCGCATCAGTGGGAGAGTGAGGTTCAAACCCAGGCTGTCTGACTCGAATGCCTTGGGTCGATTGCTGACCACGATACCACTCAGCCCCCAAACATGCATGTTAATTTGTCTCTCCACCTGGAAACCTCCCTTCACCGGGAAAGTTATTCCTTATTTAAAGCATGGCCTGGAAGTCATCTCTGACCTTCCCTCTGTTTGCCTATTTGCCTCCTCCATTAGACTGTGAACCCTCAGGGCAGAGACAACTATTTATATATCCCCACTGTTCAGCCCAGAAGATGCTCTGTAAATGTTTGTTGAATTGAATCATCTTGTCTCTCCCTCTTACTTCCCACCGTGGATGTCAGCTGAGTTCTGGCATGAGTGAGGTGAATGGGGGTGCTTGGCTTGTCTTTCCCCTTGAGGCTGGAAGAACACCGAGCCTTATTCCCACATAGTTCTTCAGGTTAGCGTAGATTAAATGGGAGGAGAGGACTCATGCCCTAGGCTGAGGCCAACACAGCATGCCAAGAACAGGTTCTGCTCATTGGCTGGAGGCCCCCTCACAGCGTATCACTTGTGGCATCTGTCAGGTGAGCTTCCGTAAACAGGTAGGTGGCTGGACAAGTACAAGCCTGGGCTTGCCTCTCACACATGCACGTTTTGTTGTTCCTTTCCCCTTTGGTCTTCGTATGTTTGCTTGGTTGACCTCAGCTGTAATTCTGAGAAACCCAAGGATGGAAAAAACAACACACAAAAAACCAAAAAAAACCAACCCTCATTCGGAAGCATTTGCATTTCCTGAAGTCAAATGGCAAGGTGTATTTTAGTTTTTCTTTAAGAACCTTTTAGATGGTTTCAAGCAAAAGGAAAAACACGGGCAACCATCTCCAAGAATGGCATTGCTGGAGCTGCCTGAGGGAAGGGGGCTGGGAACAGGACACTGGAGAAGCTATTGGCAGAAGGGGGCAGTTGAATGTGGAGAGGAGCCCAGAGGAGGACACGATTGTTAGCCTTTCACATCTGACAGGCTGTCAGCAGGAAGGTGGAGCAGCCTGCTCCGTGGGGCCCAGACACCAAGGCTTTACGTGGAGGTTTGAAGAGATGACACACTCAGCTCATAACTAACATTGCCCTTGTCCCTATTTTTCAGATGAGGTGATGGGAAGACCTTCTCTAAGGACACACATCACACTGTAAATCACAGGGCTGGCAGCTCAAATATTTGACCAGTTAGTGCTATTCAAAGATGTGTTGGGCTGTTTTGAGGGTCATGAGGCTCTTGCCAAGAGGCAGTGGGGCATTTCGCCAGCCATGTGTCACCCTGTGAGTCCACGATACGACTTTCTTTTTTGGTTATGAAGATAGGAAGGAGTGATTTACAAATAGGTGGTGTGACCTGCAGCTGGAAGCCTGTGACGTCTCTGGAATTTTGGATGCTGGGAGCATGGGGAGAAAAACACCCCTGTTTCATTAATTTCCCAGCTGAATGTGATGTCTGGAGGGGTTCAGTTTGAAAAACTGACCATTCGGGTGGGGGAAATGAGAACTGTTTGCAAGTCATGACTGAGTTGATGTCCTGGGAGTTAGAATCTAGGAATTTCCCCTCTCTGGGCCCTAGTGTCCTTAGCTAGATGAAGAGCAGTGTGGCCCTTCTAGTTTATTCTAGCAGGCTGTGTAGACTCAGCTATATACAGCCAGGCTTGCTGCAGCAGGGGGAAAGTCAGTCCCAGTTCCAACTGTCTGTCTTTGTGGGCATGTTGCTCTATCCCATCTAGGAGACTCTCTTCACACATTTAAATTTCCAGACACCTGCAGTGGTAGAATAGAACATTTTAGGTATGGGGTCATCTAAGTTATGAACAGCCTGATTCTGTAAGGATTTGCATGGTTTGTAGAAATGGAAGTTCCTGGAGAGGTTACCTGGTCCAGGCTTTGGCATATATATAACAAAACACATATGCTCCACAATGTTACCCCCATGGCAGACTTGTCCTAGGTCACCCCATGAATTAGTGACAGAGGTAGGACCAGAGCCTGGACACCTTACCCCTTCTATGGGGCATTCCATCTTTCAAACAACTTAAGCACTCTGTGAATTTTTCTGAAGACCAAGGTCTTTAGATGGGCAAGATTTATAAGCCCAAACTTGGCCTCCTCTAGGATCGTGGAACTTTTCTGGGCATTGTTTGGAAGCCTGGAGAGAAGTATGTGCCAATGAAACCTTCTTGGCCAGTTTCACAGAAGAGAGAGCTAGGGAGAGAGAGGTGTTGCTTAAGGTGTTTGAAAAGACCATGTTCTAGGGGTGCCTGGGTGGCTCAGTCTGTTAAGCAGCTGCCTTCACCTCAGGTCATGATCCCAGGGTCCTGAGATGGAGCCCTGCATCGGGCTCCCTGCTCAGTGGGGAGTCTGCTTCTCCCTCTGCAACCCCCACCCCCTGCTCGTGCTCTCTCTCTCAAATAAATAAAATCCTAAAAAAGAAAAGAACATGTTCTAGAAACCAGCATAATGACAACCTGAAGACTGGACCCTGCCTTGGGATCTCAAAATGTTAGACTTGAAAGGGCCATTTGATGCCCACTTAACCAAGACCCTGTTCTATGAGTGGGGAAGGACATTGAGCCCAGAGGAACTGAGGGTCTGGCCCAAGATGTCACTGTAGATAGTGGCAGAGCTGGGTCCAGAGAACATGTCTCCTGACTCCTAGTCCAGGGCTCTGTCCTCTGTTAGTCTTTTCATGGAGGAGGAAGTGTTAAATGTAGGAAGAAGTGGGTTTGCAGCCACCATGCACACTGGGCTGAAAACTGATGAGACAGCTGGAGGTGCTGAGAAAAGGGCACTAATGAGCCTTCTGGACTCCCTCTCACAGAAGAATGCCAGCAGGTGACTTCAGGACCATGTGCTGAACCTGCCAAGTCACAAGTCATAAGCCTTGATTGGGCTTCCATCAAGATGCAGCAATGCCCAAGCTGGCAAAACAAACCACGCCAATCATTCTGGCCAGATGGTATGTGGTCAGAGTGCCAGGCACCTTCCAGGCTGATATTTGGACAAGAGAGACACAGTGCATCTGGGCTCTGGTCAAGGCTTTTAGTTGTCACTTCCCCTTACGGACCCTCAGTTACTGTATCTGTAAGGTCGGTTGATAATAATAAACCCAAATGAATGGTTGTTGCAAAGACCCAACGGATGTAAAGTGGCCAGTGTAGCATTTGGCTTAGAGGAGACATTCAGAAAACGGTAGTCCCTTCCTCCCCTACTCCTCTTGTCCTTGTTACAGTAAACAGCTTAGCCATGCCACTCAACAGAGTGAGCTGGCTGATGAAATGCTCATTAAAGCAAAGCTCATGGCATTATCTGATGGATTGAAGTTTCTCAATTATGTGCATAAATGTTTGAGGCCATCTGATGGCTTCCAGAAGAATGTGTAGAATGCTCCTTCCATCTGTTGCCAATATTTTGAGCCTTCTAAGAAGGAGAGGAATTATCTTAATGACGGCATCTACCGAGGTTCTGGCAGTCCCTTCCTCTGGTGGAATATCCAGGAGAGTCCCAACAGTGACATCTAGGGGAGAGTCTCTTCATTATCAGTAGAATCTGGAATCAAAGTGAATCCTTAACCTAAGGGTCATTTCAGTTGGCTTCAACTTGACCATTTCCTTGATGCCACAAAGCCAACTAGTGGTGAAAGGACTCCAAGATGGGTTATTTGTTAAGCAAAAGACAATGAGGTGACTCTGGATTTACAAACAGCACTTGGGGAGTACTCATCCCACATGCTCAGTGTTAAGCACATAGAAAGTGACCAGTAGATACAAATTGTGGTCAAGCTGGAATTCATTTGAATTTCTTGACAGTTTTTTAGAATTTTTGAGTCTTTTTGATCCTGAGCTGTTAGAGTATGTAAGATCAACCTATCTGACTTAATCTAAATGCAGGTGGAATTAATATTATTGGGGGCAGTTAAGAAGCATACAAAGTGTATAATTCAAAAGGCAAAGTGAAACTGAAGTCGCATGGTGAAATCTGGTAACATTTAAATAATTTTTAAAAAACATCTCCTAGCTATTCCAGATGCAGAGGTATAACAGCATACTTGGGAAATTAGGCTTAGGATCAAACAAACTTAGGTTCACATTCCACCTCTGCCATTTTACTAAGTTGTGTGGCTTTGCAAAAGTCACTCAGCCTCTTTGAATCCTCCCCCAAAGGGAGGATAGTAACAATCTCCCTTGAAGAATTGCTGGAAGGTCAGATGAGATCATGCATAGCAATGAGCCTGGTGTCCACCACCCAAAGGATGCTAGCTGATGAATTATATCAATTCACTAGGTATAATGAAGAGCCAACCTATTCCCTGGTCCAGGGCTTGTGCGGCTGGGCTGGTAGAGACTCAAGCCAACACAGGTGGCGACCAGAGAGCTTGAGTGAAATATATCATCCAAGTCCTGCTTTCCCTCTATCCTTCCTTTTCTCTTTCCATCCCTCCTTCTTTCCCCTGCCTCTTTTTCTTTCCTTTTTCCTTCCCCGAAGTATTGGAAAGATGGGGATTTCTTCAGATTTAGAGACTTGTAATTTGTATGTGCTAAATTCAAGTATAAATTTTAATATGTTTCCCAGTGATCTGAATATTTTTTCCTCTCCTCTCCTCTCGTCTGGACCCCTCTCCTCTTCTCCCTCATCTCTCCTCTCTCTTTCCCCCCTTCTCTTTCCTTGGCAGCAGGGGCTGGGGATTACATATAGGTTGCTTTAGCACTCTGGATGGCCTCTGCAGGACTCCATTCCACTTTATTCTGAGCAGCCTATTTTCTAGTTTATTTCTTGTGGAGAGATTCCCAACTCCTGTTAGCTCTGCCTTAAGAAAAAGTCAGTGTAAGAGTGGGCTTTGCATGTGTTTAAAGTAAATGGAGAAGCAAATAGGCTCTTTAAGCCCTGTGACTATCTGAAAAGCAGTTTGCCCCCTGAGCAGAAGTACCCCCTCTTGCTGTGAAAAGTTACAAAAAAAAAGGCCCACCACAACGGGTGAATTGGGCAATCGGGAACCAGATCAATCTATCTGATAGAAGTGAGGTCTCTGCTGTTTTCAGTATTTCCAGGGGGTGGGGGAGGCTGCTTCTTCTCTACCTACTGCTTCTGCTGCCCGTGAGGCATCCTGGTGGGGCTGTGACCACCTGGATCATAGATAGCCATATGACAGCTGGGATAGCTGGGGATCCCTGAGTAGCTCGCCTCCATGGTTTAGTTTCATTGCCTTCAAAGGGCGGTTTTTATTATCTGTTTGCAGATGGGTTCACTAGGTATAATGAAGAGCCAACGTTACTTGATGTTTTTTAACGCCCACATTTTCTTTTTAACAGAGGGAGTGGGGAGGAGGGTAGTCTGCCAAGCCACGTAAAAATTGCCAATTGTAAGAACGGTAAAATAGTCCACTTGTCTAATTCCGGGAATGTTAGACTCAAAGCAAAATCCATGCCAGGGTCAGGTCATCTGGCTCGCTCCCCTCACTTTTGATATTTTTAGACAACAGGACTTTCCAGCCCCTGAGAGGGAAAATGCATGCTTCAAGTCCCAGGCCTGAAATGTAGGTATTCCAAAATCCAACCCGGTTCTCTGTCTTTGCCCCTGTCTCCAGCTGGGTACTGGATTCAGGAGAAGGTATTCAGAAGAGGGCAGGGATTGTGTTATAAAGGGGCTTTCAGGACCCATACATGGTCTATCCACTGTTTCCCCTTCCTCAGGGCCTCCAGGAACCTGTGGAGCAGGGGTGGAGGGGGCGGGTTGTTCGTGACATAGGAAAGGCCAACCTCTTGTAACAGGAGGCTGTGCGGAGGGAAGGAATCTTCCAGCCTCATGACGCCTCAGCCGCAAAGCTAGGGCTTAAATTTGGCTTCCAAATTCCCTGCCATGGGCTGTTTATTCCCCCCACTGCTGCGGAACTCCACAACAAGAAAACAAACAGCTGTGGGAGCAGGTGCTGAGAAAGCCATAGTGTTGGAAGGGTGCCCAGCCCTGGAGAACCAACCGGTAGGGGCGCTGGAAGGAAGCGCAGTGGCATCTGGCAATGTAATCCTGGATAAGCAAAACCAAGGCGAGCCAGCCTGCATTTTGAGGTCTTGCCCTTTTCCCTACTAGCTGTGCACTCTTAGGCAAGTCAGTAAACCTCTCTGTGCTCCAAATTCCGTCCCTATACAACAGGGATAGTAATATCCCTGGGACATGTTGTGAGGACTGCCGGCTGAGTCTCGAAGCACTCGGCCCGGTGCCTGGCACAAGGTGGGTGCCCATCAGTGCCCACCATTTTCACTCCTCCAGAGCCTCATACACATGTAGTGAGGGAATAAAAGAAAAACTGGTTGAAAAGTTGTCTACGGAATTCGTCTGGTGCGGGAAGGACTGTCATTTAGTCGCTGGGATGTTGGGAAGGCTGGGGGCTGACACCAAGGTGGCCAAAACCGTTCTATAAAATAAAGGCCGAGTTTATGAGGAAGGGGGGAGGATGGGGAGTGAAAACGGGGAAGAAAAAAGAGGTAGAAGGAGAGTGGGTTAGTATGCAGGGCGGAGCGCTGCGCCCCAGTGGGGAAAGCTGTCCTTTGAGAAATTCCCAGTAGCTGGAGGGGCAGAGGTCTTAAAAGAACAGGGGGTTCTAGTGCTCAATTTACATCGTCCCTGGGATGAAATGTACCCCCTACCAACTCCGCTACGTACCCTAAATCCTACAGCAAGTTTGGCTTTACACAAAGGTGGGGTGCTGTTGGAGCTCTGGGGGAGTCAGGGCAAAGGGGCCTGTGTTCTGTGGTTTGGTCAAATATGCCACACAATGTGAGCATGTGTGAGATTCAAAATGTGGCAGAAGTGGAAAATTGGAATAAGAAGTGAGGAGAAGAAGCCCAGAGGCCCGGGGCTCTCCCTGGAGCCCAATCTTGGTTACCCTCTGTGGGATGGGACGGAGTCATTTTACTTGGGGATGAAAGAACAGAGTGGACTCTGTGTCCAAGGGATGTAGGCTCAGCCAGGTGGCAGACCAAGAGTCATGTTTGCTGTCCCTTGTCACCCTTATCAACTCCATCTTCTAGATGAGAGGAGAAGGACGTGGGGCAAGGTTCTTCTCCCTGTGGTCTTCCCGGCCCATGGTCCCTGCTAAACCCCCAGAATGGTCCACTGTGTCCTAAGCACGGTGGAATGAGTGTGAGGTGACAGTCTGCTAATGACCAGTCTCCTGGCTGGTATGGGAAGCTTGTGTTGGGACTAAGAAATCCTTTCATGACAAAACAGGCTTGTTTTTCTGTGGTTATCCTGCAGCGAAGTGTCATCCTGTGTTAAGGTACCTTAGTGTGTGTACATGGGCCTGTTTCCCGGGGCTCTGGGCCGCTGCTGGCTCCTGCTGATGGTGTGTGATTTGCATTCGCTAGTGGTGGAGGGCTACCTAGAAAGTGCCTCCCAGAAAGATCCAGAATGCTTGTCTGTTTGCGGCTTTTGCTTCTACTGGCTAAACATTTGTGTGATAGATAGTAGCTCTTGTTCACCCAGTGACAAACCACATGCTACCTCTGGAACCTCTTCCCAGGGTTTTCTGGGACACGGCACCCCTCGGCCAGGTGTCTTGCAATGGCTTTTTAAAAGGGGCAATGTGCTACTTGTATCTGTTCAAGAGGGGCTTACTGGGGAAGGAGGCTGTGGCTGGAGATTCCCTCAAGATTATTGTTAGACTTTTTTTCTTCTCTATTTACATATAGAGCAAAAGAATCAGAGTGTCATAGTGTCATTTCATTTTAGTACATTGTTATTACGTTATAGAGAGGCCCAGAGAGGAGGAAGACTTGCCCAGAGAGACACAGCCTGCTAGCATGAAAATCCATTCTGGAGCCCAGGTCTTGCTCCTTGGTAATATTCTTTCCACCTCGCCCTAGAACTGTGTCTACAGGTGGCCAAGGTAGGAGACAGGTAGGTGTACATTACAAAGAGGAGACAGCCAGGGAGCACATCACGGCTGGCCATTAACATTTCATGGCTCAGGCACATCACACAGGGAACAGAGAGGAGGCCTGGATTCTGTTCCCTGCTCTGCCATCAGCTCCTTGGGTGACCTCAGGCAAGTCACCTTGAGGGCTTGGACCTCAGCTTCTCATCAGCAGTAGGGAAATACTAACCCCCACGATGCTTGCTCACAGGATTAAGGCGAAGATCAACCCAGGAGAGGCAAGGGGAGATCCTTAAACAAAATTTCAGAGCCCTGGTGGGGATTACTATTAGCATTTCTAAAATCTGGTTGCAGAAATGTTGAATTGCCAGCTGAAGTTGGTTTGGGATTCGTGCACATTCTGATACAGGGATAGCCAAGATAAGAAGGGACTTGATAAGGGACCTAGTCCATGGCTCCCACCATTTTGGGTTTCATGGACCAAAGAAATTTACCCCCAAATGAAAATTTAGTGGCCAATATAGAGAGGGCAGCCTTTGATTTTGTCTCTTGTGTCCATTAAAACAAAACAGAGTAACTCAGACAAAACGCAAGTGAACTTAACTTGCACCCATATCAGCTTCACGTTGTAAAAGAAAGGAGAGTTTTATGCTCTCGGGAGGGATGTACTCTCGGAGGAAAGGAATGCCCCTTACATTAAAAATAGTTGGCTATGGGAAGAAGGGGCTACCTTGTCCTTCTCTTCCCTATTTCACGCTGGGCTGGTGAACACCAGCATAGGGCCAGACCCGGCAGTGAGAGTGACCTGTGAAGGACGGACTCTGCAGGTACAGGAACTGTGATCCAGGATGGCTGGGGTCACATCGCCTCATGCAAACTACCCTTGTTGTTGAATCGCGTTTCTGTTCAAGACTGCCTCTCTCTCCCACAAGAAATGAAAAGTTCTGGTCTTGACTTGGAAGACCCGGAGGCGGGGAGGGGGTGGGGTGGTGGTGGTGGTGGAATGATGAGAGAGGAGAAATGAGAGTGACTCAGTGTGCCTGGGTGCTTTGCAAGGCTCCGCGAGGGTGTGTGTTACACGTTCTGACTCCTGAGAACCTGTGCCTTTTCCATAATGGGGGCTCTCGGACTCTGCTCTGTGCGTCACAGCGAGCCTCTCACCTCATTCTAGAAAGAAAGTTGTATGGACCCACAGCTGTGCCTGCTGGTTTTCAGAGTCTACAGCTGCACCTGCACCACAGAAGCATTGTGGGAATTGAGGTCCCTTGTGAAGTAATTCCAGCCAAGGTTAACATATTGTTACAAGGCTGTGGTTAGTAGTCTTCCCTCAAAGATCCAGAATGCTTGTCTGTTTGCGGCTTTTGCTTCTACTGGCTACACGTTCGTGTGATAGATAGCAGGAAAGGCGTCCTGAAGGAAACTCCCAGTAGGATGCTGTTGGTAGGCAGGGCTGTGTTCAGACACTGTGTAGACACCGTGTCCCGCAGATGCCCTGGAGTCTCTAGCTGGGTGCCCAATACCCCACCCTTTCTTTTTGACTTTTTTTTCTCTGAGCTGTCTCGTTATCCAGCTGTGATGCTATCTAAGTTCTAAAGTTTATAGGACAGGGATGGGTCCATGTTCTGGGGTGGAAAAAAAGAAAAAAACATTGGATAGGAGATGAGGACATCTGGATTCTGGGTTTGGCTCCATATGACCTTGGACATGACACTTCACTGGCTCTTACTTTTCCTCTTCTGTGTGAGGAAAACATTCACCAGATGATCTCAAAGTTTTTCATCCTCAGTGTTAAGCTAAGTCTGCATATCCCCTCTGGGGCTCGTAGAGACGATGCGTTAACTAGTGATGGCAGTGATAGGAAATGTAGGGGGTGAGGAGAATGTCTGTTTTTACAATCCTACCTTCATTATGCATTTTGGCTACTACCGGTTATTTCATGATTACTATAGGCCAGTGGCCATGCCAAGCAATTTATGGATGAGATCTGATTGACTTCTCCGATTCCTTCATGAGGTAGGTAGTATTATTCCCATTTTATAGATTAAAAAATACTGAGGCTCCCGGGTGGGATGTAGAGCCAAGATTCATACCCACATTTGCCTGACTCCAGATTTCAAGCTCTTAACACTGTGCTGCTTTGCATTGCTGTCCGTGTCCATGTGATGGCCTATGTCATAGGTGGGATTTTCATTAATGGCAGAGCTGTGGGCACCAGGGTGCCGAACGGAGGCTGCTCGGATGAATCCATATGTACTAGCTCAGCTCTGAGCAGCCTCCACCTTTGTCTCCACCCACTTTTCTGTTGGGCACTGCTAGGATGCTTCCGGTGGTTAATCTACCATGATGTCATATGGATGATTTAATATACATTTACTCCCAATTCCAAGGTCTTACCTCCTTTAAGGGGGACTTTTCCCGGTGGGTTAGGAATGGAGTCCTGGAAGAGAAGAAAGAAAAAAAAGAGGCAGCGTGAAATCATCATCCAATGGAAAGAACTCATCTTTTTCTTTTCCATTTTGGTTGCCCTCCAAGTGCTGTGCAATTTAGAATTCGTGTTCCATTTGACTCTTAAAGTTAAAAAAAAAATTAATTCACTGACCCAGCCTACATTGGGCTTTCTCATCCATTTGCTCGATAACTTGCCTATATCAGGAACGCAATTTGAGGGTTACTATCCACATTTCACAGGTGAGGAACTGGGGGCCGAGCAGGGTAAAAGGAAAAGTTTATGGCAGCTTCGGGGACCAGAATCTGCAACTCATCGCCCTGTCCAGGGCTTTTGTTTTCACTTCTGCATTTGATATTCTCCCCCCTCTGGTCAACAAAAGACCAAGCAAGTGTAATATATAAATACATGTGGGTTTTTTTCCGTATTTGATTCATCAAACAGTGAAAGTATGCTGTAAACATACCTGGGAAGGTACATCTCTCTCTTTCCTGTGGTTGGAAATTCTGAATTAATTGAATGTTTATATGCCAAGCTTTGTGACGATACGGTAAATAATGAAATCGGGTCCCCGCCCTCATGACTTTATTACAAATTTATGTATGATTATAATATCCAAATACTTATAACTATATAACATAAATAAACACAAAGGGATATTATGTATTTATAAATTCACATTGTATTTCATATTATCTGTTCTATCATGAACATGAATATATATATATAAATATTTATACAGATAAATAAGAGGTTGATAGAAGTGGATTGTCTTCTGAAGGGGGGTCTCCTGGGTTGGGGGGATTGGAGGGACTGATAGGGAGGCCTTCTTGGGGTACTCTGAGCATGGAGGCAACAGAAGCAGCTGGGCACAGTTCTTTACCCCTCACAAATCCCTCAGAGACTGACGTCCTCACGCCTCACCTCCCTCCCTTTCTCCCCGCCTCAGCCATGGAGCCACACGTCAGGAGTCTTGCCAATAAGGAATCGAGTATCTTATTTCTCCTGTGACTTGTCTAGGTTGGGGTCTCCTGTAGCGCACTGGATTGAGATATTAATAAAGTCCTAGAGAGGGTGTCTCTGATGTGGCTGAAAATAACTCCCCGACCTCTTCGAGAGCAAGAATTTAGCATCTGTGCACATCTCCTTCCTTAGTGTTCTGTCTGAACACCTAGGACCCTCTGGAGTGTCCCTTGTATTCTGCCATTTCTCTGGGGGCTCTGTCCTTGGCCTTCCACCGATGGCTCATTTTCTGATAAACGGATCTCTTCTCTAGCCCAAGTGTGCTGTAAGGAATTGAGGAAGTCTCCTGAAGGCAAAGCCCTGGCATATAGCTCTGCTCTGGAGATGGCAGAAGTCAGTATAAACTTTTGGCCTTCAGCTTTTCAGGGCAAAGGCAGTGAACTTGGCTTGGAAGTTCCTTCCCTCTCGGCTCTAATAGTCTATGATTGTATTGCTTTAGTTGAAAGCTCTTAACCTAAGTAACAATGCTGTGCATTTGTGGTCGCTCAATGATGCATGCAGTTCATAGGAAAACCTGACATCACCAAATTCCCCTCCGTGTTGCCTCTGCTGGACTGCAAAGAGCATTTCGAAATCTAATGAATGGCTAATTTGCTTCCAAGTATGATCATCAATTAGTGTGATGTGGAAATGCATAAAGAAAAACATCTATGTTTAAACGTGGTGCTAAGATGGTTGAATTCGTCGGCCGCCCAGGAAAGTGTCCAGGGAGAGCGAGAGAAGGTTGGTACAGTAGAACCACCAGGGCTGTCCCAGCCTCCACAAACCATCCGGGAAATAACAGAAAGTCATACATTCAGCATCTGTTCAATGAGCCCCTGGTCTGGTGTGTGCCAGGAACTACGTTAGTCACCGGAAGACATCCTGTGGATTTTATGGCTTAGTCATCAAAGCTGTCATTTAAAACAGACAAATAAATATATAATTGAATTGCAAGTTGAGGCAAGGACTATGAAGGAGGGGGCCCTTCAAGATAAAAGCTTCTCAAACTTTAACGCGTATGCGAATCACCTGGGGAGCCGGTTAAAATGCAAATTCTGATTCAGCTGGTTTGGCTGAAGCCTGAGAGTCTGTATTTCTGACAAGCTCCCAGGTGTCACTGAGGCTCCTGGCCCACGGAACACACTTAGCATACGTGGCAAGGTTGTAAGAGATAATACCTGGGAGGAGGACCTCATTTATATGGGGGTCAGAGGAGGCCTCTGTTATTTGAGGGCTTTCAGGTTTCCTAACTCTAGTACAGGAAAGAATCCTGTTGCTCAAACCTTCACCCAGGGCCCAGGACATCCAAGATGGAAGTGTGATTATTCCTATTTTGGAGAGCTCCTGGGACAAGGTTGCCATAATTCCCCTGCTGCCCATGGTAGAGAAGATCAGGGAAGCAGAGCCAGAGAGGAACCTCGGCATCTTTCAGTCCATCAGGCTAATTTAATAGAAGAGGAAATCGAGACACTCATGAGTCAGTGGCAGATCCTGGATTGAAATTCTCTGGTGTTCTTTCCATTGCCCCAAGAGAGATGCTAGCTTCGGAAGTCAAGGTTGGAGATGCTCATTCTCCTCTCCCTTTAGCAATCCTTGCATTTGGAGGTAGAAAGGCAGGGTGTAAAGAGATGGTGACTTTTACAATTTGCTGGGAGTTGTTTATGCCCTAGGCACTATCTAGTGCAGTCCATCAGCTCCTCTTTGGCAAGTGCCTCCGAGTCCTTGCATTTTCTCCCAGATCTTGCCTGGGTATCTGGGTCTTGGCTGGGGAAATGTGGACCATCTTGCTCAGTGACTTGACTTTGTGGTCAGTCCCACATAGGCTGGACACAGACCCGAGCTAATGGACCTGCCCAGGCTGTCATTCTCAGCTCCATTGAGTAGCTCAGGGAACTTCAACTCCATGGTTAACAACCAGCTACACTTCCTTCATTGTACTTCTTTTGTTTCAGACTACAGGTGTCTGATGGGTATTTCCAACAATGTTTCTGTGGATGGAGGGAGGAACCGTCACATTTAACCTACTTGCCCCCAGGTGGAATGACTCAATCGCAATCTTGTTCCCTGCCCAGGACTCTGTTTTCCTGTTTCTTTCTGTCACTGTGATTAGAGGGTTAATCATCCTTCGCTCCACTGGCTTGTTGCCGATACAATAAGATATTGTATATAAAGTACTGAAAAGTGCTCAAAATGATAACTATTTTGGTTACTCTCTTGATCCTGATGATGTGCTTACTTTGCCCCAATACCTTGAAAGGCTCATTTCTTTCACAGAGCGATGCTGTGCAGAAGCAATCAGATACCAAATGTGCTTTTGATCAAAATGTCCTTTCTGATTGAAAATGGCCAAAGGCAACTAATGTTTAGAATATGCCAGGGAGATTCCATATCCCCTTCTTTGCTGGCCTCACACTGTCTTGTAAGGTTGGCCATGGAGATTTTGGGCCAGGAATGTTTCCCTTACTTTCAAGCTAGCATGAGGAAGCACTTCATGAGGGTGCTTAGTCCTCCAAGGCTAAATGCTTTCCATGCGTTATTTCATTTGGTCTTTACCCCAAGAGTTAGTGATTGATGAAGCCCTAGAGATTTCAGAAGGTCCTACAAATGGTGACTAGCGGGAAAAGATTCAAATCAAGTGTGTCACCCTGGAAGACAATGCTCTTCAATGCCATGCTACGCTGCCTTTCTAGAGTAGGGCAGGATGAAGCTGGGGCAGAAAATTCTCCTGTGACTCAATGAGAAAGTGGATGGAGGTCACAGAAAATCCTCAGGAGAAAGACATTTTTTTTTTTTTTTTTTGCAGCCTTTGTTTTGGTATGGTTAGTGTAAGTGGGAACTGGACCAGAGTGGCTTAAAGCAGTGCTTTTCCCACTAAGGATCTTGTTAAGATGCTGACTCTGGCTCAGTAGGTCTGGGATGGACCCTTAGGTTTTTCATTTCTAATAAGCTTTTAGATGATGCCAATGCTGCCAAGCCATGGACTACACTTTGAGTAGCAAGGGCTTAAAGACATTGCTCACTAGGCAGTCAGAACACCTGAGGTCTTCCTTCCCCAAGGAATGGGGGGTGGGGAATAGCTACAGGAGGCTGGGCTCATACATGGGTTTAGGAAATCTTCTTCCTACTCTGCTGATGGACGTAGCGTCCTACTTTCTTATCTACCTCTATCAGTGCTTCTTGCCAGCTACCCATGCTTCCTGCTGTTCCCCTGGGCTGACTTCTGTTCTGGCCCCTGCCGCTCCTCTCCTGACACCTGGGCTTGCCTGCTTCTGGGCTGTGCCTCTGCTCCCTCTTCTGCCTCACCTGGAAAGCCCTGCCCCAGCTCCACCTGCCACCATCCTTCCGATGGAGAGCTCTACTCCACTGAAGAATACAGTTAATAAATGCAGGAAGAATGATAGGATTAGGCAATCATCATTCTTCAACCCTCAGTGCATGCCCCAACAGGCGAGGATCATTGAGGAGTGCCCAAACAGCTGAATGAAAGATATTTATATGTCTTTGAAGTATTACCCCATAGATTACTTATTAGTAAGAAAGCAAAAAGTGTTCACCGGGGGTTACCACCTTAATCAAGTAAGCCAAATCCAAAACTTGGCCAATTCTATAAGCGTACTGGCCTGGACCCTTTGAAAAAGTCAATGTCCTGAGAAACAAACAACAAAGGGCAGAGGAAATTGCTAGGTGATTGCTTCTCAAACTTTAGGGTGCATAAGAGTCACCCAGGGAGCTTATTAAAAAACAGATTTTTATTCAGTTGGTCTAGAACGGGGCCTGGGTTTCTGCATTTCCAGCAAGCTCCCAGGACCACCCTTTAAATAGCAACATTCTAGATTGAAACAGACATAACCAAATGTGGTGTATGACCTGAGTGTGGATTCAGGATCCCCCATCAAAACAAGGCACGACAGCTGTAGAAGACATTTTTGGACAAAGGGCGGGCATTGATATATGGACTGTGCACTATTATTAGATGGTATCACTGAATTGACATTGATTCTCTTGGCCGTGATAATGGCCTTGCAGTGAGGAGGAGATGGGTGCTGAGACAGGTGCAGGTAAAAG
This sequence comes from Leptonychotes weddellii, assembly GCF_054177405.1. Classification (NCBI taxonomy): domain Eukaryota; kingdom Metazoa; phylum Chordata; class Mammalia; order Carnivora; family Phocidae; genus Leptonychotes; species Leptonychotes weddellii. The sequence goes on from NC_138382.1 coordinate 63,414,833, forward strand.
ACCACGCCGTCTGCACCTTACTGTCATTCACATAAAAAGAGCACAAACAGGGCAAAATGTTAACACAGCCGATTTAGGTGAAAGGTTATATGGGTGTTTACCATCCTACTTTTCTGTAGGTTTCAAAATTTTCAAAATAAATCTTTAGGTGTAAGACATCCTTCTGATTCTTGGAGGAGGCTCAGCTTCTGTTCTAGCTCTTCTGCAAGCCCTGCCCTCATCCCAAGCAGAAATTCTTCTTCCCCTCCCATCGATGGCATTCTGTGCCATTCTGCCCTGGACTCAAGCTCTTGGGTGTTTGGGCCTTACTTTGAGAATCCTCAGAAAACAGGGGTCCTGCCCTGTTCACGTGGGTCCTACCCTAGCATAGGGCTTGCCCCTGAGAAGACTTTCTGTGTTTTCTTTTTCTTTTTTTTAAGTGATAAATTGAATGCATTGGAGAGAGTAGTGTGGGTAGAGAGAAGCATCATGGGGCATTTCAACTCACCCCTATATTGTATCTGAACGTAAAAGCAAACCAAAAATCCATACCACCACCAACAACAATCTCTACACCTAACCGGATGCTCAGTCCATTCTTGGTGAGGAGGTAGAGTGGTACTGGAAGGATACTTTTTATTTTTTTAAGGCATTTTATTTACTTATAAAGGGAAAGGAGGCAGCTTCTTTCTCTTTCTAGAAAGGGTCTTCTTGAAAACCTAATGATCCTGAGCCCTTGCTCTAACCTTTTGGAATATAAATAAATCTCTTCAGGGACTGGATAAGCCCAGTCCCTAGGTTTATAGAACTGGCCCTTAGATTGAAGACTTTAGAGCCTTTTGAAATGACACCTCTATAGTCAACCCTGTAGCCTATCTCCTTATATAACCCTTTGTTTCTGGAAGAGATAAGATACATTTAACTGTTTTTCATTTGCTTTGCTGTACAAATTGTGCGAAGTTTCATCCTGACACATATGCATGCACTCTGTTGTGCTTACTTAATCCTAAATCAGCTTTCTGTCTTTCCATATGGATGTGAAGAGGTGTCTGTTGGTAGGACTTTTACTGATTTGAGAATATATTGGTACAATCTCTTCTGAGGCTGAATGATATTTACTGAGGTGAAAAATACACATTCTATTCCCATCACTAGGAGTTTATCCCACAGATATACTTGCAGACGTGGACAGTGGGTAAAAACTTCTAGAGAAAAATAGAGGTGCCCTTCACTAGGCACAGACAAAATAAACTATGAAGCAGTGACACAGTAGAATACTAGTGACTCTTCCAAAGAATGAGACAGACTTTCATGCATTGCCGTGGAAGGGTCTCCAAGATATACTGTCAACTCAATAAAGCAAAGTGCAAAATTATGAGTCTACTATAACGACATGTTATACTATGTATTTGCAGATGCACGTATTTTTGGAAGGACATGGAAGAGTCTGTCCATGGTGGTTATGTCAGGGAAGAGGGATTGGTGGTTGGGTGGGCAGGGTGTGAGTGAGTTTTAATTTCTTTTCCCATGTTTACTGTTTACTTTTCTTAAACCATATGGATATGGTATGTTATAATAAATATACTGGCTTAAATGTAAATTAAGAAAAACTACCACAGGGACTCTAAAGACATTACTAGACAATCAGTTCTATAAGCAACACAAAAGCAGGAATCTTGTTGGCTTTGTTCAAGCTATATGGCTGTTGCTTAGAACGATGTCCCACACACAGAAATTGCCCAATAAATATTCGAGATTGAAAGCTAAGCTCCTTCTTTGACTCTCCCTAGGAGTTTGACCTGGGAGTTTTTTGATCTCCAGGCCAAATCTCAAGGTAATCTTTGTTGGTTTTCCTACATAACCTGTCTCTTCCGTTCTCCATCACTTTGTTCATGCTGATTCATTGGCCAGGAGTTCCCTCTCCTCTGATTCCCCTTTCCCACCTGCTTTAAATTTCTCAAGCCAGTCTGGAACTCCAGTCTCCAGTGAAATGTTTCTTAAACCTGGGAAAACACTCTGTCTCTGTAACTTGTGGTGTCATGGAAACCCTATGTGGCTACCTTCCATCCATTATATATCATGACTGATCTTGTTTTAAATTTTGTCTGTTCATGTGCTTCTTACCTACAACTGTGACTTCTTAGGCCAGTAAAACCATTCTCATGGTACTCCATCCCTGCCCCCTTCCAACCTCACACAGAGTGCTATGTAGCCATCGACCATTCCAGTTTTTGATAATTGGGATGTGAATTTAAGTTTCTTGGGTCTCTCCCATTGATTTCTTTAGCAGAGGTCCTTTTAGAGTCTCTCTGTTTATCTAAGTTCTATCTTTCCTGGAGTCAGCCTGCATTCCCTCTTCCTGCAGGAAGCCTTCCTTCATAACTCAAGGGGATAACTCTTCTTAGCTCTTGCAATTGTTAACATCCGAATAATTTATTGGAAATGATATATGTGCAAAACACTGAACACTTAATATCACAATTAGTATTACAAGCCTTAGCTTTTAAACAAGTAACTGATATCTGCCAGACTAAAGAAACCACAGCCCACCAAACCATACAATCAGATTGTGAAGTGAATCTTTTCATACCCTAACATGAGGAGTAAGTGAAGGAAATGGATGTGCAAGAAGATAAACCTCCTGAGAGAGAGGAGCAGGAACAAAGTTTGTAAGTGCTTCTGTGGCTGGCTGTATTGGCAAAGGGAGTGCTGTTCTCATTAAACAATCAAGCACAGTCTTGATTCTATCACTTTCTCAGGATGACTTAGTTCAAGCCCCTTCTCTTTTCTGTTCCTGATTTTCCACATACACAAAAATGGGGGAAGAGGATCTACTCTATTTCTTTCCTGGAAAGAATGGATTTGAATAAGGACCCTTCTAGAGCTCTCTCCAGCTTTATATTTCATCGTCACCCCCAATACCTTTCCTTTCTTTCTCCCTTCCTTCCTTCCTTCCCTCCCTCCTTCTTAGCAGTTCTAGCTACAACATTTAACTAAAAAACTTCTTAAAGACCACTTCAATTTCTTTTCTTTGGCCATTACTATAAAATGATATACTTCTGATTTATTCAAATTAGAATTACAGACGTTATCTAACATCTACCAAAAAAAAAAATGCCCTAGAATATTTTCAAGAGTATTATTCTTAGTAGATGTAGATGAACCCATTCAAGGATGCATTTCAACTAAATCAAATATTAGTAATTCTTTTTTCTTTAATTTTTATGGAGATATGAGCCTCAAAGCTTCATTTAAATTTCAAAGCTGATGACACTTGAGAAACAGATAGCAAAATCTTTTAAAGCCTAGTTCTTTTCAGCAATCCATCAAGTATAGAACATTTAGCCTAAGACAACTGAAGGGAAACCGGGACACATTCTGCAGGATTGTAATGAAAAATGGGAGCTCTGAAGGAATAAACAGAAATATTCTCACTTGGCAGGGCATGTGGAGAGAGTGAGTTCTCAAATTACCAAAGTTAACAAAAACTTTACTTCATTAAAAAATTTGTGAGCAACATATACCATCAATACGGTATTTTCTACAACATGCACTCTGGCCAGATTCTCTGTAAACACCAATTTCCTAAAATATGAAGAAGTGTCCTCCTTCGTCTCTTCTGTTTTTGCAACAAATCGTACCATTTCCTCCAAACAAAGTAAATTTCCTGAGACAGTTTGCTTCTACGGTGCGTGCCCGTGATTGCTTGTCGTTTTAGTATTTGGAGCAGTCTCAGAGGGAAAAACATTTCTACGTTCTGCCCCCATGCTCTAGGTTTCTCCTGACATCCTAAGCTCTTCCAAGCAGTGGCTCAGGAGGAAGTTTTCAACTTGCACTCTAAGGAGCTAAGCCTGGGCTCCTGTCTTGCTTCCTTCCCTTATCCACCTTGGCCAATGAAACTTAACTCCTTGTTGAGAAAACTCTTGGCAACTGAGGAGACCCCAAAGATCTCAGCAACGTTTGGACTGAGAATAGAGAACCTTGGAATCTGGTTGGAAGACCTTGAAGACACAGTCAGGAGTCGTGCAAATCCGTTATCAGATTTCCTTATCACTTCCTTCTTTGATACGCATCTCTGGCCCAGCAAAATTTAAATCTTAATTTCTTAATACTAATCGCTCTTCTCTCTTCTTCTGGCCCATGCAAGTCTGGAAAGGTTTGACATGATGGCTGAACCCATTTTTCTCTTAAAAGCCAAATTATTGCAGAGAGTTGAGCTCCTGTTTCTTTTCTCCCTCTTCCTACTTGATATATGTACCTTCCCCCCCCCCCAACTACTTTATTAGTTTATTCTCAAGGCTCTCTCTCTCTGGGGAAAACTGAATAGAAATCGGAAAGGAAAGGCGATGAGAAGTCCACTTACCGTCTTCTGAACTACCAACATCATAATGGTTGCCACAGCAAAGACGAGACACAGAGCCAGCGCGGTGGTGGTGAAGTAGAAATAGCCACGGCTCGTGGTTCCCAAGTGGCTGGCGACGGGGCCTGCTGGCACTTGCATGGCTGTGTCTTGAGAAGGGGCCACTCGGGTGAGTGCTTGCTGCAGCCCTGGGTCCATTCTTATATAGTCTTCCCACAGCACACCTTATCTGTCCTCATCTGATTCACTTCTGGGCCCATCTCTGTTCCAAGAAGGATTCTCCCCCTGCATCCTGAATCATGTGACGTGGAAAAAAACCTTCACCGGCTGCCACACGAAGAAACTCTTCTCTGGGGGCGTGAGGCGAAAGGCGGCAGCAAGGGTGGGGGAGAGGCTCATTTTTCATTGCCAGCCAGGGATGAATCTGAGTACAGAGCAACTGCAGCTCCAGAGAAGGTGATTAATGTCAGAGGGCGAGTAAGAAAATGACGGTTTCCCTACTCCGGGGTGTGTGTGTGTGTGTGTGTGTGTGTGTGCACAAAGCGACTTCTGTTTCATTTAGACTCAGCCACAAAACGCCTTCCTGCTCGAGAAGCCGCAAATTCTCTTTAGCGAGGCCTGCAGCTCAGAAGACCTCGGCAGAAAATGTCTCTTTGCGGGGCCTCGGAGAAGCTGGGGTCCTGGGACTGGGCTATAAGGACTCAAAAGAGTTCAGTCTGATCCTATCAGCTTCTGCTGAAAACTGCACGTGCTACCAGCTACCTGGGAAGAAAGAGCCCACAAATGGGGAGTTTTATCCGGACAGGGCAAGCCACGGGCAGGATGAAATGTGGGGGCGGATTCAAAGAGAGCAGGGATCTGGAAACACTGATCTTCTCAACAAAAATTCCTGCTGCCTGCAGACAAACCTGCGTTCACCAGCACACTCCCAGAAAGGGGAAGGGCCTGGCGGTGGGGGTGGCGCTGGGGTGGGGAAGCAGGTGGTGCAGAACGTGGGAGGCGTGTTCTGTGCGGGGAGCAGGTGCGGCGTGGGGGGCGGTGGGCGTGTGGTATGCACGTGTGGCGCGTGTGTGCTGCGCGTCCACGATGTGGGGTGCATGTTGTGTGTGTCTTATGTGCGGTGTGAGGTGGGCGTGTGTGTGAGTGTGACTGTTGCAGCTGAAGCTCGACCATCTCAGGCGCAATGCTGGTGTTAACGGGCTTTGCACCTTGCCTCACTCCGGTCTCACCTCTGCCCTCTGACGCAGCGAACATTTCCTTTCCACGGTTGGCAAAACCGAGGATCAGAGAGCACGAAAGCTGTTTCGATCAAAGTGGCAATTGTCGATCAATGACATCACCCGGGTGCGTAGCCATGCCGGTCGGCCCATGTTAAATCGTTCAATCATCACGGCGCTTGAAGGCTGAAAACCCGAGTTCTGCTCTCAGCCCTGTCTGCTATTGGCCTTGGGACCTCGTGCAGGTCCTTACGTCCCTCCCTTCTCCCCCACGCATGGACACACACTGTGCATTTCACACGAGAGAGTCAAGCGAGGGCGCTCTGTGAATGGGGATAGGCTGGGCAAAGGTGTTGGCCCATCCCCGTCAACCATTCCCAGTGGTGCCCTGGGCCGAGTCTTAGAATTTGGACAGCTATAATAGATTCTCTAGGGGACAGAGTTGTCACATCCGCAGTTACCAACAATCTCCATTTCAACACCCCTTTTAAAATATGAATCACTGCAGAGCTCGTGCCTCCAGATGTGGGTCTTTGAAAACTTCATTCGGAAGTACCCAATTCTCTGTAAGCGCCTGCCCTCCCCTGCCTTTCTGCGCATTTTTGGTTGCACTGTATCTCAGAGAGCCAGCAGAAATCCCATCTCCTCCTAAGGAAATACCCTGTATCCAAAGCCAAGCTTGGATGATTCCTCCTGCTGCAATTGCAGTGAACCCGGACTGCTGAGCATCGCCTAAGCTGGGTCAGACTCTAGGAATTGGTCTGAATATTCCTTCCCAGTGAATCCATAAAATCACAGATCCTGGAGATGGAGGAGCCGTCAAGAGGTAAATTGTTTCCTTGGGCTACCTAGAGTGGTCTAAAGTATACCTACGTCACAGTCAAGGAAGCAGACACCCCCTGGACCCCAAGTCGGGCTCAGTTTTGGAAGGAGCGGGTGCACGTGTTCATTTGGCCTGGGAACTGAGGTGGGAATGAAGCAAGCCAGTGTCCTAGCTGATCTGGCGAGAAGGCTGTGTCCGGAGGTGAGCGTGGACAGTGAGTGGGTAGTGGGGGGCGCCGTAACCTGCCCAGCACTGCTGAGAACACAGTGCTCCCTTGGCCTCTGTCTTCAGTCTCTTTGATGAAAGTGGAAAACTTCTGATTGTGGAATGGAAGCTGTGGGTGTTGAAAATAAAAAGGCTTTGCTTGAAGTGCAGGTCTTCCTGAAGGCCCGTGGGGCTGAGAAGGGCAGTGGAAAAAAATGTTTGTCTTACAGTTACACATTTTGCATATAGTACAATGTCCTGAGAGGGAAGGCTGACAAGGGGGAAAAAATCACCCTTTGTTTTTACTCAGAACCTTCTGAGCAGTTGAGATTTTCAGATCCGTTTGCTTCTCCAGCAGCCTGTGCGCCCGATCTCATGGCTGTCCCCGTGCCTCTCCTCCACACGCAAGCTTCCCCGTGTCCCACCCCACTGGTCTGAGCCCTCTCGCTGCCCAGCTGCTCCGGGATCCAGCCTGGCCAACATGGTGGTCCCATCCTTTGTGCTACCTGGCTGCTTTCTCTTTTCCAGTCGGTCATCCGAGATACAAATGGAAAGAGGTTTTACAGAGTTTCTCGTTGAGTGACTTTCAAATCCCTTCTGGAAGCGAAACTCTGCAGTGAGTGTAGAAACGTAAGAAAGCGGAGCTTTTCTGGCTGAAGCAGAGGCAGGACGACGAAGAGGAAGGCTGGGCCCAGCACGTTCATATACCTTTTAGTGGCCTGGGGTCTCTCCAGGCTGGAACAGAACTTGCAAGCTTGCGAGTTAGGTCAAAACCCTTATTCCTCAAATCAGGAAACCGAGGCAGAGAAATGGAGATGAGTCGAGGGGGTAAAGTCGTGCTTACGAGTCCCCTGTGCTCCTTCTTATCCCCTCTCTGCTAATATTCCAGGCACAGCCTCTTCCTGCCAGGCCGTCCTCACCCTTCCACTGCTTCAGAGCCTTCCTGCCCTGCCGCCTGCTTCCATCTCCCAGGGAAGCCTGCCCAGGGCTCTCAAGCCCACCAATATCCTCTCTCCGGAACACTCCATGGTCATGGCCACACAATATTGTATCCAATTAACTACTTGTTTTGACCTCTGTCAAGTGTGTGAACACGTGTGACTCTTGCGTTCCCCATAAGACTGAGAGTTCCTGAGGGCAGTCTTCCTTGACTCCCACCCTGCACTACTGGGGGCTGGACCTATGTACAATCAACCCTCAGTCAATGCTTGTGTTGACTTTGTGTTTATGGAAAGAGAAGGTTCTAGAAGGTTGGTTTATACAAAGGAATTGTGTGATGGTGTATTTGTCTCTCATTTCTCAGTGGGTCCCCGGTTTCCCTGTCCTTCTCTAGGGTTGTCCACACCCTGGCTGCCCATGGGCCTTTACGTTCCAGCATGGCCCCCACAAAAGTCACCACCAGCCTCCTTTCTGCCTGTAGTTAGTTGCTGAGCTGTGGCTGCAGCATCTGAGACTCAGGGAGCAAACATATCTAATCTGTCATCCCTTCGGGAAGGAACGGCATTTTGGAAAAATGAAGAGGAACCAGCTGTAGGACTGGCCCCCAAACTGCCGTGCCATTGTTTCCCTGTATAAAGGACTGTGAGATCTCTATCATACAGACCCAAAGGGTGGTCCCTCAGCTAACACTAGCAGAATTTGGTGGCACTGCAAATTTTTCGGCTCCTCCCTAGAAACTCAGGCTGGGGTCTAGCCATCTGTGTTTTAACAAGTACCCCAGGGACTTGCAATTCCTGAAACCTTTTGGAAATCATTGGTTTAGGAAAATAATCTGTCTAAATTCCAGAAAGAGTCTGTAAGGGATCATCTGGTCCAGACTCTGGCCTTTGGGCAGGTGAAGTCCTATCCCCATTGTGTAGATGAGAAAACTGAGGCATAGAAAAGTGACGATCAGGGTCATGTAGCTGGAGATTGTAGGCATGAAGCCTCGTTTTTCTTTTTTTTTTTTTAAAGATTTTATTTATTTATTTGACAGAGAGAGACACAGCGAGAGAGGGAACACGAGCAGGGGGAGTGGGAGAGGGAGAAGCAGGCTTCCTGCGGAGCAGGGAGCCCGATGCGGGGCTCGATCCCAGGACCCTGGGATCATGACCTGAGCCGAAGGCAGACGCTTAACCGGCTGAGCCACCCAGGCG